>NC_050575.1:32889820-33197385 GCF_011100635.1 Trichosurus vulpecula
AATGAAAAATGAAAAAAATACTATAACACCTCATTTTATAGGTGGAGAAATTGAGGCCCAGAGAAGCTAAGTTATTTTTCCAATGTCACATAACTAGTAAGTAGCTCAGCTGGTGTCAGAACTCAAGTCCTCAGATTCCAAATCTTTTTTGAGTTGTTTTGTTTTGTTTTTCCAAATTCTTTTACAAGATACTACAGTATCTTCCTACATGCCATTTCTTACACTTATTAGTTTATATCAGATTGGTTAATATGACAGAAAAGGAAAATTATAAATGTTGGAAAAGATTTGGGAAAATTGGGGCACTAATATACTGTTGGTGAAATTGTGAACTGATCCAACCATTCTGGAGAGCAATTTGGAACTATGCCCAAAAGGTAACCAAACTGTGCATACCTTTTGATCCGAAAATACCACTACTAGGTCTGTATCTCAAAGAGATCATACAAAAGGGAAAAGGACCTACACGTACAAAAATGTTTATGGCAGCTCTTTTTGTGGTGGCAAAGAATTGCAAACTGAGGGAATGCCCATCAATTAGGGAATGGATGAACAAGTTGTGGCATATGAATGTAATGGAATACTATTGTGCTATAAGAAATGATGAGCAGGAGGATTTCAGAAAAACCTGGAAAGATTTACACGAACTGATGCAAAGTGAAGTGAGCAGAACCAGAAGAACATTATACACAGTAACAGTAACATTGTATGATGATCACCTGTGATTGACAACTCTTTTCAGCAATATAATGATCCAAAACAATTCTGGAAGACTCATGAGAGTCTTCACCACATCCAGAGAAAGAACTGATGAAGTCTGGATGCAGATCAAAGCATAGTATTTTCACTTTTTCTATTTTTTCATGGTTTTTTCCTTGTGTTTTTTTTCTTCTTTCACAACATAACTAATGTGGAAATATGTTTTACATGACTGCATAGGTATAACCTATATCAGATTGCTTGCCATCTTGGGGAGGGGGAAAGGAGAAAAATTTGGAACTCAAAACCTTTCAAAAAATGAATTTTGAAAATTCTTTGTATATAATTGGAAAAAATAAAATACTACTAAATTTTTAAAATTTAAAAAGAAATATTACTTTAAGAACAAGTATATTCCACTTCAAGAAAATGCAACATGTGAATGAGAATTTACAAAAGCAATTACGTGAGAGAAGAATCTTCACTTCATAAAAGAATTTGCTGCAAGTGTTATGTTATAGAACTATAGAGTTTTCACAACTGCAAGGGGTCCAGGAGATTATTTAGTCCAACCCTCTCATTTTCTAGATGGGAACTTTGAGGTTCAAATAGAAGGGACATCCCCACAGTCAGGACATTGTAGGGTTCACACTAGAACCGAGGCCTTCTGATCCCAGCCCAGGACACATAGCTCCCCTGTAGGCTGCTTCCCATATATAGTAGTGGTAAATTTCTTGACCCATTGGTTACAAGTAGATTAAAGTCCCTATCCTTTGTTTCTATGCCATAATTCTTACCAAAGATGTGTCTCTTTTCCAAACCAAATCTCAGAAGTGGAATGTATCTCAGAAACTCTCTAGCTCAACCTGAACCTGACCAACAGTCTCCTCTGCAACTTTCCTGACAAGTAGTGACCCAGCCTTGACCTGGAGACCTTCAGTAGTGGGGACTGACTGCTTTACAAAGAAGTGCATTTCACTTTTGGTCAGACCTAGTTTTTAAAACCTTTTCCTTCTCTCTTCTGACACTGTCCTCACTCTGGGGCAGGCCCTCATCAACATACACCTAGATTACTGCAAGAACCTACTTACTGATGGGTCTGCCAGCCCCAAGTCTCTCCTCTCTCCAATCCATTCTCTATTCAGTCACCAAAGTGATTTTCCTAAAGTGCAGGTCTGATCATATCACCCCATTGTCCCGTCCCCCAACTTAATAAACTCTAATGACTCCCCATTGCCTCCAGAATCAAATACAAAATCCTCATTTTGACATTCAAAGCCTTTCATTACCAGGCCCCTACCCTAGCTTTTTAGTCTTCTTTGGCATGTATTCTGATGCTGTCCTCCTGGCTATTCCATGAACAGGATACTCCATCTCTTGACTACAGACACTTTCTCTGGCTGTTCTCCATGCTTGAAATGATCTCCCTCCTCATCTTCACCTCTTGGCTTCCTTCAAGTCCCAACTAAAATCCCATCTTCCTTGGAAGCCTTTCCTAACCCCTCTGAATTCTAGTGCCTTCTCTCTTTTAACTATTTCCTATTTATCCTTGTTTGTACATATATGTGTGTTTGCTTGTTGTCTCCCATATTAGACTGTGATCTCTTTGAGGACAGGGACTAGTTTTTTCTTCTTTTTGTATCCACAGTGCTTGACATAATATCTAGCACTCAGCAGGGATAAATGTTTATTTATATGTTTGTTTGTTTATATCGAGCCTAAATCAATAAAACACCCAAATTCAGAAATCATCTGCACTGGGAAGGTAGCCAGGTATTTATATAAAAGAAACTAACTCCATCCTACTCGTAGACTTAGCTGCCTAAACTTCTAAAACCAAATGTTCCAAAGGCCTAGCCAGATTATCCCTGAACTGGAAGTGATCCCTGATGAAACATAACTTCTCTTCAGAAAATTGTTTTAGAGGTTCATCCACCTGAGTTCCCTGGGCCAAATTCACTGGCCCTTTCTTTCCAATCTCAGAGTTGTGGCATCCACAGTACTATGTAATCCCTTAGCTAACTTAACTCCCACCCCTGAAGATTTCTACTGAAACCCACTCTAGCAAATATAGTTTAGTTTTAAACTGATTTACATAGTTATAGTGAGGCTTAGGTGGTGGTTCTGTATTACTAGAAACACAGGAAGATCAGAGTACAGATGATGTTGTGTATTATTAGATTTCAAACTCTCTGGTAATTTTTTTTCATTTTTTGTGGCCCTAGAATCCAGAAGAATGCCTCTCATATAGTAAATACTTAAGAACCAAGAGAACAATAAATGCAGTAACAACAATATTCTTTTAAGAACTGCATTGAGCAAATAAGTCATTTTGACTATTATAAGTACCCAAATTAACTATAAAGGCTATATCAAAAAAGAAGCTATCTGCATCCAGCGGAAGAACTGATAAATAGAAGCATGCATAGAATAATTTTACATATGTATATATATAATGTGTATGTATATATGTATTATATATATGTATATATATATACATATATATATATATACCTATTTTCATCTAGTAGTAACTATCTCTAAGGTGATGGGGGAGGGAATATTAAAAAAATAGAAATTTACATGATAATTTTATTATATATTTAAAAGGAATAGAAAATTGTACGCAGATAGATATTAGATACGCAGTTTCGTGTGTAATCATCTTTTTTATTATATTATGTTATGTTATGGAAATGCTTTAAATGCTTAAAAATAAAAAATACATTTTAAAAAAAGAAATATTTATTAAATTGTCTTAAAATATACAGGACTTGGAACCTAGGTATCTAGGTTCAACTAGCCATGCGACAGTGGGTCAAATTACTTAATGTCTCTGAGTCTCATTTTCCTCTTCTATAAAATGGAGATAACACCACCTAGACTACCAGGAGTGTTATGAGGAAATTGCTCTATAAGCCTTAAAAGGTTGATAGAAGTATGAGCTGGTAGAGAAGTTATGGGGCACAGAGAGATGTGGCTGGCAGGGAGGAGACCCCAGGTGTCCCCTAGTGCTTAAGGGGGATGAAAATTCAGGAGCTTCATTTTACCTGATGAGAATAAGGCTGATTATTCAAAAGCTCTTTGGCAAAACCAGTTTCTTCTCGTCCAAATTTCTAACATTGCCTGTGCTGTCACAAAAAAAGCTTCCTTACTCCCCATAGAGCCGTGACATTTGGTTCCTGTTGGGATAACAAGTGTTCACATGTCCCCAGGCCACAAGGTCAGCCCCTAGAATATAGACCTTTCCCAGGCCTTCTGTTCTGTTCTGGCAGGCATTCTTAATCAGCATCCAAGGAAATCTGTAGTAAACCCACTGTGAAAGTAAACGTTCATCATTTTATGGACAAGTCTTATTTCACAGGTCTATAAAAACCATTACAGAATTTAGAGGCAGACGGACACTCAGGGATCATCCGGTCCAACATCCTTATCATACAGAGGGGGTCTCCGAGTTCTAGAGAACTTCTTTGACTCACTTGATGTCACAGAACTAGGAGCTTGGTTCTCTCACTCCAAATCCTGTGCTAAAGAGCTATACCAAGCTATACTATTCTACATTCCATCCTTGACATATAATAGAATAATAACAACTCAAACAAAACGTTTTCCTCTCCACAATCTGCTAGGTGGTGCAGTGGATAGAGAACTGAGCCTAGAGTCAGGAAGAGTTCAAATCCTGCCTCAGACACTTACTAGCTGTGTGACCCTGGGCAAGTCACTTGACCCTGTTTGTTTCAGTTTCCTTATCTGTAAAATGAACTGGAGAAGGAAATGGCAAACCATTCCAGTATCTTTGCCAAGAAAATTCCAGTGGGGTCACATAGAGTCAGATACAACTGAAATGATACTGAACAACAACACAATCCTAAGAAAATATAGAGCATGTATTATTATTATTATTATTATTATTATTATTCCTATTTTACAAATGAGAGAAATGAGGTTTATGGGAATGAAATGACATTCCTTTAGAGATAAAAGATCAGAGTCAAAATTCAAATTCAGGTCTCTGGACTCTAAGCCAGTACTCTTTTCAGTCTACCTGGCTGCCTCTCAAAATGGAGTTCTGTGTGATTTTTAACATGTGATGGAATCTCGCCATAAACCCCATCTTTGGCATTCATGCACTTATAACATCTTAGGAGTAAGTCAGCCTTATAAAAAGGGATTGTTGAATACTTCAGCAACTCTTCTAGAACAGAGTCTAAGACTTGCCTTCCTTATTCCATTTATTATTTATTAAATAACTACTGTGTACAAAGTGTTGCTTTTTTTTGAGTAGGTAAAAGAGGCCATTTTTGCCTCATTTCTTGCCTAGCCTTAATCACTGAATGGGTGTTGCCTCAGACAAACTGAAACCTAGGAAAGACCTTAGCTTAAAAATGGCAAGGTCTCCCACTACATCTGGAGCTATCTCCAGTTGTTCTGATCTATATCTTGCCACTGGACCTAGATGGCTCTGAAGGAAAGAATGAAGCTGGTGACTTTGCACAGCCCTGCCTCACTTAAATCCAATTCACTTGCATGTTGTGACATCACCTTCCCGATGTCACTGGTCATCTTTGAAAATGAAGGACAAACAACAACAACTCACAAAAGATCACTCATATATCAAGTAGCCCTGAGCTTCAGAAGTCCTCCTGACTGGCTAGTTGATGTGCCACTCTACTGTCTGGTTCCCTCATGAAAAAGGGAAGCTCTAGCATATTTAATCAGCTAGTACAGTCATTAAAGAGCTCATGTCTGCAGAATATGTCAAGGAGATTCATTGGTCCTAAAGGAATCTTGGAGTGTAGGACCTATGCTGGGGGCAATCCCAAAGAAGAGCTCAGCCGTTTCCTCAATTTCCCCCCATCCTCGTCACCAAATGAAACAGTAAGGCAATAAACACAACATCAATGATAATCGTGAATATGCCTATGTTAGTTCTGTATTGCAAGGTATGAGAGACTCTCCATAAAGAAGGTAAAAGAAGTATAACATTTATTCAGACACCAGAAAATCATATCCCATAACCAAATGTTCAGCTCCCACAGCCAGTCAGCCCAATTTATCATAACAGCAAGGAACATAAAACACCACATAACAGCCTATAACTTCAACATCCCAAAACTTCTCCAACCCCCTGCTGGGGTCTTCCCAAAGACAAATTTACAGTACAGCTAAGTCAGCCTTTTCAGTTCTAACAATCATGAGGGCAGCTATTAGCAGCCATAACATCTCTCTCTCTCTTCCTCTCTTTCTCTCTCAGCATTTTCTGTGATATAACTTCCTTTTCCTGTCAGGAAGCTCCTCCCACCACATGTAACTTAGGCTTCCTGTGATGTAAGCAGGTCACATGGCCTATTGATGGGTGGGAAAGATCTTCAAATCCAAATTGCTACTACAACTTCCCAAAGCTTGTCTATCCACAGACACTATAATATAATCTGCTCAGTCTTTCTAGTTACCTGACTTTTGCCTCCTCCACAAAGAGTCCAAGAGTTAACTAGACATGGGTATAAATGTAAGGCCAGGCCCAATCTCTGACCAGACATTCAGAGTTTTCTTAACTTGGGGCTCAGAGCAAATACAACCGAACTCAGAGTTTTAATCTAAAATAAACTCCCTGAAGCCCAAGAGAAGGGAACCAAGTGGACTTTAAGGACCATTTTATTGCCTCCTTGCTTAAAATGAGCCAGTTATTGAAACGGGATATTATGATAATAAAAATTAATCAAAAAGGTGGGAATAATTTAGGTGGAGAAACAAGACTTGTGCATGTGAAATAACAAGAGCAAGAAGAGTTGCTAACGCAAGGCAGGTTGTGATTGTCTGGAAATGAATAGAAGAGACAGGGAATCTTTCAAGAATTCTGAAGAGGGAAAGACCCCTTCCTCATCAGAAAAACCTCCAATAAATGAAACTCCATTGTACTGGGGCTCTGAAGATTTGTATGTCCAGGTTTAATTCTTTGGGGAACAAGACAATCATTGTATTTACACGAAAAAATTGAAAAGAATATTCTGACATTAAATGCAGCGTGGGGGGGATGGGTCAGTGCTGTGTTTCTTTCTCCCTGCCACTAAGTGGTCATAGAAGGAGGATAGAATTTCCTTCCCCACTTATCATAGGATCACAAATCTCAGCCAGAATGGATTCAGAAGGTATCTAGTCTAATCCTCTCATTTTACAGATGAAGAAATAAGGCCCAGATAAATTAAGTGAGTTGCCCAAGGTCACAGAGCTTCAGAGCTGAGATCTGAACCCAGGTTCTCTAACCTCAGAGTCAGGATTTTTTCCATTGCCCCCCACTTGATGGGATAGCCAGGCCTCCATAGGTCTGAGGGTCAGAAGTTCAAAGATTTAGAGATAAAAAGGATCTTATAAATCATCTAGTCTAAACCTTTCATTTTATAGATGCGCAAAATGAGGCTCAGAGTGGTTAAGTTATATGGGCAGTAAGTAAAAGAGTCAGGATTCAAGTTCAGGTCTCCTGACTCAGGCACCTAGCACTTATGAAGTGTGCTTATGGGGTACTGGCTCTGGGAACCCCCTTGAACTCTTCTTGAATTTTCCCACTTGATGAGGCCTTCTCGTGAGGCCATAAGCCTTTCATTATAGCTAGGCCCAAGTCTCTGTTACCCTTAAACCTAGCCTAGCCCTCCATTGTCTAGAACATCTGGATTGCCTCCGGCTACTTCCCACCCTTGATCCCCACAAAATCCCATTCTCTTGGTTCCTGGAGTCTGACCTCTAGTCACCCCAGTCCCATCAAGCCTCCCTAAACCACTCATACCATCACCCCAGACTCCTTGGACAACCCTACATCCTTTCCACAATCTTTCCGTATATAAGTCTCACCTTGCCTCCATGAAGGTGCTCAGATTCAATTTATCTCAGATTCAGTCTGGTCTTCGTGTCAATACAAGCATCACAAATGCTCAGATTCCTTCAGAGTCTAGAGAATGGCAAGATTTCTTAAGAGTCTGGCCAATACGTCAGATCTTTAATAAACTTTGTTCTTCTTTGGCTGTAAGGAGGTTTGAGTTGAATTCATCTGAGCAGGACCCAGAATGGCGTGTTGGTCCCAAGAACCCCTAAGCCCCTAAATTATGGTTCCAACAATTATTATGTGCCAATCACTGGGAACACAAATAGAAATAAAAGTAGTCTCTGCCCTCAAGGAACTTACCTGCTCAAGGAGGGAGATACACGGAAACTTCTCCATGGGTCGGGAAACAGAGAGTGAGGGAAACAAAGGTGGTAAGGCGCAGGATTAGGTAAGAGGAAATCCTGAGAACAGCCTAGAGAGGAAGAAGACAAAGCTGGCCTGGGCACCTCCATTAAATGGAGGGATCTTACATGGACTCTCACTCCAGCACTCTCCGTAGCGACACACTCTGTTCATGAAAATTAAATTTGCCCCAGTGAAGCGCAAACTCCTCAAGGGAAAGGACCATTTCATTTCAGTCTTTGTAGGACCAACACTGAGTGTACTTTCCAGGGATGTACACATTGATAATGAGGTTGATGCGCACATTACCACAGCTAGCTCAGTGTCTGGGAGGCTCCAAAAAAAAGTGTGGGAGAGAAGAGGTATTAGACCGACTACCAAACTGAAAGTCTACAGAGCTGTGGTGCTGACTTCATTGTGTGCTTGTGAAACCTGGACAGTCTACCAGCACCATGCCAGGAAACTGAATCACTTCCATTTGAATTGTCTTAGGAAGATTCTGAAGATCACTTGGCAGGAGGTCCTTACTCAAACTAAACTGCCAAGCATTCGAGCTCTACTATGGCACTCTCTGCAGAGTGGTCTGGCCCCGTTGTTTGAATGCCAAGTGTACACTTGCCTAAAAGACTATTTTATGGAGAACTCACACAGGGCAAGTGCTCACAAGGTGGTCAGAAGAAGTGGTACAAAGACACTATTAAAGTCCCTCTTAAGAACTTTGGAATTGATTGTGCGACATGGGAGATACTGGCACAGGACCGCTCAGCAGGGCATGCCCACACTGGAAAACGTGCTGTGCTCTATGAGTGAAGCAGAATTGAAGTACTTCAATAGAAACAAGATGCACAGATTTAGAGAATCCACCCCAAATGTTCACACGGGCTATTTGTGCCCAACTTGTAATGCATTCCAAACTCGTATTGATCTGAGTGGCCACTGTAAGACACATAGTAACTTGACTCTAACATAGTGATGTCATCTTGGTCCTCTTCAAGAATGAAGGAAAACAACCAACCAACCTAGTGCCTTGCACATAGTGCACACTTAATAAGCACTTGTTGAATGAATGAAGTTCACCTATTTTCCTTCTTTTACTTTCAACATTAAGCATAAAATCAGTTTCAGGTCCCATGAGGAACACAGCACCCAAGACATTTCAGCTGCTATTTCCTCTGTATCAAACCTGGATTATTTTTGGTGTCACAGTACTACAAAGAATCTGGCTTTGAACATCGTAGAGAAAAGGAAGAGCCAAAAATATTTTTGTTCTTTTCTAGTTGTGACCATAAGCGATGATGCTCAGTACTTCTTATAGAACAGAGAATGACAGTGACTTTTATTTCTTCCCAGAGAGTGTGTGTATGTCTGTTTCCTGCCAGATACCCAAAGAGAATTTAGTATTCATGACTTTCATGTTTGTCTGTTTTAGGATGCACAGATTTCAACTTGTCTCTAATTACCCAGCTCTAAATATACCCCCATTCACATATGCACAAATCACACCTTTTACTTCAGCATACCCATACATTCCACCTAATATTAACCCTGTGATTTCAAGTAGAAAATGAACAGTGACTATGTAGAACTTCCCGTGGTTAGTAATATTGCAACTTAACAAAAATGCCCTTCCTTTTTGTGAATTTTAAAATTTATTTTAAATTTAAATATAAAATGAGAAAAGAAAAAAAATCACTGCCATGTACACAGCAGAACGTATTTGAGGATTCAATATAAAACAATAAATTTCCATTTCAAGAAAACCCATATAATAAATACTACACCATGTTTTCAAAGCTGCCCAGCTTTTCTTTGCTTCATAGGTTTTCTTTTGTTCTTTGCTATGCACTTTTTACTTTTTCCCCCTCCCACTTCCTTCTCCCACCCTAAAGAAAGCCACAATTAAGTGCAAATACATCTATATACATAGAACACTAGAAACATACACACATATATACACATCTACACTCATACATGTATGTGTAAGACTGTACTATGATTATTTCCACTTTTCATCTGTTTCTCTGAAGTTAACATCTTCCTTCATAAATCCGAGTCTTTTCATGTTTTTCCAAATCAACCAGCTCGTCATTTCCAATACCACAGCAATGTTCCAACCCAATCACATCCTATCTGAGAGATTGTTTGTGAAAGTATTTTACCAATTTTCTGCATTCCTTCTATTCTTGGCTACATAGGTTTTATTTATATAAGAGAATTTTGATTTAAAATAATCGAAATAATCATTTTACACTTCAACAATGCTCTCCCCTTATAGTTTAAGATCTGGTACTTCTGAATTTGCTTCCTTTACATCTTTCTTCCTTGGTTTCTTTAAAGTTCCTGATTTTTGTTCCTCCAAATGAACTTTGCTATTATTTTTCCAACTCAGTAAGATAATTTTTAGTAATTTAAATGAGATGGTATTGAATAAATAATGCCCTTCCTTTTTGCTTTCTGTCCCTCTATGACTTTCTCTAATATACTCCCTACCATTCTACCTTACCCTATAGTGTTCTGCCCCTCATTGATGCTATTACCAGCCATTTTTAAACCCTAGTTCAAAAGTCTTCATCTCTGTGAAGACTCTCTTGATTTCTCACAGAAATGAAGAATCTCTCCCTCCTCTGTATTCTCATAACATTTGGTTTGTACTTCTCTCATGGCTTGCTTGTATTGTGTTCTACCTTGTGTTAAAGTTATGTGTGCATTTGTCTCATCCATTTATGAAATTGTTAAGCTCCTCCACAACAGAGGCCATTTGATCACAGTATCAAGATACTTTGAGCTAGAAGGTAACCTAAAGGTAAATTAGACCAATACCTTCATTTTACAGACAAGGAAAATGAAATCCAGAAAAAACAGATGGCTTTCCTACCTCTTATTCGTCTATCTTATTCATAGCTGCCAAGGTATCTAGCACAGTTCTTTGCTCATAGTAGATGCTGAGCAAATGAGGAAAGGAGGAAGGAAGGAAGGAAGGAAGGAAGGAAGGAAGGAAGGAAGGAAGGAAGGAAGGAAGGAAGGAAGGAAGGAGGGAGGGAGGGAGGGAGAGGAAAGGAAGGAGGCAGGGAAGGAAGGTAATGGCTATGTAATAGCATTTTAAAGACCATAGTTTTTAAAGTTCTGCCTTCCTATTATCTCAAGTTCTAGTTAACTTTTGGCTCAGCCTCCACCTGCTGTTTTTTCCTTTCAGATCTAGATATATCAAAGGTGTCAGTAAAGTTGAACAATTTAATTAAGAAAAGTATGATAATATCAGGCAGTAATGGGCACACAGTGTAACCAGCACACACAATCCTCTCCCCAAGGTCAAGGTTACCACAGAAGTGGCAGGAAAGAAACAGCTTAGTTGTCTTTTTGTAAATTCATCTCTCCACTCTCACATGCCTAGAATATCCTCACTTACCTCTGCCTCTTAGAATCCCTTGTTTCCTTCAAAATAATCCACCTTCAAAATAAAACCTTTCTTGATCAATTCTTGCCCCTGCTGCTGATGTCTCGTACTTATACTGCATATATGTTATATAATATGCCCTTATAAGCAGCTCTTATAAACTCTGAGGATCCTTATCCTGAATCCCATTCATGAGTCAGGTTCCCATAATTTGGCCACATCTGCCCCTCAGGGTTCTTAGGATACTCCTAAAGGTTCAAGGATGATTCCCTAATGTCATTGGCTAATCCCCTGCCACTGGGCTTTTACTGATGATTATTAGCTGAGAATCATTTAAGCACTTCTTAGAAAGTTATATTTACTAAAATGGCACATAAATATCTTTCCAAAAGTTTGTGACACATAGGTACATACTGAATCTGGGGGAAGTGGGTTCAAGCATAGAGAGCAAACATATGGTAAAGGGGTAATTCACAGCTCCTGGTTGTAGGAAGTCCTTTTCTTGCCTCTGTGGGGTACTCAAGAAGTTCACTGTAAGCATGGCATCATGTGTTTGCTGGGCTTCTTGTAGAACCACAGGTCCTATCTGTCACCACTACTTGCTAATCCTAAGAAGTCATTCAGATCACCAGTGAGAAGATGGGAAGTTCAACATCCTCCAAACACTTTGAAGCCGGAAGGTCTTCCTCCAGTCAAAAGCAGGGCAGTGGGACACCTGGCTGAAGTTAGCAGCTTCCCCTTCTACACACCGTCATCCCCAATTATTTCTCCTCAGTGGCATGCTGGAAAGGTACATGATCTAGCTTCTAGAAAAGCTTCCCATTTCAGGTAACTGAATTCAGAAGACAAAAGAAATCCCACAGCCAATTGGAAGAGATCTCGCATTTGAATCAGTCATTTCATCAAAGACTTTTCATACCTAGTCTAAGGTCTTTTGACTGATTTCTCACCTAGTTAAGGTAACAGGCTACAACGAGGTTGGTGTGATTTCAACCCAACCTTTACTCTTTTAGAAATCTGTTGTTTCCCTATCTTAAACTTGTAGACTCCTTGAGAACAATCATTGTTTATTTTTAACAGTAACTGTGGGCAGCTAGATGGCACAGAGCATCAGCCCTGGAGTCGGGAGGACCTGAGTTCAAATCTGACCTCAGACTCTTGACACACTTACTAGCTGTGTGACCTTGGGCAAGTCACTTAACCCCAAATGCCTTGCCTTGCCCCCTCCAAAAACAAAACAAAACAAAACAAAAAAAAACAGTGACTGGTACATAGTGCTTAATAAATGCTTAAGTCACCTAAGCCCAATTACCTTGCCTTCTCCCCTCCAAAAACAAAACAAAACTGAAAAACAGTGACTGGTACATACCGCTTAATAAATGCTTGCTGAATGATTGGTTTATAGGAAGATAGTTCAGTCATTCATGGTCTCAGAAATTCCATTATACCCTCAGCTCAAGTCTTCCTGGTACAGAAAGGCAAAGCCCAATAGCACTACCATAATGAAGGAGAGAAAAGAGAAAACGTAAATGTTCACAAACCAAGTCAGGAAAAGGAATGCCTTTCTGGAGTGTGATAGTACCACATGATAGAATCACATGGCCAATAACTTTTTTTTTCCTCTCACCTTCCTCAACTTAATCTTTGCACCATATTCTTGCCTATTCTTCTCACCTCTTCCATTCTCCACCTGGCCAACCAGCCCTGGCTGGCTGGCCACTAAAAATATATGAAATATGTCTCAAGAATGGCAGTCACAGGGGGAAAACTACCCAGAGGTTCTGGGATTTCATCTATTCAGATTCTTCTTACATAAGGAAAGTAGAAGATAGAGAAATATCTGAATAAATATGATACAATGCTTCTAGTCAGTGTTGTTTTCCAGTAAAGATATAAATAAATGCAAAAGGCTTTCTATATCACTGTTATATCCAAAGCCCATTACATGGCGCCAAGCAAAAACAGCTAAGTTGGTGTTAAACTACATTAAGACAGGCATAGTGTCCAGGGCATGGGATAACCCCAATGTACACTGGATCTCAAAGCCATTACTGGTCTCTTATGTTCAGTTTTCTGTACTACTTTTATGAAAAGACATTGGGAAATTGGAGAGCACATTTAGAAGACAGGATAGTGAGGAGATTCAAGACTATTGTAAATAAAGTTTGGTGAAAGGAACTAGAGATATTTGTCTAATAGAGACATGATCTCCTTCTTTAAGAATGTGAAGGGCTGCCATGAGGAAGAGGAAGTAGAGGTGTACTTCATCCCAGAAAAGGAGGGTTGTGAATGAATAGAATGCTAGAAAATTTAAGTTCAAATCTTGCCCTTAACAGTTATGTAACAATTTCATCTCTCTGAGCCTCAGTTTCTTTATCTGTATAATGGGGTAATTAATAATAATAATGTGGGGGGCATGTGGGTAGGTCTGACTGTATATAAATATGTGTGTATGTATATGTATACATATATGCTACAATGTGCATATCCTATACACACATATATACATATATACACACATATGTGTGCATGTATGTATGTATGTATGTACATACACACACACACACACTCACCTAGATAGGCCACTTAACCTCACAGCATCATGGGAAATTCTGCAATTCTGACTCTAGGTTGCAGAGAAGTTACAATCTGCATTGCTAGAGGGAGTTTCATCACTGGGAGTTCCCTACCTGAACTCACAGGTTCAGTAAAAACCCCAAAACCTACCTCACAGTGTTGATATGAGGCAAAAAATGAAGATCTCATTTCAGTGTTTTGCCAGCCTTAAAGCACTACGCTACATGCCAGCTATGATTCTGTTTGGTCTCATGGGGTAGAAGTAAGAGGACATAGGTGTAGGTTGAATGTGAGGAGCAGCTTCCTAGTGACTAGGGCTATCCGAAAGTGGACTGGGCTACCTTGGTAGTTACTGGGCTATCTTAGTAGAATCCCCCTCACTGGAGAGCTTTAAGCAGAGTTTGTCTGACCATGTGTCAGGGACATTGTAGAGAGGATTCTTGTCCAAGTTCAAGTCAGGTTGGATTAGAGAGAGACCTCCAAGGTCCCTTCTGACTCTGAAATTCTATGATTCCACAAACTGTAAAGACAGAAGTAGGTTTCTGTGGGCAGAGCCTAGGACCCATACTTGGAGCCAAAGTCAAAACCATAAGCATATACTTCTTTGCTGCTTGCTCAAAAACCTTCAATGACTCCCTATGAGCTACAGCACGATTTCCCAATTCTAGTCTGACTTTAAAGCCCTCATCATCTGGCTTCAACGTTATTTCCCAGGGTGAAGAGTTTGGACTTGATCCTGTGGCAGTGGAAAGTCCATAGAATATTCTGATAAGATGAAAATTATGATTATGAAAGCTTGATTTGATGAGAATGTATAGAATAGATTGTATCCCAAGCTTTTTTTCTGTTCTCTCCTTTCCCTCCTTCTCCCAAGCACAAAGCCACAACCCAACTTCCAGGGTCCAAATACAGTTTTCTGCCATCTTCGCCTCCCTGTCCAGGCTCCTAGTTCTTCTCAGAACCCTCAGCTTCCTGATCCCATATTTCTACTTTTTCTTCTTTGCTCCAGATTAGCTCAAATCACCCGAGGGGCCTTCACAAGGTAAGATTCCAATTTATTTCAGTGAGCTTTGACTCGGAGACTTGTTCATCCCTGGAATCAAAAACCCTAATAGCATGCGTGCCAATTCAAACCCCAACACAGAAGCAAAGGTAATTTGTGTTTCAAAAGTAATAGAGAGTACATTGTGAAGGAAATACTTTATGCAAATTAACCAGGCTTAACATTTTGATAAAGGGCTTTTTTAGTGCACCAAGGAAGCCAATACTTCCTAGCTAGTTTAACACCAAAAAAAGAATTTCAAAAGCCTGCATTTTTTAGAGTTATGGTACGTGACAGCAAAAGACATTAACTGCCAATCAGATGAAGCAATGAAGCCAAAGTACATAAAACTCTCAGTTCAAAACAATATTTATATGAGCTTATGGATTAAGGAGTTTCAAAAATTTTAAATAATTCTCATTCTCCTTTTGAGCAACCAACCCATTGCTGAGCCACAGATATTTGCTGTGGGATCAATGCTGCATTTGCAAGTGAAATTGGGAACTGCTATCAAACAGGAAAGAAAGAAGACTACTTTCTGATTCAAAAGTGGCCGAGCAGCGTAGATGCAGCTACAAGGGGCCACACTTGAAAGTGTGCTGTAGAAAAGAAAAACCATAAGGAGTCTTGATCTTTCTCTGACAAACTATCTTTGAACCAAATCATGCTCTTTTTTCTTGCTTGGCACTCCCTCCCCTCTCTGGAATCTTCCATGCTGGAAAGTCCCACGTGCCATTGGACCTTGCTGGTTGTCGCCTCTTTGTCCGTGTTTCAGAGGTAGGAAAGCAATCATGAGTTTCTTAAAGTGTGAGGGATGGGGTGGGGTGGGGAGGGGAATACACCCTCCAATTTTCTGAACTTCTCTAATACACTGCATGAGGAGAGACCTAAGAGATAATCATTTAACCTTAAAGGAACGATTCCAAGAGTGGTGATGTTGAGGTTTAGGGGTTCGAAATAGCGACACATGGGTCCTGCCTGAATGAATTAGACTCAGGCCTTCTTTCAGCCAAAGAAAAACAAAGTTTATTAAAGATCCACCATATTGAGTAGACTCTTAAGGAATCTGAACATTTGTAACATTAATGTAAATGGGCTGGATTGAATCTGAGCATCTTCAAGGAGGCTAAGACGGATCTTATATACAAAAAAAAATGTGGGAGGGACCTAGGGTTGGCCAAGTAGTCTGGGGAAGAGGGTGCCTAGGGAGGATCTTGATGGCAGTGGCCAGTAGGCTGAGGTGACTTGAGGTCATCTAGTCATCCAGGAACCAAGAGAATGGGGTTTTGATAGGATCAAGGATGGGAAGTAGCAGAAGGCAATCTGGAGATAACAGACAGTGGAGGGTTAGGCTAGGTTAAGGGTAACAGAGAATTGGGCATAGTGACAATGAAAGGCTTACAGCCTCAGGTGAACACCAGATCAAGTGGGAAGATTTAAGGGGAGCTCAAGGGACTTCCCAGAGCCTGTACCCCATCAGTGAGAGGCAGGTTGGTGCTATAAGGCCAGAAGCCACTCTGACAGGACCATCACCCAAGGGGCCTTCACCTTGGTGCAATAGGACCATGGATCTAGAGCCAAAAGAGACCCTTAGGTCATCTAATCCAACCCCTCATTTCACAGATAAGGAAACTGAAGCCCACGGAGGGTGAGGGTGAGTGACTTGTCAAAACTCAGGCATTTGTTCTTCCATCAGACCAGAACCTCTTGCTAGATACTGGCTAGTATCAAGAAAGGTGTCTCCCTTGATCTTACCATACTATTTTGAAGGTGCCAGCTGCTACCCTAGGTTCAGGGTTAGGTGTTTTCCTTGTTTTGCAGGCACCCATTTCCTCCCTGGTTGTGTGGGGGAGGGGAACCAGTGATGCTACCCTGGTTTTGGTTTCTTTGTTGTCTTTCCAACTCCTGTGTGCTCCAGGTTTGGGTGTCTCCACATAGTTTTTCCTATAAAACAGCAAATAAAAGAGTCTATTGTTTTCAGCAGAGCTGTGATGCCTCCTTTAAAGTTCCAGCGATAGGCCACTTCTACAGAAGCAATAAGAAATGAATACTGGATTTGAAGTCAGAGTTCCTGGACTGGATCCCCTGCTTTGCCACCTTTGTGACCTCAAGCAAGTAATTTCACTTCTCTCCTTGGGCCTCTGTACCATCCTCTGTGATGAAAGGATTGTAATTCTAAATGGCCTTCCAGACTTAATCCAAACAATAGGGCATAGGAAGCCAAGGGCTGAGAAGGTACGTAGTTGAAATCTATGTGATCAGGAAGAACGTAGCTAAATTGAAGAGACGCATCTTGGTCTAGTCCAGGACTGGTCTAGCCCACGTGTGGCCTTGAGGCTGCAGGTTCCCCACCCCTTGTGGAAAGAGCACTCACTTGTAAAAGTGGCCTAAAGGACTTCGTTAAGGGCAGGACTAAGTAGGAAAGGAATCAATGTTGGAAGAGTGAGATATAACCAATAAACAAGAACTGTACTGGTACCTTAAATATACTCAAATAAATTGAGTAAAACCTACACAAAAGTAGGTCAACAGGTATACACTGTGCTAGGTGATGGGGATCCAAATATCTTGTAAGAAGGATTATGGAAAGACATGGACAAAAATCATGCTAGATGAGTTGTTATCTGCACCAATGGAAGGAAGATTCATGTGGATAAAACCATTTATCCATCCAAGTAGTCATAAACAAAATACCATCACTATCTCAGGAGCTGCTGTTGAGACAGGTTTAGCTAGATATACCCACACACACACAAAGTTGGGGGGATCCATTCATTCCTACATTCAACAAACATTCATTACGAAGACAAGGCCAATACCTGAAAGGGGAGAACCACTGGCTGGGACCTCAGGTGAGTCTGAAAATGACATAAGAAGGCTCATTTAAATAGGCCATGCTGCTTTACATAGTGACTGTTCCTATAGGGGCTGCTTGGTGTAAGCTTCATTTAAGTAGATGAATCATTCTCCAATCACACTTTGCAAGGTACAATTACCTAGGACTATAGCCTAGATGAAACTTGCATCCATTCAGCAGCCTCCAGGAAACAAACTGATTGGCAGACATGCCCACACAGCCTAACCCCTCTGAGCCCACATACGCCATCATTCCCTGCTAGCCCATAACTCATGCCAATACTGGTCAGTAGTACAGAATAAAGGAGAGCTTTCTATTAAGAGCCACCTTCCACACAGGCACATCTCCTCAAATTAAATTGCTTCTGAAGAAGAAAGGAGGACATTAAGGCTAAAGAACCTGGTGCCATTACTGGTTCTAATTAAAATAATTGTAATTGAAGATTGATTGCAACAGTCTTGTTTTCTGTCTGCTTGTTGCTAGCTTTGCTGTTACAGTAAGAAATGTTAGAGAAACACAATGTTAATGCCATTCGTTCTGGGAAAATACATTGAATAGGCCATAATACTCTGACCTTTGGCGTGCAGAGGATTTTGATTGACCAGCATCCCTACTTCTTTCCTGCAGGCCTGTGAAGCTATAAACAGAAAGCAAGGTATACTGGTGGACCAATCAAAATCCCATTTCACTGAAAAGGTTACAACAGTATAGGAGGAAAAAATTGTGACTCATGAACAAATGAGGTATGGAAACTGTTCTACAGTCTTCATGGCAATAATACAGGAGAAGAAAAGAAAAAGCCCGATATTCCTTCATTTTGGTCATGAGTTCTTTCCTTGGGTTCTCTCCCTTGGTTTTGTTCCTTTCCAGTTGGTTCCTGGGGCTAGACTCATCTCTTCTGCATGCAAATTAATTCCAGTCACAAACATCTGCCCTGAATTCTTCCAGGTAATTAGCACCACATGTTATCAACAGGAAGCTGGTACCCGCGGGCACTTGAGATAATTGTGTTTCAATATTGGCACATCTCTGCTCACTGCAAAAGGTCACTTCCTCTATAGTACCTCTGCTTTTTGTTTCTCCTACACAGTAAATGAAAAACTCCTCCTTGTCATTATCTTGGCCATATCAGATCATCAACACAGGGCTCCTAGCACTCACAGATGGGCTCCTGAACAATGCCCATTCTCCAAATCTTCAATAATCATTCTCTGCAATTTCTCACATAGTAAGAGACTGGCCCCTTCATTTCCACAGTAACTAAGAAATCATGACCCTGTTTGGGTTGCTATGGACCTAGCTTTGTTCAGAAAAAGAAATCAAATACTTTTAATGACTAACAAGGGATAACTTATATTCCTCTGGAATATGCGTGATTTTTCTATACAATATTTAAAGATTGGTAAAGAAAATGAAGAAATGGATGAATGAATGGATACATATATACTATGTGTCAAGACTTGTGGCTAAGCCCTAAGGACACAGATACAGAAGAGACAATGCCTGCTGTCGAGGATCTTACATCCTGATAGTGGAAGACAACATATATGTTAAAGAGTAGTGACCCTGGAGGGGTATTTTGATATACAAAGTTATAAGAATGGCAACTATTTGGTCCCTATCATGCCAATCAACTCCCTATTACTCAAAAGGAGTTGACTGGCATGCCCTTTCCAGTAGAAATAAATGGCAGAATTTATTTAATAAGGGTTCCAGAATTAGAAGGAGGAGGACATGGGGAGAGAAAAGAGTAGCTGTATACATGTACAGTGGCAAGATAGATGATAAGAAGTGGAATGTAAATGCTAGCTGGGGCAAGCTAGATCATGTGACTTGACATTTAACATTTAATCTATGGAGATTGAGGAAGCCAGTGACAAAGGAGACAATCTGCTTTCTTAGAAACCAGAATTACACACTACCAGTAGAGCTCGATTACTCACCAACAGAGCTTGATTCTCCAAGAGAAGGCATCTTCATGGGCCTCCTTGGGGTATAGAATCATAGAATCTGAGACTTAGAAGATACATTAGAGTCCATGTACAGTAGTCTGCCCAATCCTCTACCACATCACCCACAACTGTTCATTCACCGCCTCCCAAGTTAACCCCTTACACTTCGGTACAGCTCCTGATTTGTTAGGAAGTTCTTCCTTACATCAAGCTGAAATCTGCCTCAATTCAAATTCCGGCCATTGTTCCCCCAATCTGTCCTCTGCCACCAAACGAAGTATATCTAATAATTCTTCCATATGACCGTCCTTCAAGTTTTTGAAGATAGCTACATTCCCTCCACTCCCATCAAAGGCTTCTCTTCTTCAGGTCCTTCAACTCATCATGGGGAACATTTTGCGTTCCCAGAACTTAGTATGGTACCTGGCATATATTAGGTGCCTAATAAATGTTTATTGCTTAAATGTGAAAACAAATTCCTTTTGTCAAGATTCATTTGCACCATGGTGAGTTTTCTTCACTCCTTTCAAGCAATAAAAATATAGCAGTCTTGAGGAAAAGTATAGAATCTCTGAAAGCCAGCTGTTGAACACCTATATTAGTAGTAAAAATAGTAATTCATACTTCTCTAGGTAGTACAAATACTATTCTCACTTTGCAGATGCAGAAACTGAGGCTAATAGAGATAAAGTACTTGGCAAAGGTAATACACATAGATAGTATCTAAGTCTTGTGCTTTTCTCTATCATACTGTGTTGTCACCTACGAAAAAAGTGGCAGGTTAAAGAAATGTCTCAAAATGACACATCCAAAGTATACATCATTGGAAATTACCATTGAGGTCAACTAGTCTAGCTATCCCATTTTACACATGAAGAAATAGGTTCACAAAATAGAAGTGAGATGCTCAAATTCGTACAACTGGTAAGTGACAGGGGTGCAATTTGAACCTTGGTGTTTTGGCATCCAAATACAATGTTCTTCCTTTTCATTGTGAGATTCGAACAAGTAGGGCACTGTAACTGGACTGTAGAATGATGCATGGAGAGGAGTGAAGTATGACAAGACTTGAAGAGTATGAGTATAACAGTTGGTGAAGTTTGTTTCAAATGGCATAGGGCTTTATTTTTAATCCTGGAGGGAATCGGCAGCAGTCACTTTGGCAGCAGAGTAGATAATGAGTTAGAGTAAGGAGAGATTTGAGGCTGCAAGACCAACCAACTAGAAGATTAGTGCGATAGTCTAGACATGAGGTGACGAGGGTTTGCCACAGGAGTGGCAGCCATGTGAGTAGTAAAAAGGGGATGTATAAGAGAAATTTTGTGCAGGGAGAAACCACAAGATTTGGCAATGGATTAGAAATATGGGGTGAATAAAAATAATGGTGATTACAAGGCTGAATGACTTGGAGTATATTGCCCTTGACAATAATAAGAAAATTCCCTTCTCTAGAGCCACTGAAAAGTTAATTCAGCACCACCACCTCCTCTTACATGTTTTCCTCTCTTTGCTTCCCCTCTCCTAATTACAACATTGGTTCTATACCAATAAGCACTGAGGGGAGTCTAGTAATCTCAATGGCACGAGTGAAAGGGAAAATGAGGAGAAAAGGAGTAGAACAGAGCAATAAAAAGATGCCAGAGACAAAGATTTTAGCTTGCTTTGTTCCAAGAACAAACTGTGGGTATTGCTTAATGGCAAAGCGTCTGGTCAAGCAACAATGGTTTGGCAAGGGGAAGGCCGAAAGACCTGCAGAGAAAACAGCAGGGCTTCTGAGAAGCAACAGATGGCAAATTGATTGGGTCTGCACACATCAACATATCCACAACTGTTGCATTGCACTCTCTACTAAAAGCTCCCTGAAATCTAAATTTGCACTCAGAACTGCACACGAGCTGCTCTGGTCAGAACCTGAAAAGGTGGATGGGACACAGTACGGGGACACACTGTCATTGAAGAACTGGGCACCTTCATCAGAACTGGGGGAAAGGTAAAAGGTTGCCCTGGAAGTGTTTTACAAAAGGATTCTTACCTTTCCAAACACATATGTGGCAAAGCCCTTTCAATTAGTTCTCCTGGACCCTTTACAAGTGAATTTAGAAAAATTTGGCTTACACCCAGGTTTTCAGGAATATGTAAACCACATGTGAAGTGATACTCCTCTGTATCCTTGGAGAAACCTTCTCTAACTTCCTGGCCTTGAGCTCAGGTCTCTGCTTTCTACTGCTTTCCTGGCTTCAACAGCTATAGAAATTGTGACACACAGGTGAGGCTAGGGAACTTATGTTAACAGAGGTAGAATGCAAAGAGTGTAGTTGTCCCAGCATGTTCCAACTATTTGGAGGCTTAAAGACTTTTACAAAAGAGACAGTTTGACAGTGGTGCTAAAAGCAGTTGGTCTTAGTCAAATTTTAATTTGTGTAGTGGCAATTGAGCTGGGGAAAGGAAGAGCCATAGAAATAGAAGATTCATGGCAAAGGATACCACCAGGTCTCAGTAACTGGAAGGAGGCCACCAGACCTCAGCTATAATGATGGTCAAGCCACAACAGAGGAGAAAGAGGCTCAAAAGGTGATCCACTGAGAGGCTGCCCTCCAGACCTGCATATCCAGACCATTCTAAGCTTTCATCTTTTCTCCTACAGAGTGGCAGGTTTCTCCTAGTTCAGTTGTAGACTCCTCTATACTAAGAAGCAGCTAAATGATGTAGGTAGGACCAGGAGTTTCATGTGGAGAACCAGCATCTCACTTAAATGGGCTAGGTTGATTTCCCTTCTATGATGTCACAAGTAGAGAGCTGCAAGATTAAAAAACATGTCCTTGAAAGTTTCTAGCACAGAAATAGGAAGGTGTGTTGGTGTTTGTATGTGCACGTATATATGTATATACACTTTTAATCAACTTGGTGTGTGTATGTGTGTGTGTGTGTGTGTGTGTGTGTGTGTAGAAATACGTTAGATTCAATTGGGAAATAGGCAGGTACATAGAAAGGTAAAAGGGAGTTTTAAGAAGGGTAGGTCAGGGAAGGAACAATCATAAGCAAAATATATTTCAGCTTCAGAGAATAAATCATAAAGAAAGAAAAAGAAAGTGGAAAGACCAGTGAGCAGTGCCTGGGCTAGGTAAAAAGAAGAAAGACAAAGGAGTGGGATCAGATTACTTCAGTTATAGATTACTAGTATTGATCAAGTTTCTTCACTTTAAGTAACTTTTTTGTTATAGTGTGTGAAAGGGAAGAAAAGTTAGGAAAATATATGAGAACATGATAAAGGGTAAAACACAATTACCAATCACAACCAGAACTATGAATGGTATTAACTCACCCATAAAACAAAGAAATGTGGCAGAATGGACTAAAATCAAGATTCAAAAATATCGATTACAAAAAGAATCCAAAATGAGAAATTGGAGTAGAGCATATTATGCTTCAGATGAATATTTAAAAGCAAGAGTGGCAAGCATAATCTCAGAACAGCCAACAGTAAAAATGGACTTGGTTAAAGAGGTAAGCAAGGAAACTACCATATGCTTAAAGGCACCATAAGTAATAAAATATTAATACTTATAAATGTATCATATGACAATTTCTAAGTATTTGAAGGAAAAGCTAATCAAATAATAGAGGAAGTAGATAACAAAAACCATAATTACTAGGGATCTCAAGGTAATCCTTTCAGACCAAGAAAAACTATTAAAAAGACAAACAAGAAAGTAGTTAAGTATTTGAATAGAATTCCAAAAAAAGTTAGATATGATAGATTGGGCAATTACAGAATTGGAAACAAAAGCAGTTGTACATGGTACTTTTACAAAAGCTGACAATTATTAGGGCATAAAAATCTCTTAAGCAAATGCAGAAAAGCAGAAATATTGAAACAAAGAATATACGAGTCAAGGAGCAATTAATAAAAATAATAGAAAATTTCATCAAAGAAAATAACAGTGAGAAAATATAACAAGCTTTTGGAATGCAGCAAAAGCAGTCCTTAGAGGAAGTTTTACATCTCTAAACACTTTTCATCAGAGTGTTTTTGCTCAGTCTTTATGCTTCATGATGCCCCATTTCATTTTACACTATTCACCATTCTCTTCTCTTAGATACACTCTCCTCTCATAGGTTGACCAATGTGCAAATTTATTTTACTTGTTTGTATTTACTTTTTATAAGGGAGAGCTTGTGTTTTGGGAGGGGAGAGTTGTGGTGAAAGGGGGCACTATGATAGATGATAGAGAGATGGAAAGATAAATGAGATAGATACATAGATAGCATTTATTAAATCCTTATTATCTTCCAGGTACTGGCAGATCATTGGTAGTGAACAGCTAGAAGTAAAAAAAGACTTTCTGTCATGAAGAAAAAATAAAAATTATGGTTGATGTTTTCAAGTTCTTTCAGATTGGCATACCTTACCTCCGTAGATACGACAACCTTGTGAGGCAGGCAATAGAGGCAAGATCATGCCTATTTTATAGATGAGGGAAAGAGTTAGTGTGGTAGTGCATAGGAAGCCAGTCCTTAAATTAGGAAGACTTGGGTTCAAGTCTCAGTTTTAACGTATACTGGCAATGTGGCCTTGGGCAAGTCACAACCTCTCAGTGCTCTAGACAACTCTCTAAGATGATAGGCTGCAGAAAAGATGCCAACCTGCATTGGCAAAAGGTGTTTTCTTACCCTCAAGTCCTCTATACTAATGAAATTACTTAGCTTATCCTTATCTCTATAGACAAGGAAACTTCCAAAGAGCCAAAATTAAAAATTAGATTTCTGCCAACTCCCAAATCCAGTGAACTTTCCTTTCTCATTAAGAAAATAAAGAGAAAACTCAAAATCTCTTTAAACAACCACTAAACATTTTAATATGTATGCCTTGACTTTCCCAGGCAATTTTAATTCACATTTATGTCTTTTTTCTGTGCAAAATAAAAAGAGGATGGGAATGGAAAAGAAAGTATTTGAAATGCTATCATTCAAAAAGATTTGAATCCTTTTCAAAATACAGTGTCCAGCAAAGTCATTGCCTCAAGAGGTGTTTTTGTCAGTCTATGCATTATTCAAAATCTGTTTAAAGCTATAAAAAGCATTTGCCTTCTTCAGTGAGCTCTGGATTCATTTCCTATTGGTTTGGATTCTAGTTCTGCCTCCATTGCAGCAAAAACAGAGCTAGGGGCACAGCCAAGCAACAGCTATATACTGCAACAGCAGAGCATGTTATGACATTTCAAGCAAGGATAACTTCAAAGCCAAGGACTGAGTTAGGAATCTTTTATTAAGAAATGTTATTCCATTCAGAGGTCATAACATCTCGGACCTCATTTTACTAAGGCAGTTGGGAGAGGGGAAGGAGAATCTGGATGAAGAAGTAGCCAGTATTTATTTTGAAGTTGCTTGGAGTATAAAAGGTTAATTTGGTCCTTCCTCCAGAAATGATGGCCAAGTAAAAGTTCACTGAAGAGGCTGTGCAGTACCTTGAGAAATGCTGAATGCATGAACAATATTCCCAGCTTACCTCTGAGTAGCCTTGGGCAAGTCACCACCTCTTTCACCTATACCCCAGTTCAGATGCATGAACCAGAAAGGCTCTTGTAGGTGAGATTCTAGACTCACTTTCCCAACCCACATACACATTAGCAGACTAGTCCCTCAAAGTGTGGCTTGGCTAAATCTTCCTCAGAGTTTTAGAAATAATGCGAAAGTACCTGCATTCAAATCCTAGCTCTGTTACTAATGATTTCTGTGACTCTGTGCATATCAGTTAACCTCTCTAGGTCTCTGTTCCCTCTTCAGAAAAAATGAGCCACTTGGACAAGAGGACCATGGAACCCTTTCTAGCTCTAAATTATGAAACTTATGATGTAGTATCAATCAACAAGCAGGTATGTTTTAATAATCCGGCTAGCAGCTCCTGTGGGGGCATAAGATCCCCCCACAGCCAGCACCCAGGAGGCTGCTGGCATGCCAGGAAAGCACAGGTTCTTTTTATCTGCTTAAACAAGGAAAGCACGGTGAAGGGGTTGACCAGCTTACTTCAATCCAGCATTCAGTTAGCATACAGACAACATTCATTTAGTTCAGGGGAAAAACGCCAGCATTCAGTTAGCATTCAGTTAGTTCAGGGGAGCATACAGACAAGCATCAAGAGACAGACCAAATACAGATTCATTCACTTACTTCAGGAGAAAAAGCCAGCACCCCGAGGTTCAGAACATTCATTTAGTTTGGGGGAAATGAACCAGCACCCCGAACTCCAAAACAAAATACAAACAAATTACAAATCTCAACAGACAGACCCAATACAATTCATAGTTACCAACATCTGGGCTCGGCCCGAGAGCAAGGGCTGGCCCAGAGTCACGCTTGCCACTGCTCCCACGCCAACCAGAAAAGGAAAGAGGGCTCTTCAAGCTGTCCTCTCCCCTCTTATAGAGTTTTTGACATCATCAAGCACCACCTGAATGATCAAGGCTGATTGATTCTTGAGTTGGCCCCTCCCCCTAGCGTAGACTAGGTTAACATCCAATAGGGCATGGCTCTGGAGTTAACACCTCCCCTCAGCCAGCCCCATGACTCATCACACAGGAAGTTCTCTGCTTCCTGGCATGGTCTCTGGGCTTCCTGTCCCGGAAGAGGAGCAGCAGACCCAGCAAGGCCCAATGAGGTAAACTGAGCCACCCAAAGAAAACAAAGGCCATTCTGGTCACAAGGTATTGAATGCTAGACATTGTGATAGGCACTGAAGATAAAAAGACAAAAAATGACACATTCCGTACTCTAGAGGAGCTTACATTCTATTGGGCAAGACAATATAGACACATGTAAGTGTCTACAGAACAAATGTTTCTACGTACAAAGTACCAAGGGACAGAGAACAGTTAACAGTTGGGGACATCTGGAAAGGTACCATCATGTAGATGTGAGGCTTAAGCTGTGTCTTCAGAGAACTGCAGGATTCTATGAAGCATAGGTGATATGGGAGCAGATTCCAGGTATGGGTGATGGCCAGTGCAAAAGCTTGGGGAGGGAGATAGAATGTCTTGTGTGAGAAGTAAAGAGAAAGGTAATCTTTCTGAGCCATAAGGTTCAAGAAGGAAGACAAAGTATGACAAGGATGGAGAGAGGTTAGGACCAGGTTGGGAAGGTGTCTAAATGCAAGCAAAGGAGTTTATCCTACAATCAGTAAGGAGCCATTTTAGTTCATTGAATAGGGAAGTGAACTGGTCAGGTTTGTGCTGAAGGAAAATCAGTTTAGTAGTTGTGTGAAGAATAGACTGGAGTGGGTAGAAATTTGAAACAGGAAGACCAAATGGGAGGCCATTATAATGGTCTAGGGCTAGGAAAGAGGTAATGAATTCCTGCACTAAGGTGGTAGCAGGGAGTTGAGAAACTGGGTGGAAGGATGTTGGATACAAGAGATATTGCAGATGTAGAAACAGAAAAATTGGCCATGGACTGGCTATTTAGGGTGAAGTAGAGTGGAAATCAAGGATAATACTGAGGTTACAAATCTGGGAGACTAGAAACATGGTAGCACCTTCAAGACAAATAGAGAGCATTGGTAGAGGGACAGGTTTTGGTTAGGGAGAAAAAATGAGTCCCATTTTATACATATACATTTAAGATGTTCTCAGACTATCCATTTGAAATATCCAATAAACAACTAATGATGCAGCACAGACTCTCTGGAGAGAGACTGGGAGTGGAAATGTAGATCTGTGAGTCATGTGCATAAATATAATGATTAAACCAATAGAAACAGATGAGGTAACCAAGAGAAAAAGAGTGAAGGGACCAGGACAGAGATTTGTGGTATGCCTGTACCCTATGGTGAATAATCTAAGGAGACTGAGAGGGAGGGGTCAGTTGGGTAGAAAGGGAACCACAGCAAAGCAGGGCTACAAAAACCCTGGAGAGGGTGCCCAAGAGGAGAAGCTTGTCAACTGTGACAGATCTAATAGGTCAAGAAGAACGAGGACTGAATAAAGGCCATAAGATATGACAATTAAGAGTTCATTGCTAAGTGTAGAGAGAGAGAGAAGTGTCTGTTGAATGATACTCAAAAGGGTGAAAAGAGACTAAGAGGAAGTTGTGTGAAGATATCAGCATGCTAGAACCTCGATACTGCTACATTTCCCATAAAAAAAAACAATAAAACTCAAAAATACACCAGAAGGAGCAATTATAAAGAAAAACAGCTACTAGCTCCTCCATCCTGTCCAAAACTGTACAAAAAGACTGCCTGAGTCCTGCAGGAGATCTGAGCCAGGGTAGACAGAAGGCAAAGCACAAAAGCTTCACAGACCCAGAAGAGAAGACAAGGTCATATCAGTGCCCAACACAAGAGAAAGAACTGCATCAGCACCCAGGCAGCACCCAAGCAGTGCCCAGGCAGCTCCACTCAAGTCACAGCAGAGAGAGGCAGCTCTACATACAGCACCTCAGGGCCTGAACAATGCAAGACCTCACAGCACCAAAGACCAAATCGCTCAGCCTCAAGGAAACTCACACTTGAGCCACAATAGGAAAAAAAATAAATCAGGGCAGCACCTAGAAAGCTGAGCACCTTTAGCCTTAAGGGAGGCCTGCTATCTGCACAATCAACATCTGTTTGGAGCCTGTTAGGTTCATAGCAAGGGATAGGACCGACTCTGGATTCAGATCTGTGCAAAGAGGTAGCAACAGAAAAGGAACCACAGGTTAATATTACTTAGGTCAAGTCCCTAAAAGACTGAATCCAAACCCAGGAATTACTACAGTGGGTGGGACCAAGTCTTGGGCATATCCAGGACCAGGCCAGGCCCGACAACACCATCTAAGAAAATGGAAGGAAATAGAATCTGACTCAAGGAGTGTTTTATCTTATGGCCAGACTCAGTTTCTGGGTTGGAGATTTGAGCTTGGGTCAGAATTAACATTCCCCTGGAGATCATTCAGCTTCCCACTTTTCTTTTCACATGATTTAGCATCATCTGCACAAATGCTGGCTTTCCAGCATTACCCAGAATAATCACGTTCATCCGTGGTGGGCTAGGACTGACCCAGACTAAAGGTGCTCATTAATAGGGGACCAGGGGAACGCATCTCTGCCATGAGCAGTTAGAAAACTAAACAAACTGAATCAGTCATTGATACTTACTGATACTTAACTTTACAGAGAAGAATTAAATGTTCCAGGATTCATTCTCCAGGCTGACACGGATTTAGAAACTTATCAAGCTATTTTCTAATTATAAAGAACATCTGCTTTGGTATGAAGATGAATATAAACTCCTTGAAGGCAGGGGTTGTTTTATTTTGTCTGTCTCTGTGGGGATTAAAATTATCCAACCTACAGTAAGAGACTGAGGCAGAGCTCTGAGCCAATGGCACTTTATTAAAGGTCTCATGGTCCCCTCTAATGAAGTGGACCTCAGATCTTCCTCATGATCTGAGATGCCTCCTTCTTCCAGGACCTCGTATTTATAGAATGTGATACCCAAATATGCAAAAGAGGCATAGTAAAATACACAATCGCATTGGTCGACATATGACACATAAGCTGAAATAAGCAAAAATGATATGTCATCAGGGTCACAAGTTGGAATATCTCTACTGACTAGGTGGTCACAAGATGGATGGGTTCCTCCTTAAGGTACACAGGGGAAGATGGTACAAGCTATACATACTCTCCAAGAACATGTCAGGGGGACTTTCTATATCATGCCACCACCCAGGCTTAGTTTGGTCATAGAATTTGAGCAAAACAAGATGGAGACATCTTTGTCAGCATTCTTGTGATTTCTCAAGTGAGTGCCATAGCTGGTAAACAAGTAATGAACATTATGTTAAAGTTTGAGGCTTATTATAGAGCCCTTCTATTAATATCTATATTCCTATGTGACTTATACAAAGTATGGATTAATATATTGCTTGTTCGTATCCATATTATTAGGTGATTGACTAGATATCTATTACTAGCTGAATATATTAAAATAATTACTAACAATTATTACCCCTTTATAAAATCATAATGGACTGTCTAATACTGATTAGTGTTTGAGCAGGGATCCTCAATGAATTTCTCTCATCTCAGTAACCTCAAGGCCTAGCACAGCCATTGTTCCTTGCACATTGATATTTGGACCAGGCCTGTTTTACTGACGCAAAGAACTCCCTATGAGGAGACTTACTCTACAAATGCAGATCAGCACCTGCCCTGAAATTTATAATCTTAGAGAGTCTCCACAGGGAATAGACAGGTTCAGCATCTTGAAAAGGCATGCACAAACCTACAGGGCATCAGAGATGGGACTTGAATCCAGGTCTTCCTGACCCTTAATAAAAACTTGTCCAATCAATAAATAAATGAATGACAGAAGGTAGGTGGTGTTGTGGTAGGGATGCAGAGAGAGATTCCACTGAATTCTCATCATGAATGTGGTGAAAAGATCCTGCTACCAGCCTTACGACCACCTCTCTAGCATAGTCACAGAAGTAGAGAACCCAAGTCCACACAGAGTGGATACTGGACTATGCCAGCCAGTGACTATGCTGACACATTGTCAGGAGTAGGGGCAAGTATACAGTTCCCAAATATGAAAGAATAAAGGCTTAGAGGAAATGACCTCTTTAGACGTCAGATTTTTTGGCACACGCCTGGTAGCATGCTTCCTGATCTTCACCAAACTTTTTAACTTAAAATCTCAATTCTGGCTCCCAGTTTCCTATTTTCATCTTCATCTCTAGGGCTGGACATTCTGTAGGAATTCTGGTTTGTAACAGTCTGGTCTATGGCTTATGCTCCCTCTTTTAGACTTTGCTGTCTTTCCTAAGGAAGGGGATTTTTGCTTTGCCCCTGGTGATTGACCTGATATGAAATGAAGAACCTTACTGCTGGAAAGGACCTCAGAGGTCATCTGATCCAAACCTCTAACTTTACAGATGATGAAGTTGAGGGACAAAGAAGTTACATTACTTTCCTAAGTTCATACAGGTAGGAAATAGCACAAGAGGTATTTAAACTCGGGTCTTCTGATTCAAATCCAATGATTTTTCCACTATACCTCATAATGGTGAGTGTGAGTGGCCCTTGTAGAGGATATGACATATAGAATGCCAACATTCTTTCTGATTTCTGAATTTCTGTTGATTGTACCAACATCCTTTGAATGACTATTACGAATGACTATTCAGATATGAAATCTTGAGTCATCTTCGACTCAACATCACCTTTCTCCCAACATGTGATCCATCACAGAGTCCACAATTTTTCTCCCATCCATCCTATCTTTCCGTTTCTCAGAGCCATCAACCATAATTCAGAACTTTCATTTATAATGTATGTAACTTGTAAACCTTAAAGAATAATATAAATTATTATTATTCTCACCAGGAATTATCAATTCAACAAATAAATGGCAATTACTTAACATATATATAAAGTACTGCGCTAGGAGCTTACAATAGTGTCCTAACTAGAATTTCTGCTTGTAGTTTCAACCTCTCTTTAATCCATCTTATATAGCACGGCCAAAGCAATTTTCTAAGGCATAGGTTTGCTCATGTAGCTCTCCCTTGATCAAAACCCTCAATGGCTCCCCGTTACCTACAGGAAAAAAGAAAAGTTTTAGTATAGAATTCAAGGCCCTCCAAAATGTGGTTTCAACCTACCTCTCCAGCCTTACTTTCCTTTGATACTTTACATGAACACTAGACTTCAGCCAGATTAAACTATTCACTGCTCCCCCAAACATCCCTCCAAGCCTTCCAACCTGTGACTTTGAGTGTTAGTAAGCAAAATGGGCTCTTAGCACTCATTTCAACCAAGCACCCTTGAAGAGTTTGGCTTTTGTTTCCTTTGATCAATTCAGTGTATTTCATTGAGTCTTACTAGGTGCTAAGCCCCAGGGCCAAACCCCTATTAGGTGCTAAGCCCATGTGGGTGTGAAGCTCCCAGGATACTAAGGGCAGTGGCTAACTCAAGAGCCAATCATAGGAGCCTAAGTTCTGGTCATTCAGACGACGTTTGATGACGTCTGAAACGGTATAAGAAGAGAAGACAGAGACATTTGCTAGGGGCTCTCACTCGTGGTGGTGCGCTGATGCGGAGACTCCGGGCAGCTGTAGCTAAGAGCCCTCTAGCTCCTAACCCGGATGCCGGGACTTTGTTAAACTCTGGTAACTGTGTATTGGGATTTGAATCAGACAAGGTCCGTCCGTCGATGTTTGTACTTTGTTTGTATTTGGCTCTGAAGTTCAAGGTGCTGGCTTTTTCCCCCGAACTAAGTAAGTGATATTTGTATACTGGATTAAAGGAAACTTGTCAACCCCTTAATGTTGTTCTCCTTAGTAAAGCGGATCAAAAGACCCCGGGCTTTGGCAGCATGCTGATAGCGTGCTTGCTGTTGGGCTTGTGTTGGTCTTTCACCCCCACAGCAGCTGCTAGCCGCATTGTTGAAGCGCTTTGTGCATTCCCTTCCTTCAGAAATAGCTCAGATGCCTCCTCCGGGAAGCTCCTCTTGATGTAATCAACCAGATACGATCTCTCATTCCTCTGAACAACCACGGCACTTTGGACCTCTTATTAGGCGCTCAAAACAAGACAATCTTAGAGCATCAAGTACCTTCGGAGACCACCCGGACCGAGCTCCCGACCCACGAGGAAAGCGTTTCCCCTACAAAGACCCTCCCGTGTGTCAGATGGCACATTCTGCCTGGCATCATTGTTATTGGCATCCACGCTTTATTTCCCCTGCTAGACTATAGGTTCCTACATCACCTGGCACAGAGCTCTGCACACGACAAGTATTTAACAAATGTTTGTGTTACACTCACTTATTTTTTTTTATTTCTTCTATTTACTCTCCTGTAGATCTACTTGGTCACAGAGGAGAGAAAGAGTGATGTGGATAATCAGTATAAGCTTCCAAGGAGTTCTGGGAAAAGAGGAGAGGTAGAACACTATTGGCAAACACTAGTTTTGTGGACTCTCTATGATTTCAGTTATACAGACCATCCTCTAGGATATTTTCCACGACTAAAACCCCACACCCCACAAATACACAACCCCTCATTACTCTTAGTGCACTCTCATCTCAGTATTTGGGGGGGAGTGTCAGAGGGGAGAAGTGGGAACAATCAAGAGATGCTGCAAAGGTGAAGTGGATAGGCACTGGCAACAATTTAGACATGGGGGAGTGAGAGATAGTGAGGAATCCAGGATAACTCCTAGGTTGCAAACTTGAGGGATTGGGCAGATGGTGTCGCTATCTACAGTAAGAAGGAAGGTAGGAGGAGAAAAGATAAAGAGCTCTATTTTGGACATTTTGAACATTTAAGATTTTAAGATGTCTACTGGACATCCAGTTTGAGATTTCTGAAAGGCAGCTGGAGATTTGAGACTGGTAGTCAGCAGAGAGCTTCAGGCATGATGGGTAGATTTGAGAGTGATCAAGATGGAGATGGTAATTAAATCTATGAGAGCTGCTGAGATCATCAAGTGAAGTAATACAGAGGGAGAAGAGGGCACAAGACTGAATCCTAAGGGACGTATGGAAGAAGATCCAACAAAGGAGACAGAGAAGAAGGGGTCAGATAGGTAAGAAGAAAACCAGGAAAGACTGGTGTCATGAAAATCTTGAGAAAACAGAAGAGAGTGAATAGTGTCAAAGGCTGCAGACAGGTCAAGAAGAAAGAGGATAGAGAAAAGTTCAAACATAGAGAGTGTTGGTAACTTTAGAGTGAGTAGTTTTGATGGAACGACAAAGTTAGAAGCAGATTATAAAGGGGTAAAGAAGAGAGTGGAGGTGGGCAGAGCCAAGATGGCGGCTGGAAAGCAGGGACTTGCCTAGGGCTCTCCCCCAGCACCCTCCAAACACCAATAAAAAATACTCTGAACAAATTCTAGAACTGCAGAACCCACGAAATAGCAGAGGGAAGCAGGGCTCCAGGCCAGGACAGCTTGGATGGTAGCTGGGTAAGGTCTATCCCAGGGAAGGCAGACAGGGGGAGGAGATAATCAAAAACAAACACTTTTGAAAAGGGACAGGGTCGAGGGAGAAAATTGAATAAAGGGGGATAGGATAGGAAGGAGCAAAATATAGTTAGTCTTTCACAACACGAGTATTGTGAAAGGGTTTTACATAATGATACACATGTGGCCTATGTTGAATTGCTTGCCTTCTTAGGGAGGGTAGGTGGGGAGGGAAGAGGGGAGAGAATTTGGAACTCAAAGTTTTAAAAACATGTTCAGAAGAAAAGTTTTTGCATGAAACTACGAAATAAGATATACAGGCAATGGGGCATAGAAAGCTATCTTGCCCTACAAGAAAGTAAGGGAAAAGGGGATGGGGGGAGTGGGGTGATAGAAGAGAGGGATGACTGGGGAATGGGGCAACCTGAATATATGCCATCTTGGAGTGGGGGGAGGGTAAAAATGGGGAGAAAATTTGTAATTCAAACTCTTGTGAAAATCTATGCTGAAAACTAAATATATTAAATAAATTTAATTAATTAAAAAAGAAAAAATATATTAAATAAATTAAATTTTAAAAATTTAAAAAAATAAAAGAGAGTGGGAGGGGGCAGAGCCAAGACAGTGGAGAAAAGGCAGGGACACTCCCAAATTCCCCTCAAAACAACTTTAAAATGACACTTCCAAACAAATTCTGGAGTGGCAGAACCCACAAAAGGACAGGATGAAATAATTTTCCAGCCCAAGACAACCTAGAAGGTCATCAGGAAAAGCTTGTCACACCAGGGCGAGAATGGAGCACAGCCCAGCACAGTCAACATCCCAGCAAGTCCGTAGTAGGCCTTGGTGGCAGCTGGATCAGCAGCAGTGGCTTCTTGAGCTCTCAGCCCACGTATGGCAAGGGTGTGGGACAACTGATCAGGAGGCTACAGGGTCCCTTTACACCCACTGGGTGCAGGAGTCTGTTGCATTAACCATATATGGATCAGGATTGCAATCTTGGGGCACGAAGGAACAGGAAGCTACAGTGGAGTGGGGTCCCCCATCACAGTTCCAGAGTGGAAAAGAGGTCTTATGGTCACTCACAGAACAGAACACAGGCTAGGAAAGCAAGGAGAACTTGTCTCCTTGGGTCACACCACCTTGGAAGAGCTAAAATATTACAGAACCCCAGAATTAGCTCTGAAAATGGCAATTAAAAAACCCCTGGAGTTTGGGACTGTGTCCCCTCCACCCTGGGAGCTGAGCCCAACTTTAACATAAAGTTAAAAGTCAATAAAAAGGCTGGAGAAATAAGCAAACAACAACAAAGAACTTGTCCGTAGAAAATTACTATGGTGACAGAGAAGCTCAAAGCACAAACTCAGAAGAAGGCAACAAAGTCAAAGCTGTTATATCCAAAGCCTCAAAGAAAAACGTGAATGGGTTTCAGCACTGAAAAGAATTCCTGGAATAGCTCTAAAAAGATTTTTAAACTCAAATAAGAGAGATAGAGGAAAAATTGGAAAAAGAAATGACAGCGATGAAAGAAAATCATGAAACAAGAGTCAACAGCTTGGTAATGGAGGCACAAAAAATATTGAAGAAAATAGCGCCTTAAAAAAACAGAATAGGCCAAATGGTAAAAGAGACACAAAAATCCACTGAAGAGAACTCTGTAAAAATCATAACTGGTCATATTGAAAAAGATGTCCAAAAATTCGTTGAAGAAAAGAGCACCTTAAAAAGCAGAAATGGCAGGAGAGGACTCTGGGAAGATGGCAGAATAGGTCAGAAAATTCCAAACTCTCAAGATCTTCCCCCACAAAAGAAATAAAATAGCACCTCAGGGCAAACATAGAGCAGTAAAAGTAAACAAGAGTAGGGGCAGAACAGGGGTCTTCTTGGGACAATTGCAGAAGATCTGAAGAAAAATCCCGGAATGAGGTTTGATCCCTGTGAAGAGTGAACACCTCCAGACCAGGTCTGTTTAAACAGACCTAGTTTAAATAAGCAGCAAGCCCTGGAGTTACCCGGGTTGGCAGGCTGCCTTGGCCCCAGCCACAGGAACTTTTACCCCCAGCACAGTGAGGGGATTTACCAGGGAAGATTGAGGGAATCTCTGCTGACAAGAAACACCAGACCCAGCTGTGCTGAGGAGATGTAGCCAGGGGCAAAAAGGAACTAGCATGTACCTGGTGAGTGCAGAAGCGGTAGATCAGGGATGCCACTGGCTGTGGGCACCAACAGGAGGCTAGAGGTCTTGGTTTCAGTTCCCAGGCCAGTGGGGAGAACTTAAGGATGATCTGATTACACCATCCTCCATACTCCAGGACTAGAGGTGATTACAAAAACTAATTACTACGAATTTTTAAAAAAATGCACAGGCAATGGAGAAAGAATCTAACCATAGAGAGTTACTATGGGAATAAAGACTGGGGTTCATCTTCAGAGGAGGATACTGAAGCAAGGAAACCCTCTCCTACCCCAAAGAGTAGCATCAAATGATTACCTGCCCAAAAAGAATTCATAGAAGAACTTAAAAAAAAAGACTTTAAAAATCAAATGACAGAGACTGAGGGAAAACTAGGAAAAAAAAAGAACAGTCCAAGAAAAACAAGAAGATTATGAAAAGAAATTCAACCAATTAGAAAAAAGAGATATAGAATCTTAAGGAAGAAAACAACTCCTTGAAAATTAGAAGTGGGCAAGTGGAAGCCAGTGAAGCTATGAGAGATTAAGAAATAATAAAATAAAATATAAAGAATGAAAAAATAGAAGATAATGTGAAACATCTCTTAGAAAAACAACTGATCTGGAGAAAGAACAGATCAAGAAGAGAAAGCATAATAATAATTGGACTATCTGAAAGCTATGACAAAAAGGGAATCTTGTTACAATAATACAAAAAATAATCAAAGAAAATTGTCCTGAAGCATTAGAACAAGAGACAAAAGTAGAAATAGAAAAAATCCACTGATCACCACCCAAAATAAGTCCTACAAAGAAAACCCACAAGACTATCATAGTCATATTCTGAAACCCTCAGATCAAGGATAAAATATTATGAGCAACAAGAAGAAAATAATTTAAATATGGCAGTGCCACAATTTAGAATCACAAAAGACCTAGCAGCAGCAACACTAAAAGATCACAGGTCTTGAAACACTATATATCAAAGAGCAAAAGAGCTGGGGTTCCAGCCAAAAATATCATACCCAGTAAAGCTAAGCATAATCTTCAATGAAAAAGAAATGGATATTTAATGAATTGTCAGACTTTCAGGATTTTGTTTAAAAAAAAAAACTTAAATTTAATAAAACATTTGACAGACAAGAGCCAGGAAAAATATAAGGTACATACCAAAGATCAATTATAAGGAATTCAATAAGAACAGACTGTTTACTTTTTATGCATGTAAATGTAAAATGTATGTCTGAGATTGTAATTCATAATTAGGTAGTTCATAAGACCAGAGTAGACCTGAGAATGATATGACTCTAAAAAGAAAAATCATTAGGAACAGCTAAAAAGAGTAATTATACAAATGAGGTGTGAGAGGAAGAACCAACACAGAGGAATTAGACGGGGGAGGAGGGCTAATAGTTCTGGAAACCTACTTTCATTGGTAATGGGTTCAAGAGGGAACAATACAGATAGATAGATAGATAGATAGATAGATAGATAGATAGATAGATAGATAGATTGATTGATAGATATAGATAAATATATGTAGATATATATCTAGGAGAGTATAAAAGTCTTGTAAATTTAGAAAGAAGTAAAATGCTAAGGAGATAGGGAGGGAGGAGAGGATAAGGGAAGGATCTCTGGAGGCAAGGGGAAGGAATAGGTAAAGGTGGTATAGAAAGGTGTTTAGATTTATGGGAATGGGAGCATGAGGCAGGGATCCTTGGAAGGGAGGTAGGTTAGCAGGGCAAGGTAGCAGGTAGAAGTAGAGGAGTCAAGAAGGATAGGAAATAAGATATACCCACAAACGTATAAACAAAATCAGGAGTAGAATTTGTTAGGGAAAGTCTATGTCTATGTATGTGTATACATGTATATGTGTAGGTATATATACATATGTGTATATATATATATGCGCGTGTGTGTATATATATGTGTGTGTGTGTGTGTGTATACATATATACTTAATTGTAGCTGGGATGGGGGGAAGGAAAGTGGAAAAAAGAACAAAGTGAAAAGTACACAGCAGAGAGCAAAAGAAAAATTAGAAGGAAGCAAAGAAAAGATGGACAGCTTTCAATGCAACATTTAGTATTTATTATATAGGCTTTCTTGAAATGGAAATTTATTGCTATATATTTTGAATCCTCTTTTACATTCTACTGTGCACATGACATGCTTTTTTTCTCACTTTGTATTTAAATTTCAATATTTAAGTTTAAATTTTTTTTCTTTTCTCTATTGTGTATTTAAGTTTTTAAGTACTTTTTAAATACTTAAGTATTTAAGTCTAAATTTCTTTTAAATGAAGCGGGAAAAAAAGCAGAATTGGCCAAATGGAAAAAGAAGTGTAAAAATCCTCTGAAGAAAATCACTCTTTAAAAATTAAATTTGGGTAAGTGGAAGCTAATAACTCCAAGAGACATCAAAAAAATTAGGAAACAAAACCAAAAGAATGAAGAACTAGAAGAAAATGTAAAATATCTCATTAGAAAAGCAACTGACCTGGAAAATAGATCAAGGAGAAATAATTTAAGAATTATTGGACTACCTGAAAGCCATGATCAAAAAAAGAGCCTAGATATCATCTTTCAAGAAATTATCAAGGAAAACTTGTCCTGATATTCTAAAACCAAAGGGAAAAATAGAAATTGAAAAAATCCACCAATCACCTCCTGAAAGAGATCCCAAAATAAAAACTCCCTTGGAATATTATAGCCAAGTTCCAGAGCTTCCAGGTCAAGGAGAAAATATTGCAAGCATCCAGAAATAGTTCAAATATCATGGAACCACAGTCAGAATAACACAAGATTTAGCAGCTTCTACATTAAAAAATTGAAGGGCTTGGAATATGATATTCCAAAGGGTGAAGGAGCTAGGATTACAAATAAGAATGACTTAACTGAGCAAAACTGAGAATAATCCATCAGGGAAAATTTTACTTTCGAATACAAGATTCAAAAGAAACATAAAAAGGTAAACAAGAAAGAGAAATCATAAAGGATTTAAAGGATCATAAGGGACAAACCATAATTTTAAACTGTTTACATTCTTACATGGGAAGATGATACTTATAACTCCTAAGAACTGTATCATTATTAGGACAGTTAGAAGCAGTATCCATAGACAGAGGGTATAGGTGCAACTTGCATATGATGGGATGATATCTAAAAAAATAAAATAAAATTAAGGGGTGAGAAAGTGGAATGCATTGAGAGAAAGAGGAAGAAAGAGGTAGAATGGGGTAAATTATCTCACATAAGAGAGGCAAGAGGGCTTTTACAGTAGACAGGAAGATGGGAGATGTGGGGGGAGAAGCACTTGAACCTTACTTTCATTGGAATTGGCTCAAAGAAGTAATAACATATACAGTCAGTTTGGTATAGAAATCTATCTTACCCTACAGGAAAATAGGAGGGGAAGGCGATAAGAAAAAGGGTATGTGTGATAGAAGAGAGGTCAAATGGAAGGAGGCGGAGTCAGGACCAAAGCACTTTTGAAGATGGACAGGGTGGAAGAATAAACAGAGAGCACTATAAATGGGGGGAATAGGATGGAGGGAAATACATAGTTTGTAATCAAACTGTGAAAAAAAATTTTACAGCAACTATTTCTAATAAGGCCTCATTTCTCAAATACATGAGAACTGAAAATCAAATTTATAAGAATACAAATCATTCCCCAACTGATAAATGGTCAAAGGATATGAACAGGCAGTTTTCAGATGAAGTGATCAAAGCTATCTCATCATATGAAAAATTGCTCTAAATCACTATTGATTAGGGAAATATGCAAATTTTAAAGCCTTGAGGTACCATCCCACACCTATCAGATTGGCTAATATGATAGAAAAGGAAAATGACAAATGTTGGAGGGATGTCAGAAAAACTTAGACACTAATACACTGTTTGGTGGAGTTGTATTCTGATTCAACCATTTTGAAGAGCAATTTCGAACTATGCCTCAAGGATTAAAAAACTGTACATATTCTTTGGCGCAGCAAAACCAATGCTAAGTCTGTGTCCAAAGGACACAAAGTTGTAGGAGTAGTCTGTGCTGATTGGGAAAGAATATTAATGACCTGAAGCTAAGGATCAGGTTTTGAGGGGAATTGTCCAAAGGTCTCAAAGTGAGTCACAGTCCCCTGAACCCAAGCCACATAAGCCCCAGAGGACCAGAATTAGTTCTCTAGACCCCAAGACTTTGGGGAGGGGGACATTCTTTATAATTATTCACTTAAAAATAAAAACTGTGGTATATTGAAAAAAATTTAATAGTATATCTTTTTAATGAAAAAGAAGTTTTTCATTCTACTAAGATTTAGGACCTATAGACCTAGAACCACAAGAGACCTAAAATATCATCTAATTGTAGAGTCACAGGAATACAGATTGAGAGCTTAAAGGGAACTCAGAGGCCACCTAGTCCAACCCCCTCATTTTATAGATAAGAAAAATCAAGTCCAGAAAATTGATGCCTTGGTCAAGGTCACACAGCTAATTGGTGACACAGCCAGAAATAAAACCTTGATCTCTGAACATCTAGTCCAGCATCTTTCCACTATGCCATCTTACCCACTCACACCCAAGTTACCAAAAGAATCTCCTGAGGCATAATAGAGGCTCTTGAGTGCATTTCTCCACCATTTTGCTCCTAGTACCAACCCCTTCCTAAGTTTACCTCATGGGTCCTCAGCAGTCTGTTATTCCACTCCCAGGATTTGGGTGAGGTGAGTGGGAAAAGAGCTGCTACTCTGGTTCCCACAATTCCAACCTCAGGGCATCTGGAAGCATAAGAGAAAAAATTCCCGTTTCAAGAGGAGAGAGGTTGAGGCTAGTTGTCCCCCCACTAACTGGTGCCAATCAGGTGTGTGGAAACCAAGGAGGTAGCTTATATTCAAGTATTTGGAGGATTGCCACATGAAACAGGGACTAAATTTTGATCTCTTTGACCTCAGAGGGTAGAATTGGAAGCAAGGGGTGAAAGAGGCAAGCATGGCACGATGTAAGGAGAAACATTGTTTTCCACATCAAGTAGAAGCAGGATGACCATTCATCATGGGGGTAACAAGAGGGGATCTCTTATCAATTAAGCGCAGAGATGCAATTAACATGGGGCAAACCTAGCTTCATACTAAGGGGAAGCATATCTACTCACCATGACAACTGCCTTTCTCGTGGTTCTGGATCACAATATAGTGTAAGCACCAACCTGAGGATCCCAATACTGTGGAATTCTTCTCCCAAGACACTTGTGGGTGAAGGCCATACTGATGCCTGTGGGCAAGAATCCCTTAGAAGAAGTGGAGTAGCCCTCATAGTCAATAAAAGGGTGAGAAAAGCAGTAATAGGGTATAATCTCAAAAATGACTTAATAATATCTGTTCAAATCCTCAACTACACCTGTGACACCATGCACTACATCACTGCTTGACTGTTTTTGCTCTGAGTGAAAAAAGATTTTAGTTATAACTCTGGGAGTGCTTTGGACTAGGTGATCTTTGAGGTACTTTCAACCCTGAGATGTTTTGACTTTTAAGTTAATAATGCACTGAATCCAAGCAAGCATCTTGTTTCTGCAAACATGATCATAATTCGTTCTTATTTACTTTCTAATTAAGTGATTATTCAGTAGTTTTTTTTAACAAGCTCTTAAAAAGCATTGCTTTAATGAAAAATAAAACTTAAGCCAGCTGCAGTTGTTGGGTATGTAATGATCTCATGATAATTAAGAGTCATAATTATCCCCAATTAGGTGTTTAGATTACCAATGTAACAAGCCAATCAAATCAAGTCAGGTGAAGGAGCATCAGCCTAAATGTGACTGCCAGAGTCCATGGCATGCATGGACTTGAGGTCACAGCTCGGTGATGCGATAGATAGAGCGCTGGTCTTTGAGTCAAGAAGACTTGAGTTCAAATACAGTCTCAGACACTTACCTGGGCAAGTCATTAAACTTCTGTCTGCCTCAGTTTCCTCAGCTACTTCCCAAAGATATTGTCAGGATCAAATGAGATGATATTTGTAAAGCACTTGGCACAGTGCCAGGCACATTGTAGGTATTTAATAAAACCTTGTTTCTTTCTTTCCTTCATTGTTAATGACAACCAGCAGAGGGTTGTTCGTTGGCAATTGGCAGCCAAGGATCAATTTTTTGCACTCCCAGAGACCCCACTATTGGAAGTGAGTTTTTCCACCCTAAGGATGGTGCGGGCCTAGGGAAGAAAGATACGCAATGCTCAAGGGAAAAGGGAATTCCTTTATGGAAGACCAGGAGCTTGAATCCCAAGGGAGAAGAAGGCCTGAATAGATTGCAGTCTGCTCTAATGAGGGAAATATCTACATCAATGAGTTCATGAGTTGAAATACTGAAGTCTTCTAGAAAGCACTTTCTGTTTGGGGAACTGAGAACCCTAGAAAGCATTTTCTCCACTTTTGAAGAATGTCCCTCCAGCAAAGGCAGGCAGGGACAGTTTGTCTTTGGTGCACATGCCTTCTCCCCACTGACCTCTGGGGGTCCATCCCCCTCCATGGTGTCCCTCTCACCCAACATGAGGAAACCAAAGTCCCAAGAGATTGTACAACCTGCTCAGGTAACAGGGCTGATGAGTCTTAAGCGGGAATTGTGGTAGAAGGCAAAGAACGCTGGACTTGGAATCAGACAGACCTGGATTCCCGGCTTGGCTCTGCCATTCACTAGCTCTGCCACTTACAAGCATTTTCTCTAGTTGTGTGACTTTGACCCAGTCATTGTCTCTCTCTAGGCCCTCATTTTACAGTAGGGAAAGCTAAGGCCCAGAGAACCATTTGCCTACAGTCACACAGGAAATAAGGGGCAGAGCAGGCTCTCGAACCCAGATCTTCTCTCTCAGACCTAGTACTGTTTCCCACCAGGCCATATGTTTAAAATACAATCTTCATATTTATTATTTCATGTTCAACTTTAGTAAAATAGAACCACATATAATTTAGTAAAATAGAACCACATATAATTTTCTCCTTATATCTAAGTTTTTCCTTTTGTTAACAGAGAGCAAGGAAGTTCTTTCCTCATCTATAAAGTTGGATTAGATGATTTCTAGGGTCCCTTTAGCTCTAATAGTCTATGGTTCTGGGACTATAACCCACAGCCCCTGGCTCCCTACTCTAATTATAAACCTATGTTAAGGCCTACTAAGTTTAGTGTACTCTGATGGGTGCTGGGAATACAGAGATGAAAACTAATATTATCCCTGCCCTCGAGGGGCTTGTGTCCTACTAGAGAGGAATGACCAAGCAGAAATCACTTAAAATATCATATATTTATACATAGCCCCAGGCTCCACTTCCTTCTGAAGCTAATCCATCTTATAGAATGCATCATTAATTAGCATATGGTTCCAACTTTTGTCCCACGCTTTCCTGTTATACCAGACCTCCAGGTTAGGAAGGGCTTGTGGTGTACAAAAGATGCCGTGTGTGTCTTGGAGAATTTAAATTTCCTGACAGGCAAAACCTTGGGAGACTGGTCAGAGAAGCTGGTATTGAACAAGATATGAGGAGCCAGAGAAAGCAGGTCAATCAATCATTGAGTCAGCAGGCATTTACTGAGCAGCTACCATAAAAGAGGGTGACGGAAGCAGGTAGAATAATAAAATCTGAGAAAGACAGAGCTGAAAGGGATCACAGTCACCATCTGACTCATTTTACAGGTGGAGAATCCACACAGCCTTCTTCCCTTTGTGAAGGGAGATACTAGCTAAGAATCCTATAATCTGCAGTTTATAATCATCTGAGATTTACCCAAGTCAGGACTAGAATCAGTGTCTCCTAACTTCCAGTACAACGACCATTCCACTATCTAGCACTGGGCTGGAAGTCAGAAGTCTTGGATTCTAGTCATAGCTAACATTTAGCATTCTTTTTTTTTCTCTATAAGTTTTCTGTTTCACTCACTGGTGACTACAACCTCTATAATTTCTACATCCATAATCCCAGCCCTGATCATCCTTCTGAGCTCTTGATGTCAATCTCCAACTTTCTACAAGGTATCACAACCAGACATCTCACTGGCACCTCAAACTCAATATATCTAAAATCAAGTTTGTTATTTTTTCCTCTTAGCCTGCTTCTCCCTTTACTAGAACTTTACTAGTTCTGTCCATCTACTAGGGAAGGAAATGGCAAACCACTCCAGTACCCCTTTGCCAAGAAAACCCCATAGATGGTACTAAAGCGATAAAAGAGGTGACATTGGAAGATGAGCCCCTCAGGTAAGAAGGTATCCAATATGCTACTGGGAAAGAGCAGCGGACAACTATAAGTAATTCTAGTACTAATGAAGTGGCTGGGCCAAAGCCAAAAGGAAACTCAGCTGTGAATGAGTCTGGTGACAAAAGGAAAGTCTGTAAAGATCGATATTACATAGGAACCTGGAATGTAAGATCTATGAATCAAGGTAAGCTGGATGTAGTTTCCAGCGGATGGAAAAATTAAACATCAACAACTTGGGTGTCAGCGAACTTAAATGCATGGGAATAGGTAAATTTAATTCAGGTGATCACTACCTATGCTACTGTGGGCAAGAATCCCTTAGAAAAAATGGAGTAACCCTTGTAGTCAATAAAAGGGTGAGAAAAGCAGTAATAGGGTATAATCTCAAAAATGACTTAATAATATCTGTTCAAATCCAAGGTAAACCATTCAACATCACAGTAATATGAGTCTATCCTTCAACCACTGATGCCAAAGGGGCCAAAGTTGGTCAATTCTATGAAGACCTACAACATTGTCTAGAAATAACACCAAAAAAAGATGTCACATTCATCATAGGGGACTGGAATACCGAAGTATGTAATCAAAAGATAGTTGGAATAACAGGCAAGTTTGGCCTTGGAGTACAAAATGGAGCAGGGCAGAGACTAATAGAGTTTGGTCAAGATAATTCACTGGTCATAATAAATACTTTTTTTCAACAACCCAAAAGGTGATTCTATACATGGACATCAGCAGATGGTCAATATACAAATCAGGTTGACCACATACTTTGCAGCCAAAGGTAGAGAAGCTCTATACAGTTAAAATAAGGCCTGAAACTGACTGTGATTCAAATTGCAAGCTTCTTGTGGCAGAATTCAGACTAATATTGAAGAAAGTAGGGAAAACTATCAAACCATATAGGTATGAAGTAAAGAACATCCCTTATGAATGTGAAGTGGAGGTGATGAATAGATTTAAGGCATTAGATCTGGTAAATAGAGTGCCCGAAGAACTATGGACAGAGGTTTGCAATGTTATACAGGAGGCAGCAACAAAAAGCATTCCAAAGAAAAAGAAGAGAAGAAAGCAAAATGGCATCTGATGAGGCTCTACAAATAGATAAGAAGGAAAGCAAAGAGGAAAGGAGAAAAGGAAAGATCGACCCAACTGAATGCAGAATTACAGAGAATAGCAAGGACAGATGAGAAGGTTTTCTTAAATGAGCAATGCAAAGAAATAGAAGAAAACAATAGAATGGGAAAGATGAGATCTCTTCAAGAAAATTAGAGATATCAAGGGAGCATTTCATGCAAAAATGGGTATGATAAAAGACAAAAATAGTAGGAATTTAACAGAAGCAGAAGAGATTAAGAAGAGGTGGCAAGAATACACAAAAGAACTATACAAGAAACATCACCAATAACTGTGATGGGGTGGTTACTGATCTAAAGCTGGACATCCTGGAGAATGAAGTCAAATAGGCCGTAGGAAGCATTGATAACAATAAGACTAATGGAAGCAAATTCCAGCTGAGCTATTTAAAACTCTAAAAGTCGACACTGTTAAAGTGCTACACTCAGTGTGCCAGCAAATTTGGAAAATTTAACAGCGGCCACTGGATTGGACAAAATCAATTTATATCCCAATCCTAAGGAAGGGCAATGTCAAGGAAAGTTTAAATTACTAAACAATTGCACTCATTTCACATGGCAGCAAGATTATACTTAAGATTCGAAAGCTAGGCTTCAGTAATATGTGAATCAAGGATTACCAGAAGAGCAGGCTTGTTTTTGAAAAAGCAGAGGAACTAGAGACCAAATTGCTAACATTCACTGGATTATGAAGAAAGTAAGGAAGGTCTCAAAAACATCTGCTTTTGCTTCATTGACTATACTAAAGCTTTTGACTGAGTGGATCACAACAAAATGTGGCAAGTCCTCAAAGGGACAGGAGTACCAGATCATCTTACTTGTCCCCTGAGGAACCTGTATGTGGTCCAAGAAGCAACAGAACTGAACATAGAACCACTGATTGGTTAAAAATGGGAAAAAGAGTAGAACAAGACTGTATATTGTCACCTTATTTAATTAACTTATATGCAGAGTACATCATGCAAAATGCTTGGCTGGATGACTCAGAATAAAGCTTGCCGGGAAGAATATCGACAGTCTCAGATATGCAGATGATACCACTCTGATGGCAGTAAGTGAAGAAGAATTAAGAAGCTTCTTGATGAGGGTGAAAGAAAAGAGTTTAAAAGCTGATTTAAAGCTTAACATCGAAAAAGCTAAGATCTTGGCAATTGTTCCCATTACTTCCTGGCAAATAGAGGGAGAGGAAATGGAAGCAGCATCAGATTTTATATTCTTGGGCTTAAAGATCACTGTAGACAGCGACTGCAGCCATGAAATTAAAAGACGCTTGCTCCTTGGAAGGAAAGCTATGGCAAATCTGAACAGCACACTAACAAGCAGAGACATCAACTTGCTGACAAAGGTCCATATAATCGAAGCTATGGTTTTTCCAGTAGCAATGAATGGCTGTGAGAGTTGGACTATAAGGAAAGCTGAGCACTGCAGAATTAATGCTTTTAAGACTTTTGAGAGTCCCTCGGACAGAAAGGAGGTCAAATCAAATTAAAGAAATTAATCCAGGCTTTTCTCTGGAAGGTCAAATACTAAAGCTGAAGCTTAAATGCTTTGGCTACATAATGAGAAGACAAGACTCATTGGAAAAGATGCTGATGTGGGGAAAGATTGACAGCAAAAGGAAAAGTGGATGGCAGAGGATGAGATGGATAGACAGTGCCGTGGAAATAATGGTGATGAACTTGGACAGACTTTGAGAGATAATGGAGGGTAGAAGGGCCTAGCATGCTATGGTCCGTGGGGTCACAAAAAGTCAGACACGACTAAACACTAAAAGTTCTATGTATGATACCATGAGTCACTCAATATCCTATACTAATAATCTCAATATTATCTTTGACTTTTTTCCTCCCTCTCATCTCTTTTTTTATTTAAATGTATTTAATATTTTAGTTTTCAACGTTGATTTCCACAAGATTTTGAATTACAAATTTTCTCCCCATTTCTACCCTCCGCCCCATTCCAAGATGGCATGTATTCTGATTGCCTTGTTCCTCAGTCAGCCCTCCCCTCTTTCACCCCAACCCACCCATCCCCTTTCCCCTTACTTTCTTGTAGGGCAGGATGGCTTTTAAAACTTTGAATTCTAAATTCTTTCCTGTCTTCCTTTCCCACCCACCCTCCCTAGGAAGGCAAGCAATTCAACATAGAACACACATGTATCATTATGTAAAACACTTCCACAAGGCTCATGTTATGAAAGGCTAAGTATATTTCCTTCTATCCTTTCCTGTCCCCCTTTATTCAATTTTTTCCCTTGACCCTGTCCCTTTTCAAAGGTGTTTACTTTTGATTACCTCCTCCCCTTATCTGCCCTCCCTTCTATCATCCCCCCTTTTTTTATCACCTTCCCCTACTTTCCTGTGGAGTAAGATGCCCAATTGAGTGTTTATGTTATTCCCTACTCAAGTTGGATCTGATGAGAGTATGATTCACTCATTCCCCCTCACCTGGCCCCTCTTCCCTTGCAACAGAACTGCTTTTCTTGCCACTTTTTTATGAGATAATTTACTCCATTCTATTTCTCCCTTTGTCCCTCTCTCAATATATTCCTCTCTCACCCCTTAAATTTATTTCATTTTTTTAGATATCATCGCTTCATATTCAACTCATCCTGTGCCCTCTGTCTATGTTCCCTTCAACTCCCCTAATACTGAGAAAGGTCTCATGAATTATACACGTCTTCTTTCCATGTAGGAATGTAAACGTAACAGTTCAACTTTAGTAAGTCCTATATGGATTCTCTTTCTTGTTTACCTTTTCATGCTTCTCTTGATTCTTGTATTTGAAAGTCAAATTTTCTATTCAGCTCTGGTCCTTTCACTAAGAAAGCTTGAAAGTCCTCTATTTTATTGAAAATCTATATTTTGCCTTGGAGCATGATACTCAGTTTTGCTGGGTAGGTGATTCTTGGTTTTAATCCTAGCTCCATTGACCTCCAGAATATAATATTCCAAACCCTTCAATCCCTTAGTGTAGAAGCTGCTAGATCTTGTGCTATCCTGATTGTGTTTTACAGTATTCAAATTGTTTCTTCCTGGCTGCTTGCAATATTTTCTCCTTGATCTGGAAACTATGGAATTTGGTGACAATATTCTTAGGAGTTTTCTTTTTGAGATCTTTTTCAAGAAGCAATAGGGGAATTCTTTCACTTTCTATTTTACCCTCTGGTTCTAGAATATCAGGGCAGTTCTCCTTGGTATTTTCTTGAAAGATAATATCTAGGCTCTTTTTTTGATCATGGCTTTCAGGTAGTCCAATAATTTTTAAATTCTCTCTCCTGGATCTATTTTCCAGGTCAGTGGTTTTTCCAAGGAGATATTTGACATTGTCTTCCACTTTTTCATTCCTTTGGTTCTGTTTTATAATATCTTGATTTCTCATAAAGTCACTAGCTTCCACTTGCTCTAATCTAATTTTTAAGGTAGTATTTTCTTCAGTGGTCTTTTGGACCTCCTTTTCCATTTGGCTAATTCTGCCTTTCAAGGCATTCTTCTCCTCATTGGCTTTTTGGAGCTCTTTTGCCATTTGGGTTAGTCTATTCTTTAAGGTGTTATTTTCTTCAGTATTTTTTGGGTCTCCTTTAGCAAGTCATTTACTTGTTTTTCATGGTTTTCTTGTTTCCGTCTCATTTCTTTTCCCATTTTTTCCTCTACTTCTCTTACTTGCTTTTCCAAATCTTCTTTGAGCTTTTCCATGGCCTGAACCCATTTTTTTCCTTGGAGGCTTTTGATGTAGGCTCTTTGACTTAGTTGACTTCTTCTGGCTGTATGTTTTGCTCTTCTTTGTCACCAAAAAAGGAATCTAGAGTCTGCATTTGATTCTGAGTTCGTTTTCACTGCTTGTTCATCTTCCCAGCCAACTACTTGACCCTTGAGCTTTTTGTCAGGATATGACTGCTTGTAGAGTAGAGAGCACTTTGTCCCAAGCTTTAGGGTCCAAGCACTGCAGTTTTCAGAGCTATTTCTATTCCACCATCCTCCTCCCCAAAGAGCCACCAACCAGTACCACAACACAGATCTGAGCAGAGCACAGCAAGAGAATCTGCCTTTGTGCTCACAGGGCACTTCTTGCACTCCCATTCTGATCTGCTGCTAGATTCTTCCCACTATGTGAGCCAGGGATTTGGGAAGCAGCTGACATTGCACCACCTCCTCCATCCCCAGAGCTGGCAGCCTGACTGCTCTGAACTTGGTCCCGCAGTTTCCCCCAATCTGATTTTTTGCGTTTGTGGATTGAGAAGTCTGGTAACTGCCACAGCTCACTGTTTCATATGGCCCCAAGGCCTGCTCCAGCTGGCTGATTCTGGGACATGGCCTATGCTGGGCTGCCCTCCGCTCTCGGCACTGTGTGATAGACCCCTTCCCAGTGACCATCCAGGCTCTCCTGGGTTGGAGACCTGTTTCCCTCTCCTATTTTGTGGGTTCCCCAGCTCTAGAATTTGTTCAGAGCCATTTTTTACAGATGTTTGGAGGGATTTGAGGGAGAGCTTACGCAGGTCCCTGCTTTACAGCACCCATCTTGGCTCCACCACTCCTTGTCATATCCTTGTTTTAAAGGGATTTGCAGTCTCCCCCGTGGTTGGTGCCTTCCATCTACTATTACCTTTCATGTATTCTGAATATATTTTATGTGTAGAAGTTATTGTTTCCTACCTTGGGATGGCCATGTCACTCTTCTGCTCAGAAATCTTCTGCTTGCCCCCCACCCCAATTCAGTGCCACCTTTCCTATCCAGCCTTGTCTTATATTATATCCCTCTATGCTCTGTATGTCCTAGCCAAACTGTGCCACTCTCTGTCCCTCAAACCACACCCTACACTCTCGCACTTCTATGCATTTGCTCACATTGTTCCCCATGGCTAGAGTGATTTTTCCTTTTTGTGCTGTTCGAATTCCTTCCTATCTTTAAAAGCCCAACTCAAATGTCACCTCCTCCAAGAAGCCTTCCCTCCCTAATTGCTTCTCCTGATAATGACCCCTCTTCCTTGGACTTCACTTGGTATTTTGTTCACCAGGTATTTTGTTTTGTAACTTTCTAATACTTAGTGTGTATAATATTGTATATTATAAATATCTATGTTTGTATCTGTTTGAACAATCCGGCTAGCAGCTTCTATGGGGGTATAAGATTCACCCACAGCCAGCACCCAGAAAGCTGCCAACAGCACAGGTTCTTCTGATCTGCTTAATTAAGGAAAGCAAGGTGAAGGGGATGACAAGCTTACTTTTAATTCAGCATTCAAATATCATTCAGTTAGTTCAGGGGAAAAAGCCAGCACCCTGAACTTCAAAACAAAATGCAAACAAATTACAAGCATCAACAGACTTTGTCTGATTCAAATCCCAACACATAGTTACCAGAGTTCAACAGAGTCTCAGCATCTGGGTTTACAAACTGGAGGGCTCCTTAGCTACAGCTGCCCAGAGTCTCCTCATCAACACCACCTCCAGAGCCCCGCACAAATGGCTCTGTCCTCCCTTATTATAGGGCTTCAGACATCAAACATCATCTGAATCACCAAAGCTCAGGCTCTGGTGATTGGTTCTTGAGTTGGCCCCTCCCCTTAGGACCCTGGGAGGTTCACATCCACATGGATTATGTTAACACCTAATGGGGCTTGGGCCCAGGGGCTTAGCACCTAGTAAAGCTCACTGAGATAAATTGAGTCACTCAAAGAAAACAAAGGCCATTCTGGTTACAGTATCTCATCCTCCTATTCAACTATGAAAACATTTACCTTCCTTACAGTATTCTGCACACAGTAGGTGTTTAATAAATATTTGTTGCACAACTATGAATAAGAGTTTCTGGATTTCCCAGTATATATACAGAGATAGTATATTCCTGCTCCCCACCCCCCAATAGAATGCAAAATGTTTAAGATGAAGAAGTATTTTTCAGGGCAGCTAAGTGGTGCAGTGAGTAGAGCACCAGCCCTGGAGTTGGGAGGACCTGAGTTCAAATCCAGCCTCAGACACTTGACACACTTACTAGTTGTGTGACCTTGGTGAAGTCACTTAACCCCAATTGCCCTGCCTTCCCCCCTGCAAAAATAAAAAATATTTTTTCATTTTGTTATTCTATCCCTGGTGCTTTGCACATAGAAGGTACTTAATGAATGCTTGTTCATTTGAATTGGAAGCCACTTTCCCTTTCTGAATCTCAGTTTCTTTTCCTATAAAATAGGGATGATTATAATACTTTCATGACCTAGTTCGCAGAATTGTTAGAAGAAATTCATATTGTAAAACTTGAAGCACTCTAAACATGGGAGGTATTTTTACCAGTGTTGTTATTATTAATATGTGAAAATCAGAAAAGGTTACACAATTGTAAATTGCTACTATTATAAATTAATGAGTGAGTGAATGAATAAATGAGTGAATGAAACAGCATTTATTAAGCCCTTACTATGCTCCAGGGACTTTGGTAAGCTGTGGGAATATAAATACAAAAAGCAAGATATTCACTTCATTTGAAGAAGCATATACTGTAATAGTAGAAAGCAATACATCTCAGGGAGTGATTACAAGGAGAGGTATTTTGATCCTGAGAAGTTACAGGGGTTGCTGAGTAGCGTCAGAGGGCAATTGATTGGAGTTTCCTCTCAGAAATGGTGGTGTCGATTTGATTAGTGTTCTCAGAGCTAGAAGTAGAAAAGGAAGGTGGGAGAAAACCCATGGCAGGGGGTAAAAGGATGTCTGGAAAACAAATGGTGGGTCTGAGTCAGGCTAGATATGATGAGCTCTTATCAATCATGACTGAAAATGATTATTGCCAAGGGAAGATCATTTCACAAAATGAGTTTGCTTAAAGTGGAGTATACATAGCTAAGATGTCTGGCTTCCTGGTAAAGGTGTTTTATAGCTAAAAATAATTATCTCAAATGCTGATTTTTCTGGCCTTCTATAAGGAAAACTCCCTTTTCCTGCTTCTCAGCACACTGAGAATTAATAGTCATCTGGAGGACTCTGAGGTACCACAAGTGTCTCAAATCCCTACTGAATCTTCAAAAACAGTCTAAATTATGTGTTCTTGTAGTATAATTCTTGCAAAATTGCTGCTGTTTACCATATTATATTTACCTGAACATTGTCTTTATTCCCCCCACTATGCTGAATAACAAAGTTGGTTATATCATTCTGGATAAGGAACCCTGACATTTGACTATAAAGATAAGGGTTTTGTTATTGTTGCTAGTTAGTTAGTTTAAAGTAAATAACATAACAGTCTTGTGGGGCAGAGCCAAAATGGTGACCAGAAAGCAGGGACTTGCCTAGGGCTCTCTCCCAGGACCCTCCAAACACCTATAAAAATGGCTCTGAACAAATTCTAGAACTGTAGAACCCGAAAATAGCAGAGAGAAGCAGGGCTCCAGCCCAGGACAGCCTGGATGGTCACTGGGTGGGGTCTACCACACCATGCTGGGAGCAGAGCGGAGCAGAGCCCAGTGTGGGTTGCGCCCAGACAAACCAGACAGGGAGCAGGGTGGAACAGGCCCTAGCGCCCTGAACTTCTCAACCCACAAACACCAAAGACAACAGAGAAGGTTAGTGGGAAAAACTGCAGGGACAGAGTGAAGGGAGTTTGCGGTTCAGCCACTGACCTGGGGGCAGTGGGGGTGGTGCAGCTACAGAACTACAGCTGCAGTTGCTTCCGGCCCCAGGCATACCTGGTGGGAGGAATTAAATGGCGGGTCAGAGCAGGAGTGCAGAGCCTGCTTAGATCTGAGTCATGGTCTGGTTGGCAGTTCTTGGGGAGGAGGAGTGCTGGTGTGGCAGAGCTTGCTTTGTAAAAATAGCTCTGAAAACAACAGCGCCTCCCCTCAAGCTTGGAACAAAGTACTCTATACTCTACAAGCAGTCATACCCCCATGAAAAACTCAAGGGTCGAGTAGTTGGATGGGAACATGGCCAGGCAGTGAAAACAGACTGAGATTCAGACTCAGACTTTGGAATCTTTTTTTGGTGACAAAGAAGACCAAAACATACAACCAGAAGAAGGCAACAAAGTCAACCTACATCAAAAACCTCCAAGAAAAACATGAACTGGTCTCAGGCCATGGAAGAGCTCAAAAAGGATTTGGAAAAGCAAGTTAGAGAAGTAGAGGAAAAACTGGGAAGAGAAATGAGAGTGATGCAAGAAAACCATGAAAAACAAGTCGATGACTTGCTAAAGGAGACCCAAAAAAATACTGAAGAAAACAACACCTTAAAAAATAGAATATCTCAAATGGCAAAAGAGCTCCAAAAAGCCAATGAGGAGAAGAATGCCTTGAAAGGCAGACTTGGCCAAATGGGAAAGAAGGTCCAAAAGACCACTGAAGAAAATACTACTTTAAAAATTATACTGGAGCAAGTGGAAGCTAGTGACTTTACGAGAAATCAAAATATTATAAAACAGAACCAAAGGAAGGAAAAAATGGAAGACAATGTGAAATATCTCATTGGAAAAACCACTGACCTGGAAAATAGATCCAGAAGAGATCATTTAAAAATTATTGGACAAAAAAAAAGAACCTAGATATCATCTTTCAAGAAATTATCAAGGAGAACTGCCTTGATATTCTAAAGCCAGAGGGTAAAATAGAAATTGAAAGAATCTACCAATCGCCTCCTGAAAAAGATCCCAAAAAGAAAACTCCTAGGAATATTGTCACCAAATTCCAGAGCTCCCAGATCAAGGAGAAAATACTAAAAGCAGCCAGAAAGAAACGATTTGGGTATTGTGGAAACATAATCAGAATAACCCAAGATCTAGCAGTTTCTACATTAAGGGATTGAAGTGCTTGGAATATGATATTCTGGAAGTCAATGGACTTAGGATTAAAACCAACAATCACCTATCCAGCAAAACTGAGTATCATGATCCAAAGCAAAATATAGATTTTCAACAGAATAGAGGACTTTCAAGCTTTCTTAGTGAAAGGACCAGAGCTGAATAGAAAATTTGACTTTCAGACACAAGAATCAAGAGAAGTATGAAAACATAAACAAGAAAGAGAAATCATAAGGGACTTACTAAAGTTGAACTGTTTTGTTTACATTCCTACATGGAAAGATGATGTGTGTGATTCATGAGACCTCAGTATTAGGGTAGCTGAAGGGAATATACACACATACATATATATGTATATATGGCACCAGGTGAGTTGAATATGAAGGGATGATGTCTAAAAAAAATAAAATCAAATTAAGGGACGAGAGAGGAATATATTGAGAGAGGGAGAAAGGGAGAGATAGAATGGGGTAAATTATCTCATATAAAAGTGGCAAGAAAAAGCAATTCTGTAGGAAGGGAAGAGGGGGCAGGTGAGGGGGAATGAGTGAATCTTGCTCTCCTTGGATTTGACCTGAGGAGGGAATACCATACATACTCAATTGGGTATCTTACTCCACAGGAAAGAAGGAGTAAGGAGACAAAAAAGGGGGGACAATAGAAGGGAGGGCAGATAGGGGGAGGAGGTAATCAAAAACAAACACTTTTGAAAAGGGACAGGGTCAAGGGAAAAAATTGAATAAAGGGGAATAGGATAGGAAGGAACAAAATATAGCTAGTCTTTCACAACATGATTATTGTGGAAGGGTTTAATGATACACATGGGGCCTATGTTGAATTTCTTGTCTTCTTAGGGAGGGTGGGTGGGAAGGGAAGAGAAGAGAGAATTTGGAATTCAAAGTTTTAAAAGCAAACATTCAAAAAAAAGTTTTTGCATGCAACTAGGAAATAAGATATACAGGCAATGGGGCATAGAAATCTATCTTGCCCTATAAGAAAGGAAGGGAAAAGGGGATGGGAGGGGAGTGGGGTGACAGAAGGGAGGGCTGACTGGGGAATGGGGCAATCAGAATATCTGGCATCTTGGAGTGGGGGGAGAGGGTAGAAATGAGGAGAAAATTTGTAATTCTAACTGTTGTGAAAATCAGTGCTGAAAACTAAAAATATTAAATAAATAATAATTAAAAAATAAAATAAGATAAATTAAATAACATAGCCTCCAAAAATGGCTTTTGGTTTGGGTTTTAGAGACACACATAGTACATATAAAAAAGCACAGAACCTGGAATAAGAGCACCTGAAATATAGGCCTTTCTGTGCCAATGACTGGCCTTGCATCTTGGACATGTGTGAGAATCATTCCTCTATCTCACATCGTTGTTCAAAGATAGTATTATATAAAATTAACCTGTGATTAGTATTCCAAGACTTGAAATAATCCATTGCAGGTTCCTAGAATCAAACAGAATGAGAGGGTATGGATGAGCTACAATCTCCATCTTTGAAGGGAGTTCACCAATTGATGAAATCCAAGAGCCATTAACATTGCCAATCCATTCATCAACAAGCATATATTAGGTGCTGAGTAAGGGCCAAGCTCTCTGTTATCTCTCAGAACCTTCAAGTGACTTACACTCTATCAGAGGAGACAATACGTACTTATGTAAATATATACAAAATAAAGATACAGTAAATTACAGGGTGGGAAAACTAGGTGTTTCAGTGGATTGAGTGCTGGACCTAGATTTAGAAAGACTGGTCTTCCTGAGTTCAAATCTGGCCTCAGACACTTATTGGCTGTGTGACCCTGGGAAAGTCACTTTACCCTGTTTGCCTCAGTTCATTTTTAAAATTAACTGGGAAAGGAAATTGCAAACGACTTCAGTACCTTTGCCAAGACAACCCCAAATGGGGTCACAAAGAGCTGGATGTGACCAAAACAACTGAACAACAACAATTAGGAGACTAGAAAGATAATAGCAGTTGAGGGAGCAGGGTATATCATCTAGAAGGTGGTGTTGGAGGTGAGCTATGTTGAAATATCAAAGCATGATTGCTGTTATCATTGCTGTTACTAAGAAGAGTATGGACCATATCATTTTGGATACTGAATTGTCAAATGTAATGGAATATTGTTGTGATGGAATGTATGGCAAAAGGGAGAGTTTCAGAGAAACCTGAGAAGACTTGTATGAACTGATACCAAGTGAGTAAATGATAATTTATTATTATTAGATATCACATAATTATATATAATAAATTGTTATTATGAAAGATAATTCATACAATAACAACATTATACAACATTATAAAGACAAACAACTTTGAAAGACTTAAGAACTCTAATCAATACAATGACCAATAATTCCAGAGAATTCATGATGAAAGCAGCTATCCATTCCTGATCCACCCTGGTGGACTTAGGAAGCAGAGTGAGATTTGTATTTTTGGAACACCGTCAATGAGAGAATGTATTTTACTTGACTCTGCATATTTGCTGCAAGGGCTTTGTTTGCCTTTTTTTTTTCCCATTGAGGGGTGTGGTGGGACAGGAGGGAGAGAAAGTAGATTTTTGTTAAGCTGAAAAAAAAAATAAAATTTAATTAAAAAAACACCACATGAGAAATAAAGCTTTTTTCTTCTCATTCAAAAGGCATCCACAACAACCACCCACCATTGATTGCCTTCTGTGTGCCCAGCATGGTGCTGGGTACTGATGATGGGGAAAGGGAGAGAGCACATTTCTATAGCACAAGATGCATGACAAAGTATTTCTATCACAACAGTACCATGAAGAAGGTAGTTCACATGTTGTCATCCCTATTTTATAAAGGAACTGAATCTCAGAGAGGTCAAGTGTGTTACTTAGGTTTACACAACTAAAAAGTGATAGAATCAGAGCATAACCCAAGACCTTGATGCTAAATCCACTGTTTTTATTTCCACTACAGGTAGTGGTCGCCAAAACTACCTCTACTTTCAGCCTAGACTTATGCAGCATGATAAGAAAGTATATTTATTTTCCTCTAAAGTCTTTTACAAACTCCAAGGAAAAGTCCTTTGGCAAGGCGCTTAATAGGTAGAGAACCAAAAAAAAGCTTTTCTTAGGAAAATGGATTAAGGGTTTTACTCAATGTTTTTTTTTAAAGTTTTTATACAGAATACAAGTCATTCCCCAATTGATTAATCGTCAAAAGATATGAACAGGTAGTTTTTGGAGGAAGAAATTAAAGATATCTGTAGTCATATGAAAAAATGCTCTAAATCACTACTGATTAGAGAAATACAAATCAAAACAACTCTTATGTTCCACATCTCACCTGTCAGATTGGCTAACATGACAAAATAGGAAAATGATAAATGCTGAAGAGGATGTGGGAAAATTGGAACACTAATGCATTGTTGGTGGAGTTGTGAACTAATCCAACCTTTCTGGAGAGCAATTTGGAACTTTGCCCAAAGGGCTATAAAAATGTGCATATGCTTTGACCCAGCAATATCACTTCTTGGGCTGTATCCCAAAGAAATCATACAGGTGGGAAAAGGACCCATATGTTCAAAATTATTTATAGTAACTCTTTTTGTGGTGGCAAAGAATCAAAAATCAAGGGGATGCTCATCAATTGAAGAATGGCTAAACAAGCTGCGGTATATGAATGTAATGGAATACTATTGTGCTGTAAGAAATGAGAAGCAGGCAGACTTCATAATAACCCGAAAAGACTTAAGTGATCCGATGCTGAGGGAGGGGAACAGAACCAGGAGAACATTATACATGATTACAGACACACAGTATTTCTGATCACTAACTTTGATAGACTTGGCTCTTCTCAGCAAGGCAAGGCTCTAAGACAACGCCAAAAGACTCATGATGGAAAAATCGATTCGCATCCAGAGAAAGAATTAAGAAGTCTGAATGCAGATTAAAGCAAACTATTTGCTCTCTTTTTTTTTGTCTGTTTTTGTTTCTGTTTTGTTCCTTCTTTCTCATGGTTCATTCCATGGGTTATAGTTCTTTACAACTTCACTATTGTGAAAATATGTTTGTGTGAAGGTATATGTGATGGGGTTTAGACTGGGGGAATCCCCTTGGACTCCAAAAGAATTTGGATCCTATTTGTTTGAGGGGGAAATGATGAGGGCACTGTCTCTGGGAACCCCCTTGAACCTGGAGTACAGTCTCTGGGAGCCCCCTTGAACTCTCCTTGAATCTTCCCACTTGATCTGGCCTTGGCCTGAGGCTATCTACCTAGTCTTGCCCTTTATTGTACAGCTACTTCCCACCCTTAATACTATCAATATCCAAGCCTTCAACTACTTTCCACCCTTAATCCCATTCTCTTGGTTCCTGGAGTCTGATCTCATCCGGGTCCCATCAGTCTCCTCCTTAGACTCCTCCTCAAGACCCTCCCTAAACCCCTCCTCTAGTCACCCCAGACCACCCCTCAATCCCTCCCATAATCTTTCTGTATATAAGTCTGATCTTGCCTCCATGAAGGAGCTCAGATTCAATCTAGCTCAGTAGGTTGAATCTGGCCTGCTTGTGAAAACAGGCATCACAAAGGGTGGGATTTCTTAAGACAACCTGTTATGGTGAATACCTAATAAACTTTGTCTTTTCCCTTGGCTGAGAAGGCTTGAGTCGAATTCTTTCGGCAGGACTTGGCATGTCAGTATTTTGGGGTTTCGAACACCCCTAAAAACCTATGGCTCCCTACTATCATCATTTTTTTTAACCTCTTCATACATAGAACCTGTATCAGATTGCATGCTGTCTTGGGTGGGGAGGGAGGAGGAGAGAGGGGGAAGAAAATTTGAAACTCAAAAGTTTGAGGAACTGAATGTTGTAAATGAAAACTAAAACTAAATTAATTAATAAAAAACAAGAAAAAAGAGTAACTATTTTATTGTTTACATCATTGCCTCAGGTGGTACCTAGAGATAATTGGTGCCACGACCTGTTTTTTCTCCATAGAGAAAGGATATCACTATTTATTATACTGAGGTCCCTTCATTTACTCTAAGAGTGGGGAGAATGGTACAGGAGGAAATGAGATGATTAATCATCTATTTTGTAGTATTAACCCCAAACTGTGTTTTTTTCCTTATTCAAAATTCTTATAAACGTTACCTAAAATCTTCTTGGTGGAGAAAACCATATTGAGGGCATGCCAATTTAGATATATCTGTCTCCAAACTAGAATACAAAGATATTAGATTATGGTTTAATTAAATAAAATTGTTTCTGCCAGACTTAGGCCTAAAATACAGAATGCAATCATTTTTTTCCTCCACAATAATACGCAAACACTTCTTTTAGGGTCAAAACTGGGTTTGAGTTACAGCTTTGACACTTAAGTAGCTTTGTGATTGGAAGCAAGTCAGGTCCCTTCTCAGAGCTTCAGTTTTCTCATCTGTTAAGTAAAGACAAAATTTGCACTATGAGGAAAATCCTTTGTAAAGTTCAAAGCATTGTAAAAATGTGAATTTCTATTATTTTTTTTAAATTATTGGCCCTGTGTAAGCAATAGCCACAAGTTAATTACATACAATACAAGAGAGACTTAGAAGTGATTTTCATAAATAATAGGAATCCTAGGGGTCTCTGTTTAACTAAGACCTATAACACCCACAAAGCATATTTTAGAGCTGCTGCAGCCAGCTCCGTGAGAGTCCCTCATTGTCTTCAAATCCTCCTAGGACCCCCTGGCAGAGATCCAGATGTTGCTATTACTGCTGGCTACAATTTGGGACTTGACCCAAAACTCAGCACCAAATTCCCTCCTAACATGTTCTCATTTGCAAGTTACAAAAGGAATACTGTGTGGTTTGTTGCTGTTTTTTAATGGCTGGCAAATCAGACAATTGGAATAATTAGTATTTTCTGTTTTCCCTGCCCTGCCTTACTCACTCAGATGCTCATTTTGGACTCCTTAGGTTCCCCACTATCTTCAATTCACCAATTCAATTCAGCTCCTGCATCTGAAGAGACAAGGTCCTTTGCCCTGAGGGGAGCTTTTATTCTAATGGAGTTTCCAATCTTGTGAATCTGATTGGCCCCCCTTCCTCTCTTTGTTATATCCCAGAAGCTCCTAGTTTCCCAAGGAGAATCATATCATCAGGCCTGCAGCTAAGTTTATCTGAGGAATAGGCTAGGTTTTAACTGACAAGCTATAGGCCAGAACCAATCACTTTGTAATCAGATGTAATTGAGATTAATAACCCCCTAGAACTAGCTGTAGGCGTTTCATCAAATGGCCCCCATCTAAAATAACTTCTCCATAGGACTACACCCAAATTGCTGGCTCTAATGTAGCCATTTGAATACTTCTTCTCCCAGAAGGCCTCCCTTCATATACACCTTAGCATCAGAACCAAAGGAGGGTGGAAGGAAGAAGCTAAGAGGTGGATGAGGTGAATTCAAGCCTCTGGAGGAACATTCTAGTGCCTGGAAAGAGCAATCCTGACCTTTGAGTCAAGAGACCTGGAATCTGGCTCTGTTGTGGTCTAGGGGTGCTGGGAACCCTGAAAGTCAAGGGCAAAAGGCACGGGTCTACCTCGAATAAATTTGAGAACTCGAGTCTTTTTTCAGTCAGAGACAAGGTTTATTGTAACGCCAATACCAGCAGGCCAGATTTTAAGAAGACGAGTATTTTAATGGGAGGAAAGATGGACCTTTTATATAGAAAGACTGTGGGAAGATCTGGATATGATCTAGGAGTGGCCAATAGCCTAGGGTAACCAGGAGATAACAGAGAAAGGGTCTAGAAGGGATTAAGAATGGGCAATAGCCTGGGAGTGTCTGGAGGTAACAGACAAGGAAGGGCTGCCTGGTTCAGAGGTGACAGAGAAGGTTGGGGCTCCACAATGAAAGGACAGTTGAAAGGATTATTGAGTATCAGGGTGGGGCAATGTAGGGAGGTTCAGGAGCTGGGTTGCATTTTGGGGGGCTAGGCCCCATACCCCAGTCAGTTGTGTCTCTACCAGCTTCATTGTGTGGTCCTACTTTGTAATATGACTGGAATGGAAAGAACACTCTTCTTGGTAACAGATCTGAGTTTAAGTCTGGCATTTACTAATCATGAAGCAATGTGTTTTAATGGTAAGACCAATGAACTTGGAGTTAGGAGAGGTCTTCAACTCTTATAAGTTGTGTGACTGTGAGAAACGCGATTTTGGGGATCACTGGACCGGACCTCCCCAAATTGTGAGAAAATGCAGTTTTGGGGATCACAGTACTTCCTAGGCAGGGCCAAAGTCCTGAGGAAGAACCCTATGATAATCCCTAGGGAAGGCTGTACAGACCACAGGACTTCCAGAGGAAGACCAAGTGGTAGCCCCCCCTTAATCTGTGGGGATCACAGGGACCCCTAGGGGTCAGCCCCTAAGGAGGACCCAAGTGATGGCCCCTTAGGACTGCGGTAAGATCACGGAGACAGGGCTGGAAGTCCCAAGTGATGTCCCCTTAAGAAGGCTGTGCAGACCAAGGGAATCCAGAGTGGTAGCCCTCTTAACACCACAGTGGGGCTCACAGAACACCCCAAGACAAGATCTGGGAGTAACCCCAAGACAAGCTTCTGCTGCTCATTGCTTCCCTTCACTTGACCTTAGGAAGATCCATGTTATTTGCCCATTCTCACCCAAAGAACTCAGGACCAGAGTGGGCAGAAGAAGGCATTTTATTACGCTCCGAGAGAGACCAGGTATAGTGCTCACTGAACACTTACACTGATACAGCTGCAGGAGCAGGAGTAACCATTCCCTCCACTCCTGCTAGAGTTATGGTTAGTTTACAATCTTTATTTTTTACATAGTTTTCCTAGGTTATATAGTTTATATAGGTAGGATAATAAGCATACAGAAGCAAAAGTGAAGTTAATTAGATTTTCCTTGTCTTAGTTTAGGATTAAATTACATTCTTTTACTTCCCCTACTTTCCCTCTTTAACATATGCAAATTATGCAAATCAGTAGGCCTGGATTCTTGACCAAGACCAGACCCCAGATAAGCTTGAAGTGGTTCAAGCGGTTTGGCCTCTATAATTCCCCTGACTCACCTGATGGACCTCGATGCCTGATTTCTGCTAAAGCTGGGTGGGGGAGGGGGAAGTACACCTTTAGTTCTGTGGAAACAAAACTCCTCCTCCCATTTCTTACAGTGACCATGGGAAGTCCCTTACCTCCCTGTGCCTCCTCTGGATGATAAGAATAAGTATCCCACGGGACTGCTGTGAGAATTAAATGAGATCAATTTGTTTCACAAACTTTAAAGGTTTTATATATGTCAGGAATCATTGGGTGCTAAACTTTAGAGACTGGCCCTCAGTCTGTTTACTGGTAAAATGAAGAGTTGGACAAGATGACCTCCAAGGCCCCTTAAAGTTCAAACATTCTGTGTTTGGAGGGTCTGTATGGTCCTTTCTTGCTTTGGGACTGGTTATGCTTCATTCTAAGCCTACTAAGTACCTAGTATGTGCCTGGAACTGTACTTGGACCATCCCAGTACCTCACCTCAAGGGGCTTACAATAGCAGAAAAGTAAGGTCAAGTGCCAAAGTGAGAAAACTTGAGGTAGACAGAGATTAAGTGACTTGCCCAGGGTCACCAAGCTGGTAAGTGCCTGAGGAAGGATTTGAATTCAAGTCTTCCTGACTCTAGGTCATCCACCACCTACCATCAGATAAATGGCATACTTCCCTGTGTGTAACTATTCACCATATACAATGCAAAAATGAGTAAAAGTGAATTGTCTCAGATTTTAGCTCAATAGAAGCTTTCAGTACAAATCCATTTTTTTAAGCAGGATGTGCTTAATGGATATTATTATACTTTAATTTCCTATTCGTGTTTGTATATTTTAGTCATTTTTTGTATGAGTGTGAGGAACAGTGAGGCCAATTTGACCAGAATGTAGAATGGAAGAAGGAGAATAACATATAATAAGGCTAGAAAGGGAGGTTGGGAACAGTCTATGAATCAGTTCTTGAAATGCCAAACAGAAATGTTTATATTTGTTCCTAGGAGTAGTAGGGGGCTGTTGGAGTTAATATTGAGAAAGGGGGTGACACGCTCAGACCTGGACTTCAGGAAAATCATTTTGGCATCCCTGAGGAGAATGGACTAGAGCAGAGAAATCTGAGGCAGGGAGAAAATTAACAGGTGTTGCAATAGTCCAGGTGAGAGGTGACCTGGTTAAAGGTTGTGGCTATGTGAGTGGAGTAAGGACAGTGTTCAGGACAAATGTTCTGCAGGTAGAAATGTCAAGATTTGGCAACTGCTTGGATGTGTGGGGTGGGTGAAAATAAAGAGTAAAGAAGGACATAAAGGTTGTTGTATCAGAAAGGCAACATTCATGACCTCAAAGATGACGATGAACATGCCTGTATGGTTCAGAATCGCAAAATATGAAAAACTCTCCAGGTAGAAAGCAAAGGAAGTATAACATTTATTTAGACACCAGAATATCAAATCCTAAGACCAGTGACTCCAATTCAATATAGCAATAATTATATTCCAAAACCAGTAAGCCCACCTCAATGTAGCAACAAGGAAATTATAACACAGTATTATAGCAAGGACCTAGGTCATCCTGTAGTCTTCTCCGCCACTAGGGCCTTACTGTAAATAATCACTCATGAATCCTAACTGTCTGCTTGCCTGTGTTCTCTCCCTACTCAGTTCTCTGGTCTCCAAAACATCTTGGTTTCCACTCTTTGCTCAGCACTCTCTTCTGTAGCTCAGTTGACTAAGAGTCCTTACTCCTTCTCCTTGGGCTAAATTCTGAATTCTGACTTCTGAATTCTCCATTTTTAATGGCTACCTTCTGAGTGTATATACTCTTTGTAGGGCCTGAGGGCTCCACACCCAATCAGCAAAAGGTTGTGGACCTGAGGCTTAGTGCCTAGTAAGTAAAGGGAGTAGGCCTGCCTACAAACAAACCTCTAATCAAGCCTCCCTTTGTTGGCCCCACCTGAGGCCTATTGAATGGGCGGGAAAGATCTTTCACTGACTGATTGGCCTCACAGTTGTAAGTCTGGGTAATTAGAAGGATAGTGGTATCCTGGACAAAAACTGGGAAGTTCAAAAGAAGATTGGGATTGGGGAAAAGATAATGTAATGTAGTCTGACATGTAGATCACAATCTTTCTATGCCTACTTTATTCCTTGGGACTCATTCTGTCTCACCCAAAACAAAGAGGGATGGAGTGATCTCACTCACCAGTAAGTGCCCTGAGTACAGAGCCCATGCTACTAGAAAACCCTACTGAAGCCACAAGGTATTCAGAGGGCTGGAGGTGGTTATGCTTGGGAAGAAGGGCAAAAGATGTTTCTAATAGTACAGCACAGCTGATGCTGCAACCCCCAAAAGTTTCAAATACTCCTCCTGGGTTAAGTTATAATTTAACCTCACCCCTCCCCCCAAAAAAACAGTGGGAAAGTTATGAGCCTGCATAGCAGGGGAAGGGGGTGAAATAGAGGATGGAGTGGAGGGATGTTGACCTGTAATGGATGAAGGGTAGGCCTGATTGTGTCGGATTCAAGCCCCACCTTTGGCTGTCACTAGGCAAGGACGTGACTATCTTTTATTACCTATCTTCTAACTAGTTGCTCACACATCCTTTTGTAAGAGTTAGCAGGATGAGTTCTATTTCCTCAAAGGTTGTCTGAACAAGGAATGCAGTCAAAATGCCCTGTTAGGCTAATGGCTACGTTTCCATATTAGGAGATGGGGCCATAAAAGAAAGGTATCTCATGGGGAGAGAGTTTCAGAAAACAGCCTGGGGTTTCCAGGGGACAAAAGTAGGACAAAGGTTAAGGGCCATCTTTACCACACTGCTTAATAAGGTTTATGCATATTAACGTACACATGGCTAAGGAGGGGTTAGCACCATTTTGTGAACATTTGTCACTTGAGGTGGGAGGGGAACATATTAAGGGGAACGTGGTAGGTGTTCCAGGAAGTCTGTGAATTATGCTGACTCTCACCAATTTGAGTCAGCTAGGAGGGACTGGTGGCCGGGAATAAGAACAAAAGACCTACTCTCACTTCTGTAGGGTATGGGGGAGCTCATCTTGAGTCCCACACCCGATTCCTGTAGGAAAGTAATAAAATTTTAACTGCTTTACTCATCCTGAGTCTGTCTGACATACTGTGTCTGTTTGGGCCTAAGGGGTTATTTCTCACTCTTTGAGGTTGCGCCAAGGCCCAGGGAGGGTCATATCATGGCCTCCACTTGTTTTCTCATCTGTCAAATGGATACCCATTCCAGAGCCAAATTTCTGTGAGTTTGGGTTCTAACCTTGGCTCTGTCCCTTACTAGCTATGTGACTTTACCTTCGTGAACTTCATTTTTCCCATCTGTAAAATGAAGACAATAATACCTTCACTGCCTACATCACAAGAATTATTATAAGAATCAAATGAGATAATGCATGTAAAGCACTGTGTAAACCTAATGGTTTATACCAGGGGTGGGGAACCTGAAGCCTTGAGGCCACATGTGGTTCTCACATGTGGCCTTTTCACTGAATCCTAAGGGGATTTGTTCTGTGAAGCTTGGATTCAGTCAAAGGGCTGTACTTGAGGACCTAGAGGGTTCATTTGACAGATGAGAAAACAGGTCCAGAGAGGCAAATTGCCCAAATCTAATAAGTGGCCTAACCAAGATTTGAACACAAGTCTTCCAAGCTCACCTCTCCTTCTACCACACCCCTGGTAGGCACCTGGAGCATAGGCAATGTCAAATGATATGTATACCTTAATACATTTTCGATATAGTCAGTTTGGAAATTAGGGATTTCCACTCAAATTTCTTTAAAAAGTTTCACCGACATCCATTTTAATTATGGAAAAAAAGACCTAGAGAGACTAAATTACCTATCCAAAGGTTTTTTTAGTGGATCTGTTAAGATTCTAATCCAGGTCACCTGCCTTCTATCCTATTTGGAGCCTTTTGCTGAGTTTATGGATGTGTCTCATTCCAACTCCTGAAAATTACTTCTCCTTATTCCTTCATCTTTATTCAATTGGATCCCAATGATCCATATGTCCATGGTGATTTACTGTCTCTCTTGTTCAAATACTTTGGGCTGGAGGAAGTATTGTAGTGGAAGGGTGTTTGTTAATTCCCTCTCATCATCTCCCCCAAAGTATCTCAGCACTAAAGGTAAGAAAATCTCCATTCTCATGGAGCTTCAAGGGATTTAAGTGGAGATTTTAGTCTCAGCATCACTGGACAAAGACTAAAAGAAGGTATTCTGATGAATTCGGCCAGGAAAGAGACTTTTGAGAGCGAGCAGTCATACCGTGCTCATACTGCAAACATGTCTTTTCTTCCCAGAACCGTAGGTACCTGGAAGGCCAACCACACTGAACCTATAATTACCTGCAGGTGTCCCAATTAAGTAAAATTGCCTCCCCAATTAGCAGTCCCTTCTATTGAAAATCATTAGGTTTAATTCCATTCCCCAGGAAACATCTCAATCTAGTATGGGCTCTGTCCTCAAACTCCAAAGCAGCCAGATTCCCTACTCAGCTCTGGCCGGGCTTTGGGTTCTGGGTCAACTTGACCAATTCTCTGATTCAAGGATTAAAAAAACCCCACCTCTCCTGGTATGTACTGATCCTAAAGGCTTTATCAGAATGGGATGATAATGATAGCTATTAATTTTTAGAACTGACATTTATATAGCACTCTATATAGATTATCTCACTGATCCTCATAACACCCACAGAAGGCAGGAAGTAGAAGTGTCCATTTTATGGATGAAGAAATTGAAGTACATGAGGTTGAAGTGACCCTTCTGCTCAAGGAGCCAGCACTTGAACCAAAATATTCTGGTTACAAGTCCAATGTTCTTTTCAATACTCTATGTTGCCTCCATTTTTTGTTGTAGTTGTTGCTGTATTATCATTCATGAAACATTCTTATTGTCACACTGTAACTTTGTCATGTTACACTTTGTCTTATATTGTTAAATTGTCAATTCAGTTCTCACATTACCCACTAGCACTTGAACATCAACAAGAAACATTCATTAAGCACCAACTTTGTGCAGATCTGATTTCTAGGTGCTAGAGAAGACATAACACAGAATCCCTGCTCTCATTAGCCTTATAACGTAGTAAGGATATAAGACACAAACACAGATATATTTAAGGTACACATTATTACCTTGGACATTTATCTGTTTTTTCTATAGTGCAAGAGCTATTCTTGAAGGAATCCTACCCCACCAGGACAAAGGAAAAAGGAGAGAAGGAGGAAAAGCACAAAGTGAGTCTAAATTCCTGAGAAACATACTCTAAAACCCTACAAACACATCTTAATTTTCACACCAAAATAGTCTACAAAGTTCAAATCTAATTCTCTGTCTCTTAACTTTCTTCATAACCATATCAATCACATTCTCAGTGAAACTGGAGAAAGAGGAGGGCCATTCTCATTGACAGCAAATTTAATGAGTCTGATTAGAAGTGCATTTGTCATTGCTACCTGCAGAGTTGCCTGCTTGAGCCTCCATCAGCCCTCAAAAATTAGATTAACTCCTAACCATTCACTGACTCATCTCCAGTCGGCATTGCACTCCCTGGCCCCTGCAACAATCACCCTTTAGTGATTTCTCCATATTATTTCTTTTTAGACTTCATAATCAACTTACTCCAATTCATTACCCATACCTCATACAGACTTATCCAAAATCCAGCAGATCTGATATCTCATCAAGGATCATTGTATCAATTGGGGTATGACTTGTATTCTTATATTCTTACATGACTTGTATTCTTATATTCTTACAAATTTGACTTAGTTTTCTGTACGTTTGAGAAATGATGCCTTTATCAGAGAAACTTGCTTTTTACAGGCATCCCTTTCTAAAGGACTTCCTTCAAGATGAAGTTCAGGTATTACTTTCTAAATTATTCCTGACCCTAATTACTAGTGTCTTTCTTCCACAACTTTATACTTACTTTGTATTATTTCTGCATATTCTTATACATCTCCCCTTATGTTATCTAATTGGATATAAGTTCCTTGAGTGCAGGAGTCAAGTTTCATTTTATGGTCTTTGTATCTAGGTCTAGGACAGTGGCTGGTAGATAGTGATCACTTAACAAAAGTTTGTTAATTGATTGATTGACTCAGTCAAAAAATGAGTTAGTGAGTGACTGGGACTAAAACTTGTCTCTCCTTATTGTTCTCATTGTCTTTTCATAGAGCCTCGACTAAGGACAGCAAAGAGAGGTGGTCGCCCAGAGCTCAGTACGCAGTGGGATACAGAACAGGAAACTTTTTAATGACTTTTCACAAATGAACATCCAGAAAATTCGTCTCTTGATGAGCAAGGAGACAAATGTTGGGTTATGATGGGAAATTCATAAATGCTGGTGCTCAAACCACATTTCTGTCACTATTTCCGAAGGGGAGAAAGGGCAAGTTATGTAACAGGCCAGATGCTTTTTTTTCTTCAGATCTAAATAGTGCCGTCTTTGGAGAAGATAGAAACTGGAACAAGTCAATAGAAAGCAATTGCTTTTAGACACATTGTCAAAAGCCATCGATCCTTGGAGAGTAGGTCTGGGATGAGATCCCTTGGGTTCCAGACGTGGTGGATTTGAGATAGTCTGTATGAGATACTGGGTGATTACTGCAGAGGCCAGGAAGTATAGTGCTTTCTGAAGATGAGTCAGTAAATGGTTAGGAGTTAATCTAATTTTTGAGGGCTGATGAGGGCGGATGCTGGCAACTCCCCAGGTAGCAATGACAAATGCACTTCTAATCAGACTCATATTAAATTTGGTATCAATGAGAACAGCCTTTCTCTTTCTCCAGTTTCACTGAGAATGTGATTAATATGGATATGAAGAAAGTTAAGCAATGTATTTGTAGGATTTTAGGGTATGTTTCCCAGGGATTTAGACTCACTTTGGCCTTTCCTCCTCTCCTTTTTCTTTGTCCTGGTGGAGTAGGAGTCCTTCAAGAACGGCTCTTCCACTATAGAAGAAACAGATAAATGCAGTAATATACTCCTTAAATATCTGTGTTTGTGTCTTATATCCTTACTATATTATAAGGCTAATGAGAGCAGGGATTCTGTATTATCTAAACTTTGTGTCTTCTCTAGCACCTAGAAACCAGATCTGCCCAAAGTTGGTGCTTAATGTGAAAACTGAATTGACAATTTAACAATATAAGACACAGTGTGACATGAGTTACAACATGACAATAAGAATGTTTGATGAATAAGGGAAAGAGATTTAGATTTGAACTTTGTAGACTATTCGGTGTGAAAATTAAGATGAATTTGTGATACATGATTGTGACGGAATACTATTGTGCTATAAGAAACGATGAATAGAATACTTTCAGAGAAACTTGGAAAACCTTACATGAATAATGCAAAGTGAAGTGAACAGAACCAGGAGAGCATTGAACACAGCAACGGCAATATTGTATGATGATCACCTATTCTCAGTAATACCATGATCCAAGACAATTCCAAAGGGCTCATGAAGAAAAATGCTATCCACCTGCAGAGGAAGAATTGATAAAGTCTGAACTCGGATCGAAGCACACCTTTTTTAAACTCTATTTTTCTTGGGTTGTTTTTTGGGGGAAGGGAAAGGTTCTGTGTTTTCTTTCACAACACAGCTAATATGAAAATACATTTTTGCATGTCTGCACATGTATGTCAAATTGCTTGCCTTCTCAGTAAGGGGGGAGGTCAAGGAAAGGAGGGACAGAGAATTTGGAACTCAAAATTTTAAAAAATGAATGTTAAAAATTGTTTTATATATAATTAGAAAAAATAAAATATTTAATTTTTTAAAAGAAAAGGATGCTTGAACTTCATCTTTCCTCAAGACCAATTGTTTTCTTTTAAAATGGTCATTTCTTTTCTTTTGATTTCCTGCTATTAAGGTTGTTTCCCCCACAGTTATTTTGACACTAAAGCTGCTTAATGTTCTCCTAATAAGCTTGTGATACTTACACATACTGGTGGCCCTGCCCCTCTCCCAGAGTTCTCTCTGACCATCTCTCCCCCTTCCTCTACTCTCATCCCTCAACTTGTCCTCTCCATACTGTGGGATGGTTTGTTTCTTTTATTTCCCTCTAGTCTACAGTTTCCCCATCCCAGTCCTCTGCCCCTCTATTGGAAGACTCCTCGCTCTATATCTCCTCCCATCTGAATCATAGTATCATAGATTTACAGCTGGGAGGAACCTTCAAGCTCAAGGATTCAAGCCCATCATTTTACAGATGAAGGAGAAAATGAGGCCTAGAGAAATTTGGTGGCAAATGCAGATCCCACATTTGAACTGACATCCTTCAGCTCTCACCCCAGCACTCCTTCCCCTGTACCATGCTAAAGGCTCAATGCGGCATTCCTCCAGTGGCCAAGAAGTCTGTCTCCTGGAAACCTGAAATTCCCACTGCTAGGATCTTAGGTTAAGAGCCAGAAGGGACCTCAAAGGTGTTCTGGCCTGACAACCTTATTATATAAATGAGGAAACCACAGCCCAAAGAGGTTGTAACTTGTTCTTCCTCACACAGTTACTGAATGGAAGACGAAGGATTCAATCTTTTGTTAAGACATTGCTCCAAGAACTTCCCTCTTAAACGGATCTACTTTGACATACCATCCCATGAGCCCAAAGAGCCTGGGAAAAGAAATACTTCCCAGATCACTGACCCTGATGTCTACCTGCCCCCTTTAGCAATTATCCAGGAGAACAACTGTTCAATGGACTGGCCTCCTTAGCAGCCAAAACTACTGAAGATCTGGAAAAGAAAGTTCCTGTTACCAAAGTCCATGGCACTCTCAAGTGGCTCCCAAAAACATCAGAAACTGAAGTTTTATTAATTGAAATAACATTAAAGAAAATAGATTATTAATTGCTTTGCTACTGCATCTTAAGGACCAGAGGGCCCTTCCATGTGACCTGCACCTAAAACCTATTTGTTTTATCTCTCTCCATTAGAATACAAGCTCCTGAGAGCAAAGATTATCCTACTTTCTCTCTCTGTCCCTCTGTCTCTGTCTCTCTCTGTCTCTGTCTCTCTCTCTCTGTGTCTCTCTCTCTGTCTCTGTGTCTCTCTCTGTCTCTCTCTCTCTCTCTCTCTCTCTGTCTCTCTGTCTGTCTGTCTCTCTCTCTCTCTCTCTCTCTCTCCTTCTCTCCCCACCCCATACATATGTGTGTGTATCCCTGATGGGCATGGGATTGAAGCTGGACCCCTAAAAGGACCCCAAAGTCCCTGAACCAAGTCTTTGGCATTTGCCTGAGGCACCTGGCCCATCCCAGTATAATCCTTTTAACTACTCTTTCATTGTGGCCCTCATTGTCTGTACCTGGCCCCATCCCACACAACTTGGGCACTCCTAGATCACATCCAGATCTTCCCACAGTCATTCTGTATAAAAGGTTCATCTTATCCCCCCTTAAATAGCTCAGATTCTTAAAATCTGACCGATAGTGCAGACTCACTAGGAATCTTGCCCACTCCAACCGGTGTTTTGATAAGCCTTGTCTCAGACTGAAAGAAGGCTTGAGTTGAATTCTTTCAAGGCAGACCCGTGCCTTTTGCCCTTGAATTTTGGGGTTCCCAGTACCCCTAGACCGCAACACCTCCAATGTGCATCATTGGGCTTTCCACATAGTAAGCATTTAAGTGCTTTTCTCTTTACGAATTCCTTAATTCTGCATACATTAATTTATCCTATCATCTGTGCCCAGGGAAAGTAGAGAAAAGTGCTCAAAGGGAATGAGATGAAAGACCAAGAAGTGTTGCTGGAGTGCTGGAGAAAAGGAGTCATTGTTTGTTGTCCATAGTCCTGTGTAGAGTCCTGGAGAGAGAGAGAGATGCTGAAAAACAGGAAGCAGCATTAAAAGAGGAACTGAAGACAGATAACACAGAGTTAGCTAACTACCTCAAATGGCCCTGTGTAAGAGATCAGGCACTATCCCTGGAGTCAAGAAAGATGGAATCAAATCCCAGCTTCACCTCTAATTAGCTATTTGGCTCTGATATGTGCTTCCATTTTCTGGGACTCCATTATCTCATCTATAAAAACTAAATAATATATGCAAATCACTTTGCAAACCTCAAAGTGCTATATGTTAGTTATTATTACTATTATTAAATAGTCTCTAGGGTTCCTCTCAATGTTAATAGTCTAATGGATAAACCAGGGAAGGACCAAGCAAAAAAGAGAACTAATATCATTAAAGAATATCAATTCAAAAATGTTAAATAAATGTCTACCAGGCTATAGCAATTCATCCAAGAAATCATTGTAACCAAGTTGGATCTATACCAGGGATGGAACATTAGAATAACGATCAATGTAATTATATTAAAAACAAAAGCATTCAAAGTCACATGATTATTTTAATAAATGCAGAAAAAACTTTTAATAAAGTACGACATTAATTTATGCTTTAAAAAACCCTATAACGTGCAGGTACATGTATGTAAGGCACCATTTTAAAAATATCACTAAAAAGTCTCTATCTAAAACCAAAAGCCAGCATCATATAAAACAGGGATGTACTAGAAGCTTTCCCAATAAATTCAGGAGTAGGCTAAGTATTTCTGCTCTCCTCACTATTAATTTGATATAGTTCTAGAAATATTAACAGTAGCAGTAAAAGAAAGTAAAGGTGTAAAGATAAAGAAAAGATAAAATGATTTCTATTTGCCAATGACAAGATGGTTTACTTAGAAAATCCTAGAGAATCAAGCAAAGATAACTGGGACAATTGTTTTAGCAAATTTGCAAGATATAAAATAAATGACAAAAATCAACATCATTTCTATATATATATTTTATATATATATATAAAATCCAAGAGCCAATATAAAGGGAAATCCCATTCAAAATAACTACAAAGTGCATAAAATATTTGGGGAGCAATCTACCAAAATGTGCAAAATATTTATACAAATTCAATTATAAAATGTTCCTTAAAGAAATAAAAATAATTTAAATAGCTGAATGAATATCCAGTGCTCATGGTTGGGATATGTCAACATAATAAAAATGATTATTTTAATGTCTTGCCAATAAAATCATCAAAGGAATATTTTATCAAATTTGATAAAATAATAACAGAATTCATTTGGGAAAAAAGATCTAGAATATCAAAGGAAATAATGAAAAAAGGTAGGGATAAAGAGGGAATACTACTTACAGACCTCAAACTCTATCATAAATCAGTAATCATCAAAACTATTTGGTATTAGTCAAAAAATAAGAAAGTAGATCAATGGAACATACAAGACAAGGGAGAATCAAAAAACAATGGCATTCATTAAGTCTCTGATAAACTAGAAAACATAAATTACTTACGAGAGAGCTATATTTTATTTTTTTAAAAATATTCCTGGGAAACTAGAATGCAGGCTGGCTGAAGTCAGGCTCAAATTAACGTTTTAAACCATGTTATACAATAAATTCAAAAAGGATACATAACCCTAATATTTAAAATATAATATTAAATTAACAATTATATTTTTAATTATAATAATCATTATTAAACTATTATAAAATATTAAAAATAATACCTGAAAAATAGAAGAGAAGAAAATCATATACCTTTCCTAGACGTATTCTTAAAAAACAAACAAGGAAAAGAGGCAAGAGCAAAAGATAAATCACAAAAGATAAAATAGATAGATTTGATTATCTGTAATGAAAAGCTTCCACCCAAACAAAATTGATGCAGTTAGAATAAGAAGGGAAGTAGTGGAATGGGGGAAAAAAACTTTCTATCAAAATTTTCAGATAAGGGTTTGTTATCCAAGATATATAGATGACTAACATATATGTGTGTGTACAAATATTATATGTCCAATCTTTTACTCTCTTTTACTCAATATATTTTAAGGCAAAACCTTTCCCAGAGTTTCTTTACCTTTCACCCTCATTCCTTCCCCTCCCCATTTATTGCCCTTTTCTCTAGTTTTGAAGTATTACTTAACTTATTAATTTCTTTTACTTTCCAACAGGTTGCCTCCTCTATCAACATTCACTTATCTTCAATTTCTCCTTGTATATTAGTTGCTTCCTTACTGCCTACAGTCATGCTCGTAACTCAACCTACCCTCAAAAAACCCTCATTTGATCTGCCCATCCCCTTCAGCTATTGTTTCATATCTCCCCTCCCTTTTGTGGCTAAACTACATGAGAAGGCCATTTGTAACTGATACTTCTTCCTTTTCTCTCGATCTCTTTTTAACTCTTCATTCTGACTTTCTACCTCATCATTCAAACTCAAGTGTCAAAGGGTGTAGAGAATTCAAAGAGAAGGAAGATTGAGAAAAGGTCATTGGATTTGGTAATCAAGAGATCATTGGCAACTTTGGAGAGCGTAGTTTCGGTTAGGAAGGTTAAAATTCAGAATGATCTGAGGCTTCTGCAGGAAGCTAATGGCATTTTCTCTGTCCCATCAGGCTCCTGCCATACACCTGCCTCCCTCAGCTAGCCCCAAGCCACCACCCCAACAATCATATCACAATTGAGCCACTCTTCTAGGGCCTGCCTTCTTCCACCATGATGCCCACTTCCCCTTTTCTACCTCCTCAAAAGTTTAGAGAGTCAGGGGTAGGGATAATCAGCCATGCCACAGGGGCAAGTCACTTCAACTTCTGGGCCTCAGTTTCCTGATCTGCTAAATAGCTGATGGCCTCTAAAGTGCCTTATTACTCTAAATCTATAGTCATATGAAAGAGAGGCAGAGACTTCAACCTTCCAAAGTGCAGCCAAACCAGGATCCCTTGCACTGGTGCATCCTCCAGTGAGAAGGATTCACCTTCTCACCATGAGCTAATTCACACCAATTCTAAGTGGTCTGATTCCCAATGGTAAGAAGCCTTCTGTAGTCAAGTTACAACTTCTCCTCTCCCTCAAAGTTGGGGAAGCCCCAAGAAGGGAAGAAAGTTCAGGAACCAGTAGCAGTTCACACCTCCTCCCTGAACCCCCTGAAAGTACAAAGGAAGCAACAGGAATCTTGGTAGCGGATATTAGCACTAACTAGGACCCTAATATCAAAGGATGTACAACTGAAGGGGTGGGGAGTGGGAGAGGGGTGGATCTTAGTGATTACCTAGTCCAGGAGATCTTAAAATGGTATTCACAAACTAGGTCTATTTGTGGATAGACTTCAGGGGGACCCTGAACTCATATGCGAGGAAAAAAAGTACCTCTTTATTTTTCACTAGCCTCTACCTAGAATTGAGCACTGCCTTCAATTATGAATTTACAGAAATAAACATCATTCTGAGAAGGGGTCCATCAGCTTCATCAGTCTACCAATGGTGTCTGTTAAACAAAAAAATTAAGAATCCTTGATTCAGTCCAATCCCAGAACTTTAAAGTCTGCTAAGAAAGAGGAATCCATAAAAGTCTGACGCCCACTGGAATTAAGAACACAAGGCCTGGGTAGTTTCTTAAAGTCGACTCCAGATTGTTTTCTTAATCCTTGGAATGGTTTCCAAGGGTCCCAGCTCCATTATTCTGCTTTGAACACTAAAAGAAATGCCAGGCCCAAATTGAAAAATCCGTCTGTTATCTGAGCCACAAACAATGATCGAAATGGGAGCTTTGAAATACCTGAAACCAATTGAAATCTGAATTGCCTTTTCAGAGCTACTATAGAGGGACACACATTCAATCTCCATCCCCAGCCTCTGCCCATTCCCTACAGGGACCTGTTATCTCTGGTGCACACACATACTCCACCTCTTTCCCAAGGAAACTTTAGCTTTCCCCCAAGTCTCTCTGTGATAAAAACCTGACTCCTTCAAATAGAGCTTATTGGAGTCTGAATTCCCAAAACTGTGGTGATAAATGCAGTTCCAGTGCAAGGATTGATTCATCCCAAGAACTGATACCTCTTTTGTGGAGCCTGCCTCACCATCCTTGGCAGGCCTAATGGCTGAACTCATTGAGTTCTACTAACAGTGTGCTTCTTATCAGGACTAATTGAGTTGAAGCAGCAGGCCAGGCTGGCTCAGCTCCCTACACTGGCTCGATTAACTCATTTCTAGAGAAGAGAAAACAGAGAAATGGGAGGTATAGGGTTTCGTACTGCAGGATCATGTGTCTGAAGCAGGTGGCTGGGTGTGGTGACTGAAAGAACAGGGTCATTACTAGCCCTGCATTTTGCCGATGTGGAGCAAATGAGGATAAATAAACCATTGTCCTGGAAAACCTTTTCAAGTTCTGGCAGTTTCTCTCAGTGTCACCACTTTCTAGACATAGTGCAAATCCAACAAACCTTTCCCCCAACAAAGTCCTGCTCATATAGTTTCACTGCCAGGTTCATTTCTTTCAAACCAATTTCATTAACTTCCACTGCCCAAGATGGAAAGGCTCTTATAGGATCACAGGTCAGGGGCTGGAAGAGAACTCAGAGACTATATTCTAGTCCAGGGCTGGGGAACCTGTGGCTTTGAGGCCACATGTGGCAATTTTTTCTGTGAAATTTGGATTCAGTCAAAGGGCCACACACATGTGGCCTTGAGGCTGCAGGTTCCCAACCCCTGTTCTAGTCCAACTCTCTTATTTCATGTTTGAGGGAGGTGAAGTGACTTGCCCAAGACAGATACTAATTGTCAAAGCAGGATTTGAAGCCACATCTTAAGATCACTAATCCAACCCATTCATTTAACAAATGGGGAAATTGAGGCCCACAAAGAAGAAGTGACCCTTTGCCCAAAAGTCACATATTTAACAAATTAGTAGCAGATCCAAGCCCCAAACCCAAGTATCACGACTACAATAAGGAATTCTTTCCACTATCCAATACCATCATACTTCTGTTGTTCCTTTCTTCTTTTACTCCTAGTGGCTGAAATTCTGAGTGCACCACTCAAGGCTCACAGAGTAGGGATTTTCTAACAGTATACAGTGAAGAGATATATCTGGCTGGAGTGAAGAATATGTGATTACTGTCAAAGTCATAGAATATCAGAGCTGGACAGGAGATCACAGAGCCATTTGCTCAAGGTCACACAGCAAAACTGGGACTAGAAAAAACTTGGTCTTCTGACTTCTAATCCTGTGTTCTTTCCACTTCATTACAGGGAGGGTGGGGCCAGACCACTGAGCTATTTATCCCCTTGAAAAGCAAGGAGAACCTGGTAAAGAGGTGAGATAAGAGATGAGGAAGCTTCCAAAGAAGTCAAGGTGTCCATGGACAGCCTAACTGGCAGAAGAAGACAGGTAACATAAAAGTATGTGCATGGGGACAGGGGCCATCTGTAGATGGCAAGAATTAGGGCACCAAAGGTAAGCTGCACCCACTTCACGACTTCCCCCGGCCAGCTCTTCCATCATTCTAAACAGTAGAGGAGTGTTTGGTTTCTCTTGCCTATTAGGGCCCGATTGCAGCTAAATTGGGGGCAGTTTTAGCTGTTTCATGAGTCTTGCTCTCTCTGTTTTCAGTCGATGCTCTCGGTGCTGATATCACACTCCTATCTGCTGCCATTACACAAGCTGTCAAGGCTGATGGCGGGCAAAATAGCTTCTGCCAATTTACATATGATTTGCATATCATTTGATGTGCTATTCATGCAAGCATAAAGTATAGAGCAATTCCCCTAAACCCCCTCTCTCATTTCTTTTCTACCACTCCCTCTCCCTAGACCCCCATACCATGCTCAGGGTAGATTAGCCTCACCTGGGAAAACTTTGGCATGAAGCTGCTTTTCTACAGCATGCAAGTCTAGTTAAAGCCTAAGAGTTAAAGAGAGAGGTTTAAGTCTTGGCTCCATTGCTTTGTGTCCTTGGACAAGTCATTTAACTGCTCCATCTCCTTGGCTTCAAAATGATGAGGTCAGACTAGATGACCCATGAAGTCCCTCCCAATTCCACTATGTTGTGTCTGTCCATGAGTTGAACTAAGCTGCTAACAATCACAGAGTTTGGGGCCATTTATTAACATTAATTTGACTGTGAAAGGTGTCCAATAATGTACTGCTAAAAGAGCTAAATCATATCCATTTTGACATCCATTATAAATTAAACCGGAAGACAGGAAGAAAATGCTGCCAAATGGAGGGATGACTCACAAGTTATCCTTGGAGAGACAAAGAAGTTGGGAGAGTTGGTTTAATTGTTAAAGGCAACAAGAAACTCCATTGTCAGAGTCGTCTTATACTGTAGCATTCATGCTAAGCATCTTCAGAAAGACCACTGTGATGTTAGCAGCATAGTGTAGTAAACAGAGATATGACCTCAATGCCAGGAGAACATGCATTCAAATCCTTCTTCTGATGCCTACTGGCTGTATGACCTGGACACAACCTCTTAGTGAGGTAGACAACTCTCAAAGACTATAAGTTACATAGAAGGTGCCAACCTCCATTGATAGAGGAAGTTTCCTCATCTCAGAGTCTCCTGTACCATTGAAATCACAGACCCAATCCATATCATTATGATTGCAGTTGCAGCTAATGTACAAACATCAGCAGTAGGAGATAACAGTCCAGACTCATCATCTTTCCCCCATAATCACCTCCTCTTCTGAGCTATACTATTTTTCCTGGTGATCTCAGATAATTCTCATGGATTCCATTATCATCTCTATGCTGATGATTCTCAGATCTTCCAGTCTAGCCCTAACCTCTCTGTTAACCTCCAGACTTGAATCTCCAACTACCTATTAAACACCTCAAACTGGATGTCCCATAGACATCTTGTCTTCGCAACATCTTGTATATGTCTCCTTCTCTCCTCTGATGCTGCAACCATCTGTTACAAGTGCCCATCCTATCATGCCTGTATAATTGCATCCCCTGCTGTTTGATCTCCCTGCCTCAAGTCTCACCCCATTCCAGTCCATCCTCCAGCTATCAAAACGATCTTCCTAAAGTACCAAGTCACCACTCTCCAGGATCAAGCATAAACCCCACTGTTTCACTTTTAAAGCCAAATATAATCTGGCCCCCTCCATCTCTCCAGTCTTCTTGTACTTTGCCCTCCTCTCTCAACACATATTCCACAATCCAGTTACTGGTCTCTTTGCTGGTCCTCCAACAAGACACCCCATCTGCTACCTCCAGCCATTTTCACTGGCTATATACATACATACATATATATATATATGCACACATATATGTATATATGCACACACATATATACACATATGTATATCTTGTTTGTACATAGTTATTTTCACGTTGTCTTCCTCATTACACTGTGAGCTTCTAGAAAGCAGGAACTGTTTTTACCTTTTTTTGGATCAATAGGACTTAGCACCGTGTCTGGCATAAAGTAGGTGCTTAATAAATACTTGAATGACTCATTGACTTAGTAGCCTGGGCTATGTGTCCATAATTCAGAACCACTTTTAAAAATCTTAATGGACTCTGGCCAAATACATACACAAATATCTACCACTAAAATACAAGTTTTAAGCTTAAAATTGCACCAAGACTTTGGGCACACCTTACATAAACCCCCACTACTAAATGGTTGCATCTCAGTATCCTGAATGGAACATTGATATCTAAAAGCCCAGAATAAATGTACCTTCAGCCCAGTCTTTAATACAATCCTGCCTATCATGCTGTACCACCAATGCCTTACCCCAGCTAAAGGCTCTTACAGCAACTTCAGTTTTGAATCTCCCTTGTTTTCTACCTTCCCCCTTCCCCTAAGATCTATCTTCAAAATGGAGCTGCCTTCAGTTTGAAGTACTGCATTTCAATATTATGACCTTTTTTTTTCCTTTTAATCATTCAGTCCTGGTTTTTAAAAGTCTTCTAACCTTATTACTAAGGACACAGGAAATGTTTGAGAATTGATGACCAGGTTAATAAGAACCAGGAGATGGGTTTATCAGAGATGCCTGGAAGATAACAGGATGAAAACAGAGGAGAAATATTAAAGATGTGATGAAATGCATGCCAGAAAGCTACAATTACAATCACTATTTTCAAAAGAACTCATCATAAGCATCAGGTAAAATGGCCCCTTTTCTCTCTCCAAATAAACCAAAGACTTGTAACCTGTGAAATAGAATTCACCCTTAGCTATTATGAATCTGGATTGAAATATAACATCCTCTCTTGATAACTCTGAAAATATTTCCAACCAGTTCAAGAGGGATGAAAACATAGAAATCATTCAGAAATGAATGTGCTATAAAAACAAAAGGTATACACACACTCACACACACACACACACACACACACACACACACACACACACACACATACACATGCTTCGCCTAGAAAAAGCAGCCAGAGAGAAATAAAGATTCAGGGGAAAGTGCAGGCAAAAATCTTGTGCCTGACGTCAGTTAGGAGACCTACACATAGAACATTTGTGGTACCCTTTCATTCTAACTTTTATTAATTTAAAAAAACTTAAAGATGAAGTATCTAGTTCGTACTTGCTTGGTTCTCTGCTGGACGCAGAGTGAGGAGTACACTGGGTAACGATGAAGGGGAGGGTTGAACAAACCATGAAGTTTCTGCTGTCAAGGAACTTCTGGTCTAAGTAGGGAAGATTAAATCCAATTCAACTAAGATTTTTTAAGCGCTGACTATATGTGTTACAATGGAATAAAGATACCAAATATTTACATCCAGACAACAATTTATTTAGCAATGCAAGTGGTTACAGAAACAAACTGGGTCCAAGGCTCCCAGTAGCCAAGGACCCCGACCATTGGTTTCTACATAGTTAATACACAATTTGGAGGGAGTAAAAAAAAAAACAGGAAAAAGAAAACGTAGAGATTGAGGCCCCTGCTTTCTTATTGGTAAAGGGGATCAGGAGACACTGAGGTTGAAAAGGAGAGGGGTAGTTTTATGAGATTCCTTAAGTTGGATGATAGTTGGGAGGGAGAGTAATCTTGTGACCTCTGAAATTAGGTAACTTGCATGAAGTTAGGACTTAACTTCAAGAAATGGTGAATACAGGGCAAAATTGAGTTACGCATGCTGTTTTTTACTATAACACACAGAAGACCTATACTAGGCATTGGAGATACAGAGATACAACATTTATACAGAAAAACAATTATTATTTAATTGGAGGAAGGAGTAAGCACTAACAACCTATGGAATTGGGAAAGACTTTGTTATGTAGGAGTTTAAATTATTTGAGCCTTGAATGAAGTCAAGGATTCTACAAGACACAAGTAAGGTGGCAATATATTCAAAGCATGGGGAACTATGTGCAAAGGCCTAAAGGTAGGAGAGGTCGTGACAAAGGCGGAGAACAGCATATAGGCCATTTAGTCTGGTGCATAGAGTGCATTAGTCTGGAAAGGTAGAGTGGAGCCAAACTATTAAGGGCTTTAAATGCAATAAGGAGTCATGGAAAGTTCTTGAACTGGGGAATAAAATAGTTAGACCCATGCTTTAGGAAGATCATTTTGGCAGCTATCTGGAATAGACTGAAGAAGGGAAAGAATGGAAGCACGGAAAACAACCAGAAGGGTGTCCATGTGAGTGGAGAGAAGGGGAAAGAGAAGTGAAATATTGTGAAGATAGAATTGATAAGATATCCAAGCACATTCTAGGTGCTCAGTCAATGCTTTTGAATGAGTGAATGATGCGAATGATGGGATGATAGGGTTTTCCTAGAGAATGTTAAATGAGATGGTCTAATTGACACCAAGCACAAGATTCTTGCCTGTCCTTTCCCATGAATCTTTATTTCTCTCCAGCTGCTGGAGAGGTTCCTTCTAGGTCTAAATCTATGATCCTAAAATTATCTGCTGGGGGAAAGGGAGGCAGGTGGAAGACCTTGAGGTTGCAGCCCAGGTAACTGGAAGGATGTTCACACTCTCCACAGAAGTAGGGAGGGTTAGAGGAAGGGCAGGTTTAGTGGTGTAGGCGGGCTCCATTTTAGCCGCATTGAGTCTGAGATGTCACCCAGGTAGAGATGTCCAGCAGACAACTGGTCATGTAGGACTGGAGCTCTAGAGAGATTAGAGATATCGAAAGAGATTTGGGAGTCATGATAACAATAGCTAACATTTATTTGGAATTTTAAGATCTGCAAAATGCTTTGGATGGATTATCTCACTTGATCCTTACAACAACCCTATCAGGTTGTGCCATTTATTTTCTGTGAGGGCAAGTCAATTTTTCTGGACCTCAGTTTCTTCATCTGTCAAATGGGAGAGGAAGTATTGGTTGGACGATATGACCTATAAGGTTCCTTCTAGGTCTAAATCTATGATCCTAAAATTATCTCCACTTCATAGATGAGGGAATTATAGACTCAGAGAAATTAGTGACTTATCACAGGTTAAGTATCACAGGCAGGATTCAGAGCCAGGTTTTCTCGATTCCCAACCTACTATACTTGAATTTATCTCACACTGATCATTTGAAGCCACAGAAGTTAATGAGATCACCAAGAGAAATGAGGCAGAAGGAAGACAGCCAAGATAGAATCTTGGGGAACACCTATTGTTAGAGGGAGAGAGATGGGTAATAATCTAACAAACAGAACCCAAGAAGTGGCAATCAGACGGATAAGAGAAGAACCAGAAATGAGCCACATCACAAAAGGTAAAGGAAGAAAGAGAAAATACCCACATTTAGGGAGAATCAGGAAAGGCTATGCAGGGTAGCGATCTGGCTTTGAGGAGTTCAGGGACCCCTCAAGGACCAAAGTACAGGACAGAGTCACCTGGAAAAAATTCACAAACTCAAACAATCTTTAAGTCAAATTGGCAAAGGTTTATTTTTATGCCATTCAGTGGGCAAACGTTCTTAAGGAACCTGGGACTTTAGAGGGGTACAATTAAAGTTTATATAGGAAAAACTGTAGTAAAACACATGCCAGATATGCTAATTAGATGATTCAAGGCCGGATTAGGGAGTAGTTAAGGAGTGGTCAATTCTTTTTTTTTTTTTTGGAGGGGGGGAAGGCAGGACAATTGGGGTTAAGTGACTTGCCCAAGGTCACACAGATAGTAAATGTGTCAAGTGTCTGAAACCAGATTTGAACTCAGGTCCTCCTGACTCCAGGGCCGGTGCTCTACTCACTGAGCCATGCACCTGCCACCTAGCTGCCCCCTAGGAGTGGTCAGTTCTTAAAGGAACATGCACTTTTTATATCTACTGCTCAGGCATTTTACCCAGAGTTCACCAGGAAAAGCCCAAGGCGGGTCCACAGAGAGGTGTGGTTTTCAGGTCTGCTACTTCAGTAAGCTAACTAGTGGTCAGGGCCAACTGAGGATTACCCAGTCTGCCACCAATCAATGTCTTATTTGACAAGATAGGTGTAGGGAGTGTACATATGTTCTCAGTGTAGGATATACACAATGAGGAGTCCAGGATGCATATAATGAAGTAGGGAGTTGGTATAGATAGTCCAGTGTGTACTGAGTAGCTTTATGAGCCAATACAAAGCCAGTTCAAACTAACAATTCCTACAGGTGCAGTTTGTTACTATGCCAGGGAGAGAGAGAGAGAAAAGTGTTTTACTGGGGCCCACTCATGAGTAGTTACTAGGCATAGTATCCTTGGGCTGGGGAGAAACTGCCAGGGATAGTGTTTTGAGGCCAGGGAGAAATATGGTCTTGGAGTTGGGGTCTGAGCACAGGTACCCAAGCACCCCATCAGTAGGTGATATTTGACCCAAACTTTGCAGGAAGTTGGGACACTGAGAGTAAAGAAGAAAATATAATCCAGGGAAAGAAGAGAGGCATTCCAGGCATGGTAGACAGACAGCCTGTGCCAAAGCCTGGAGACAGGATGAGCCTATTCACTGACCAAGGGATCAAGGTAGGAGGGGAATGCATCACCTTAGAACCGAACCCTGATGACTGTCTGATCCTCTAGCCTCCAGCATCTATTTTCCCCTCCTCTTCTTCACTCTGCCCTCTTCTTAGATCTAAAGCATAAAATCACATTGGATTGAAACCACTCAACAATCCTACATGCAGCAGCCTGAGTAGGAGGGACAACTTGAAGTAAGTGAAGCCAAATCCAATTCTATTTTTTTTCCCCAGAGATAAAATGTCCTGCTTATTCTCAATGCACAGCCCAGACCTACAAGTCCATTACTTCTCACGGAAATATAGACTGGCTTCCAGGCAGACACATATGCTGAGTGGGAGGTTCTCTGAAGAAAAGAGAATAAGCTCTCCCTGGCAGCTGGACCCTAGAAACAGTTGGGAGACACCACCACCCTTCCTTCCATGCACACCTAAAGTCTGTTTGTCAGCGTTTGCAGGATACAGACGTTCTCTGCCCCAGTCACCTGCCTATAAACAAACAGCTTCTCCAAAGTGCCACAGACTTATTCCACTCTATCTTGCCTTCCCAGGGCACAGCCTTCAGAGAGGGTGTGGTCACTCCCAAGTCTACAGTGAAAGGCTCAGACTGCCCCCACAAAATATCCTTTATGCCCTGGGGTCAAAGGCTCTGAGCCTTCTGAAAGCATTCCCCCTCCTCTGATCTAGGTGGCAGCTGGAATGTTGTATTGGGAGTCAGGAAATTCAGAGTTTAAATCCTGGTTCCAACACTTAATAGCTGTATAAACCTGGGCAAGTCACTTAGCAGAGTTTTCACAGCCTCAGTCTTCCCATATGTAAAAGGGGGATGATAATAATAGCACCTGCCTCACCAGGTAAATCTGCACTTTGCAAACCTTAAAGCACTCTCTAAATGTTAATTATCTGTCTAATAAATCCCTCCCACCCATAACTCACATGCAATTACAGCAGGACTTCTCTAGTGATAAAAAACAAATATATTCAATTACAGAGAGAAATAAAGACAACTCCTTCCCACCTCAATAACCCTTCAGAACAAGCCCACTTGGATTTAATTTTTATTTCTGGGGCCTTAAGCTGTAAGTTGCAGAGCAAATGTCAATCTGTATTAGTGGAGGGTGTTTCCTCACTAGAAATTCCCCATGTTAATGAAATCACAAGTTTGGAGTGTCCTCCCCTCTCTTCCCCCCCTCCAACTCCTTCCTTCTGGGATATTAAATCAATAAGGGCAGATTTATTATGCATCATCATGGTGTGCTATTTCTATGCTGATTCCTATTCATTCGACATTTATTAAGAATTGACTGTGTTACTCTGGGCAAAATACTGCACTCTGAGAGAGAGAGGGAAGACAAAGGTGACCCGGCTTCCCACACCCTAGGACCTGACATTATTCTCTGTGTTGTATTTGAGAGATGGAGCTTGGGAATGTAAAATTGGGAAGTATGTATGGATAAAATGAGTGCTGGTCTAAGAGTTGCCATTTATTACCTGAGTGATAATGAGCCCCGCTCTGGGCCTCACTTAGAAATTATAGAGTTTTATTCAATGGTTGGTGTCTAAGGCCCTTCCTCCTATAACATTCTATAAAGATGGGGATAGGGCCTGATCTGATATAGGCAACTTCTCTCCAATGAGGAAAGGCCCTCTACCAATACAGGTCAACACTTTCTCTACAACTTGTAGTCTGAATGAATTGCTTAGATCATGGAGAGGTTAAATGTGACTTGTCACATAGCCTTTATGTGTGAGAGGCAGGACATGAAACCAGGTGTTCCTTCATCTAACACCAGCTGTGTGTCCATGACTCCACACTGCTTCTTAAGCATTCTAGGATTCTATAAATAATCTGAATGTCAGCCCAGAGAGCACTTGAGTTTTCTGGGGACCATGAAAGGCTTAGTAATCCACAGTAACAAGTTACCTAATGCTTGCCATATTTGATTCAATTTAGATTTAATGTTAATTAATGGGAGTTATGTCAACTCTCTGGGGATGATTAATGGAAGGCCATGGATAAGAGAATATGTGGGTAGATTGCAATCTGCATCAGTGGAAGTCAGTCAGTCAATAAGCCCTTATTAAGTGCCTATTATGTGCCCGGCACTGTTCTAAAGGCTGGGGATACAAAGAAAGGGCAAAAGTCAACTCTCAGGGGGTTCATCATCCAACAGGGTAGATGACATGCAGACAACTACCTCTAAACAAGATGGGTTCACTGTGTGAGTATAACTGCGCCCACAAGGAGGAGAAGGAAGGGATCAAAGCGCATGGAGAGTGGGAAAAGCTCATGCCCACAAGAGCTCAGCAGTGATCCATCAGGAGTGAGCTACGATGCCATTTTTTCTGGTGACCAGGAGCAAATTATGCCAATGGTAGGGAGATGCCTAAAATATGTTGATGGTGTAAAACAGGAAACGAGGGAGAGGTTATCTAGGGACAGACAAATGGGAAACAGGACAGTATCAGCCAGATGAGCAAATGACAGACGCTACATGGGGGACCTCTGGTTCAGTATCAGTCAAATATCACTCTTCCATCCCCAAATTCACAGCCTGAAAGTCATATCACGTCTCAGTACATCATGCTAGATATTCACAATGCAATGCTAGGCATCTTAGTACTGTTCCAAAGGTTAGGGCTTACTTAGTCCTGTTGTGGGGCCAATAATTATCAATAAATAAGCATTTATTGAGCATTTGCTATGGGTCAATCACTGGACTAGGTACTGGGAATACAAAGACAAAAATTATAGTCTCTGTTCTCTGGGAGCTTACAATCTAAACAAGGAGCTTACAACACGTACACATATAACACACGCACACACAAAATAATCAATCAACGAGAATTTATTAAGTGCTTATTATGTGACAAGTACTGTACTACACACTAGGAATACTGAGGAAGGGGTAAGGCAGTCCCTGCTCTCAAGAAGCTCAGTCTAATGGGAGAGATAGCATGAAAACAACTAAATACAAATAAGATAAATACAGGATAAATTGAGGGAGGGAATAGTCTCAGAGGGAAGACATTAAGATTAAGAAGGACTAGGAAAGACTTTTTGCCGAATGTGGGATTTTAGCTGAGACTTGAAGGAAGCCAGGGAAGTTGGGAGGCAGAGCTGAGGAGGCAGAGTACTCTGGGCATGGAAAGGAACCAATGCGGACGTCCAAGAATCAGGAGGTGGAGGGTCTTACTCAAAGAACAAGGAGGCTAGAACTCAGTAGAAGAGTACGTGGGGGAGAGCAAAGTGTAAGAAGATGGAAGTTAGGAAAGTATCAGGTTATGAAGGGGTTTGAATGCCAAACAGATTTTCTATTCCATGCTAGAGGTGACAAGGAGCCATTGGAAGGAATGGGGCGAAGGCAGGGTTAGGAAGATCAGTCTGACAGCTGAGTAGAGGATGGACTGAAGGGAGGAGAGATGTGGGGCAGGGAGGCCAACGAGCAGGCTGTTGCAATAGTCTAGGCATGAGGTCATTGGGGTTGGACAAAGGTGGTTACAGTGTCAAAGGAGAAAGGGGGGTATATTCAAGAAAACCTATTAAAGTAGAAATGATCAGAGGGCAGTAGATTAGATACTAAGGGGGAGGGTGGTGAGAGAGAGTGAGGAGTCGATAACACCTAATTTGTGAGTCTGGGTGACTGGGAGGATGATGGTGCCCTCAACAGTAATATGGCAGTTAAGGAGGAAGAGTTTGAGGGAAAGATAATGAGCACAGTTCTAGACATAGTGAGTTTAAGATTTCTACAGGATGTCCAGTTTGAGATATTAGACCTTTGAAGATATGAGTCTGGAGATTAGAAGAAAGATGACATGAGAATTATCAGCATAGAAATGATAATTGAATCCATGGGAACTGATGAGATCACCAGGAAAAATAATAAAGAGAGAGAAGAGGCCTCGGAGAGAGTTGGGAGGGTGTGATAACCACAATTAACTGTCATTTAAGTGGTCAAAGATCCAGCAAAGGAGATTGAAAATTCAGACAGGCAGAAAGAGAACCAGGGAAGAATCACAAAAACCTAGAGAGAAGAGAGCATCAAGGAGAAGAGGGTGGCCAGCAACGTCAAAGGCCGAAGAGAGGTCAAGAAGGTTAAGGATTGAAGAAAGGCCATTTGATTTGGCAGTTGAGAGATCATTGATAACTTGTAAGGGAGTTCAGCTGAGTGATGATCTCAGAAGGCAGTCTATAGAAAGTTAAGAAGAGAGTGAGATGAAAGGAAATGGAGGCACATATTGCAGATGGCCTTCTCAAGGAAGTTAGCTACAAATGGGAGGAAAGATATGAGTTCATAAAAATGAACGGATCAAGTCAGGGTTTTGTGAGGATTGGAGGGAAGTGGGATTTTTGTGGACAGTAGGGGAGTAAACAGTAGACAAGGAAGAAAGTGAGAGTAGGGATGATGGAGGGGATAATCTACTAGAGAAGATGGGATGGAATGAGATCACTTGTACGTTGAGAGGGATATGCATTGATGAGGAAAAAGGCCGCCTCTTCTTATGAAATAGGGGTGAAGGAGGATATAGATGCAGAAGTCATCTGAGTGATATGAGATGAGAAGGAGGTGGGAGAAGGAGCTCTCAGTGAATAACCTCAATATTTTCAATGAGATATTAAACAGAGTTCAGAGCTGAGAATGTGGGAGAGGAAGAGCCATGAGAAGTTTGAGAGGGGATGACATTATATGGTTTCTTAAGGTTTGCAAATTGTCATCTACATTAAAAAGCAGAACATTTGTTTTCTCCTTCTTTTCACCACACACCACCATTCTACATAGTGGAGTACTGGAGCCACAGATTGTTAAATTTTCAGTGTTAGAATGTACATCTCAGAACTTTGTAAATGCCACAAGTCAAGCTTGATTTACTATTTCATGGATTGTCTACACTTAAGAAAGTGATGGAGGATATATTAATAATGCAAATTAAACTTAAAACGGTGCATTCTTTTTTTCCTAGAGGGATAGTTGTTAAACATTTACTAGACATGCCTGGTCCCACAACAGTAAGTGACTTTGGTTCCTAAAGACTCCAGGTTCTTTGGCTAATTAAAGTGAGAGTGAGAAATGGCTGGAGGGGAGGAATTAGGAAAGGGCCTGGCCTCTCTGGTGCCAAGAAGCCCAAACATATCCTCCTCTGTCTAAACATCAAAAAAAGAAGTCTGTTCATTAATGTACATCACAAAAGAAAGAAATTCAAGACATCATGAAGTATTCAAAGCCACGAAGTATTTAGAAATATCTAAATCCAACAAAATCATACACAAAGGATTTCCAATAAAACAAAATCCTGATACCAGCAGAAATATATACCCAGTCATTTCTAAAAGCCATCTTTTATCACGTCTCAAACTAGCTTTTCCACGGAGAATCAATAGACACATTTGCCCTTATCAAACTCTAAAAATCTTAAAGTAAGACCATGAAGGGGCAGGGGCTGGGAGAGCAAAGGCATGAAAGCCAGACTCTCAGATCAGCCTGGCAGACTAGTCCTGAAACCCAGGGGAGAACTCTGGTTCTCCAGGGGTACCTACCTCTCCTCCCTGACACCTACATACTTTGTGGGAAACCAATCTATAGTGTCCCATTTTTAGATAAAGCAGTTGAGTATCAGCCCCCCTCCCCACTTCTGAAGGAAGCTTGTACTACCAGCCACTAGTTTTGGAGTTCCTGTCTCCGGAGTTTTTTTTCCCTTTTACATCTCAGAACTTTATAAAGGCCGCAAGTCAAAGCTTGATTAGCTATTTCATTGATAGTCTACACTTAAGAAAGTGATGGAGAGTATATTAATAATGCAAATTAAACTTAGTATTGCTCTATGAATACTTTTTTTGTCTAGAGGGCCGGTTGTTAAACATTTACCAGACATGCCTCGTCCCACAACAGTAAGTGACTTTGGTTCATAAGGATGCCAGGTTCTTTGGCTAACTAAAGTGAGAGTGAGAAATGGCTGGGGGGAGGGATTAGGAAAGGGACTTAGCCTCAGAAGGAGACCTCACTTGAATTGGTGGGTTCAATATGTCCTCATACCCCTCCCTCCTCAAACCTTTCGAGATGCTGTTAGAGAATGGTGGGAGGAAAGTAAAGAGTAAGGCTCGGTTTCCCCACAGCCCATGGAACACTGTCATTGAGCCATTAAAATGTCATAGTTATGAATATGGATTGAGGATGATCAACAGAAGAGAGTCCTTCTCCAACCCAAAATGTTCTCAATAGTTACATATATGTTTATGACCAGAACAGAGCTCCTTAGCTCTCCAAAGGTAGCAGCATATGTTAGTCACACAAGCTTTGATCTTGCCTGACAGAGTGCTAGTCCCATTGGGGATCAAAGGAAATGACATGGCTAAGTTAAGACTCTCAATCAGCAGCACCATCTTGAACATACTGGCAGATTAAGGCTGGAGGTACTCATTAGGGGCATTAAATAGACAAACAGTGGAGAGACGGTGCTTTATTTTTCACATCTTAAAAGGTTAGCTCTCCATCATCTGTGCTAATACAAAGGAAAAAGAGAATAGCAAACACCAGATAACCAAAAAAAATCAATACCACATACCCACACATTCTTTTCTGGTTATGGGAAGGGTTTAACAGAGGAAAAATCAACACAGAAATGCAGATGATCCACATAGATTTAATCGGAATTGGCATTTTATGAGGGAGAGAGAGAGAGAGGAAGAAAAGAAGGAAGGAAGGAAGGAAGGAAGGAAAGAAGGAAGGGAGGAAGGAAGATGGGAAGGGAGGAAGGAAGATGGGAAGGGAGACAGAGAGGAAGACAGGGAGGAAGGAAGACAGGAAGACAGGGAAGGAAGAAAGAAAGGAAGGGAAGGAGGGAGGAAGAAAAGGAGAGCCACTCATAGATGAAAGAATTTTAGAGCTAGAAAAAAACTTTACAGATCATCTAGTCAAATCTCATTTGATAGAAACTAAGGCTCAGAGAGGGTAATTTACCCAAGGTCACACAGCAAGCTAGTGGCAATCAGGGATAGAATCCGAAGCTTCTTCATTCCTAGTCATGTCCTTTTTTTATGTGTTCGTTCCAAATCCCTACATCTGTAGACTATTTAGTAGGTGTTTTAAGAAGGCTTATTGATTGATGGGTTGATTACTTAATTTAACTCATTTAAGCAAGTATTGATCATGCGCTGAGACATTTGCCACAATTATTCCTGTCCCACATTCCCAGGTCTGGGGGTCACCTCTCGGGGGCAAGAGGCAGAAAGAATTTTAAAAAAGACTGGAACAGAAATCACACTGACAATGGTCACCAGTAATTTCACTTTTAAGGGTTCTTTGTCCCGAAGCTGATTGCAAAAGACTCAGAAATCATAGAACCATTAAGTTCAAGTCCATCATTTTACAGATGGAGAAAGGGATGCCCAGGGAGGTTAAATACCTTGCTCAAAATCACCTATAAACCTCAGTTCTCCTATTTATAGAACAGGAAGTTTAACCCAGAGGAATGAAGAGTGACTTGTCCAAGGGACACTGCCAGAAAGTGGAAGAACTGGGTCTTGAACCCAGTTCCTCTGGCTGCAAATCCAGTGCATAGTCTGTCAACCAGGTCCATAGCCTCTTCCTGTGGGAGCGTATGTGTGTTCAAGGACTAGCACCTCTGATGTGAAGGCTTGCCGAGCCCTTCTCAGGGCTGTTCATCTTTCTTTTGTGTTTACCTGGCACACAACTTCCACCTGGGGCTACAAGAAGCTATAGCATATGCAGCAGCCACATCCCGGTAATCCCTCTCAGCAGATGGGCTAAATCAGGTTGTAGGTAACTGATGGGCCACAAACTGGTTGACAAGTTGACGGGGAGGGGTGTCTACCCCAAGCGTGTCCCCACAGAATGGGCAGACAAGAGCAGTCTGTTCTAACAGCTATGAAGGTGGCTTAAGCAAGTACTGTGGAGCACTTGGTCAGACTTTGAAGACATCAAGGCCACCCACTGCTTCCTGACTTTTGTCTTGCTGCTCGACTTCCATGATTCTGGAAGAGAGAGGGAAGTTGATGACTTTATGCAACTCTGACTCATTTAAATTCACGCACAAGTCAAGACATTACCCTGTGACATCCTCGGTCCTTTCAGAAAACAAAGGACCAACAAAGACAATATTCTTCCTCTAGCTCACTCTTCAAAATCTTCTCTTGAAGCTTTGCATTATAAAGTAGCATCCTGCTTGGCACGTGGAAGAGGATTTGGTTTAGCCTGTAAGCGGATCTGCATACACCTCTGGGCTGAGTGACCACGACTAAAGAGGTCTATTGGCTCGAATTGCCTTTACAGGGTTTTTCTCCAACCAATAAGGCTCACATTTGTATATCTCTGCCTATTAATAAAGCCTGTGGCCACCAGCCAACACCACTATGGGAGAGCCAGTCAAAAGCGGAGCTAAGAATAAAAGGAAAAAAGAATTTAAAATGTGGAAAGGCATTATGTAAAGAGATGCAGAGAAAAGCAACAGCAACCAACATACACAATTAATACGACTATAATGGAGCCTCCACATATTGTAGGCACTTCATTTTTTGAGAATGTTGTAGGATGGAATTATATAATGGAAAGGAAGCTCAATATTTGTGATTTCTGTAAGTGTAGGGAACTACCAGGACTGCAATTTCCTCAATCACCAAATGTTCTATAACTTACCATCTTAAAGAGTTATATCAAGCATTGAGAAATTAAGTGATTTGCTCATTTGCATGTGGATCAGAGGCAGAATCTGAACCCAGATCTTCCTGAAACAAAGGTCATCCCTCTATATACCGTATGTTTTCTCTCATCTATATTTTTTAAAAAGCAACAACAAAATCTGCTTGAGAATACAGAGAGCAAAGAATTCAATGAGGCATAAACTAAATAACACTTTGTTATTATTTTGTTAAAATTTACATATATATGCACGCATATACATATATGCACATGTACATGTATTCACACACACACATAACTGTGTGTATTCATTTAAGAGCTCGAGACAGAGAATCGGGAGCCTTTGTTTCCTCATCTGTAAAAATAAGGATTAAAAACCCTTAGGTTACCTACCTCATAGAGTTGTTGGGAGGAAAATACTTTATAAATGGCACTATATAAATATGAGCTATTATTACAGTAATTGCTATTTAGTGAACTAGGTAAATAGTTTTGAGTTTATGGCTTTGCTCTGGGGCCTCTAGCTCCTCCTTCACAAAGGAAGTCTATACAGTATCTTTCACAGCCCAAAAAACATTTTCTATACTTAGCAGGGCTCCAGAGACAACAGCAGGTCCCAGGCCGTGAATGATGTCCTATGCAGTCGCCTTACATAACACCGGTCCTGCTTTGGCATTATGTTGGTCATTCAGTGAACCAATGAACCACAAATTATCAGTAAGTAGACCACCAAGAAAAAAAGATGGCTTACCATCACTTTTCTTTCTACCCCAAGTAGAAAATCCCCATTTAAAGTCATAGAGAGAACCTGGGCTAGCTTACTTATCACATGTTGGTACAAAACGTTTTCTTTCTTGACATTTTGTGACAATATGTTTACCATCTTAGGTCATCAGAGAACAAACAGCTGTATCATAATATGGTTATCCCTTCCACAGAGCGGGAGGTAGGGGCACGGTGCCCCAGTGATTTGGAAAATCCATGTAAAAGTTTTTGGCCCTCCTTTAGTACCAGAGAAGTCTGAATTATTATGGTATTAAGAGATAACCTATGTTGCTATTATAGAATACTATACATATATCTTATGCATTTCTGAGTTTCTTAACTTTTCCTGTGTCATCTGCTGGCCTTTGTGTGTCATCTACAGCTCCCACAAAACTCCCACAAAATTCTCATTTAATTTCTTATGCTGACCAATGAAATATCAAAACAATGATGAGGAAAGTCACAATGTGGAAGGGACAACTGTTTACGTGACAGATATGGCATCCTAGAACAAGCAGGGCTGCTTGCTCCACAAGATGGATGGTCAGCCCAGACCATCCTATCACAGATTTGTGCATGATTTTATTCTTTATTTTCTTTGATTATTTCATGGAAGTTGTTACATTTATATTATTTTTTTACAGGAAAAGAAAACCCTTGTCGAAAAGTAGGAATCAGCTTCTTAGAATAGGATGCTTTTAAGAGGTAGGAAGGATGCCCAGTCATTGACTTTCTCAAAACAAAATGAATTGGCTTCTGTATTGGTAATTAAAGTGGGACTTTTTTTTTTACTGTTTTAGAATGCTAAATTAATTGTCTTTGATTGAGTCTTACAAGGTACAAAGCCCCAGGCTGGATAGCAAACTAATTCACTAGTTTGAGAAAGGCAGGAAGCCCCCAGGGCCCTAAGAGGAGTTGCCAAGACCAGAGCCAATAGTAGGTGCCTAAGTTCTGGTCGCTCAGATGATGGTTGATGACGACTAAAGACTGTATAAAAAGAGAGAACAGAGCTGTTTGCTTGGGGCTTTCACTCATGGAGGAGTGTTGATGTGGAGACTCTGGGCAGCTGTAGTTAAGAGCCTCCCAGCTTATGAACCCAGATGTTGATGCTTTCTTGGTAACTATGAATTGTGATTTGGTCTGTTTATATTGTGTATGTTTGTAATTTGTTTGTACTTGCTCTGAAGTTCGAGTTGCTGGCTTTTCCTCCTGAACTAAGTGAGTTTATATGTATATGTTAGATTAAAGTAAGATTGTTAACCCCTTAAGGTTGCTGTCCTTAGTAAAGCAGATCAAAAGAATCTGTGCTGGCAGCATTCTTGTTGTTGGGCTTATGTTGGTCTTTCACCCCCACAGCAGCTGCTAGCCAAATTGTTGCTACAGTTTCTTAGTACAGAGTTTGGGGCAGCAGGTTAGTCACAGGGCTAAAAAAAAATATTTGTGGGGGACAGAGAATTCAGCAGCTTAGTGGGTTAAAGCCAAGAAAATAGGTTAGAGCCCCAAACAGACGGGCTGACTTTGCATAGAGGTATTATTCAAGGCCATAGCCCATGCAAAATTCCACTGCCACCCCCCCAGCAGTGAATTCTGAATATTTATTATGTTCCAGCCCCTTCATTCCCTCAGGTCCTTGAAAAGTCCTGTTCAGAAACCACTGTAGAGGAACTAAACTAACATGCCATTTCCCAAGGAAATATGTAACATCACCACAATGAAACCTCCAGCAATCCAGACTGTTCCCAGTAACCAGAAACATCAGTTAAACAATTTTCCCCTGACTTACCTCTTCAGAGATAGAGGAGAGATTTCTAAGTTTAGAGACAGAAATAAAGGCAAAGAAACAGAGACCGAGAGAGATAGAGGTGATACACACATAGATCGAGGTGTAGATTTACATTTAAGAGCTCTAGAGTCGGGAGTTTCAGTCTCTTCTCCTGTAAAGTAAGGATAAAACCATGCAACCTAGTCTCTACAGGGTTGTTACAAAACTAGCCAAAATCAAGGATTTAGTAAAAGCAAAAATATCTGGGATATAGCCTGGTATGAATGTACATACCCAGCCCAAACTTCTATACCTTTTATATCTACTGCCAAGTACAGTGACATCTATGGAGACCTTCTAAGGGCCTCACTCAACAAAGAACAATTCGGTTTTGTTAACAAACTTGATTTATTGAGGCCAAAGAATGGAATGAAAGACACTTTTGAGATTTTCATCCACAAGCAGTCCAAAATATTTAAGAGTTAACCAACTAAACAGAATTTCCAGTGCACTCTGGCCTCTCGTGCCCAAGAAGGGCCAACCTGTGCTGATGATCAGGCAGGTAACAGGGAAAGGGAAGGTTCTGAATCTGGGGCTAAGCGGGTGAAAATTAAAGGCCAGGCTTAGCTGGTGTCCCCGAGTTTCTTCAAGGTCAGTTACAGGAGCAGGCAGACTCAGACTGGGAAGTTTATACTGGATCATAAAGCAAACTATGGGGATTCTCACCTGGGTCAGCCTGACTCTCCAAAGCACTTGTCTTTTATAGTGAGTGCTCTTAGACAAAAGATGTGGGCTTGCACTCAAGGGTTAATAGTGTTCGTATTGAAAACGAGGCAGGGTGACCTGGGTTCAAGTCCTAACTCTGAGACCAACTGGCTATGTAATGCAGGAAAAAATCATTTCACTCTCTGTGTTCCAGGACAACTAAGATTAGCAGGTGTGCTGACCTGCCTTAGTAGAGGAAGTTTCCGCACCAACAAAATAACAGGTTGGGACCCCTCCACCCTAAAAAGGATTTAAAGGGTACGAAAAGGACAATTTGGAAAGGCCTTATTCAGGGGCACGCTGCTGGTGTAGCAGAAGTCCCAGCACTAGGTGCTCCTGTGTTATGGGTGTGTGAGGGACTAAGACGAAGAACTATCCACCAGGCTTGTGCCTCCAAGTGCTTTCCAGCTGCCTGATGTGTGTGTGTGTGTGTGTGTGTGTGTGTGTGTGTGTGTGTGTGTATTCTCTCCTCAGCTAGACTATAAGTTTTGTTTTGTTTTTTTTTATTTTTTTGGGGGGGGGAAGGCAGGGCAATTGGGGATAAGTGACTTGCTCCAGGTCACACAGCTAGTAAGTGTGTCAAGTGTCTGAGGCCACATTTGAACTCAGGTCCTCCTGACTCCAGGGCCAGTGCTCTACTCAGTGCGCCACCTAGCTGCCCCTAGACTATAAGTTTCTTAAGGGAAGGAAGCAACTGTTTCTATTCTGACCAGAAACTCTGAGGGTCTTCCCTGTCCTGAGTGATTCTTTTTTTGAAGGCAAAGTTGGCCATCTTTTATTTCAATTCTTACCTTAGCCTTTAACTACTGAATAGGTATTGCCTCAGACAAAATGAGACCTGGGAAAGACCTTAGCTTAAAAAGGCCAAGGTTTCCCACTACATCTGGGGTCATCACCAGTCATCCTCACCTATATCTTGCCACTGGACTCCAAATGACTCTGGAGGAATGAGGCTGATGGTTTGGCACAGGTCTGCCTCACTTAAATTCAATTCACTTGCAAGTCCTGATCTCATTGGTCCTCCTCAAGAACAAAGGATGAACAACAATTCTTATTAAGGAAAGAAACTATTTTTTATTTCACTGGCATCTCCCATAAGAAATACTTATTGTTTAATGTTTAGAACACAGTGGTACCTGATACCCGAAGACCAAGAACATTGTTACCCTAAGCCAGCTCCATGGTCTAGGCAGCCTGGGCTCCATCCCTGAACTACAGGTACCATTGGATATCAGATCATCACAAACAGGAAAGGACCTTAAAAGCCATCTGGTATCTGGTATCTGATAACAGGTATCTACTCTCTTCATTTTAAAATAGAAGAGACCAAGACCAAGAGAAACTAAAGGATTTGCCCATGGTCACCTAGGCCCAAAGTGACAGAGCTGGGCTTTGAACAAGGTCACCTGACTCCAAATCCAGTCATCTCCACTTCACCATACTGCCTGGCCTAGGGGGAATGCATGCTAGTTTCCCTCTCCTCAATGCTTAGGAATGTATTCCAAAGACACCCTCCCCACCCCAATCCCTTCCCCCACTACCTCCCCCATCTCCAAGTCTTCATAACAGTTAATTTTAGTTGGTGCTTCTACTTTTAAAACCAATGCTAATGATTCACTTGCTTCCTTGGCTCCAAGGGAGGCCTAGGAGGTCTGTGTTTGCCTTCATTAATTTTTATATGTGCTCTCTGACCATGAGCCCCACAAAACTAGAGAGTGCCTACTATACAGTTAACTCTTTTTTTTTTCTGTGCCATTAGGTAAGAATTGATGACCTGGACATTCCACTGGTAGATAATTCAAAAATCTCTTATAATAATACAATTAATACATAGTTTATGGATTATTCCCCCAGTGGTTTTTACTGTTTTGTTTTATTTTTGGTAAAATCCATGATAAAAATTAGTTTAAATTTCCCAAGCACAACCAACCTTCCTTGTTTCCATCCTGAGCGCACACTGCCATGTGATAAGTAATTTCTTCTCATTCTGACCTCAGGGGAGGAGGTAAACATCTATTTTCAAGCTCCTCTGCCAAGAACTCAACACCCAGCACAATATGGCACCATTTTTTCTTTTCCAGCTCTTTCTCATACTGTCCCCCTACATAGGAGTCACTCTCTAGACAAAGTGGACTACTCTCTACCCCTGCATTAATCCCTACGTAATCCCCAACATTATAAGCTCCTCCACCTTTGTTCAGCTCAAGCTATTCCCTCTGCCTCCAACATGCTTTCTCTGCTCTGTTGAATTCCCACCCATCCATTCGAGTCCAACTCAAACGCTGCCTCTTCCAGGAAGTTTTGGCTGGTCAGTAAAACCTTTACCCTCAAACTTCACATGTACTATGTTTGCATCTCTCATGTAATATCACGTGTGTCACAGTGAATTTTTATAAAGTTTGCACAACCTTGCCAGGTATTACTTCCGCTTTACAGATGAAGAAACTAAGGCACAAAGAGTTTAAGTGGTTTACCCAAGGTCGCACAAATAGTAAATATGAGGCAGGCTTCCAACTCAATTCTTCCTGACCCCAAGTTTTGCTAAGCCACCTAGCTGCCTCTATATTATAATTAACTGTGTCTATATCTTATCCCCCTACTAGACATAAGCACAGGAACTATGTCTTTTCTAAGCTTTGTCTCCCTACAAATACCTAGCACAAGGCTCTACAAATAGTGAAATTCTGCATTTATTATGCCTACTGTTCCGTTTCATTCCTCCACCCCCACCCCTATTTGTAATCTAAAAGACTAAAATCTTTGCTCCCCCAAGTTAAATCACCCAAGATTCTTTATTCCCTCCTCATAGATCCTTATGCTTCAGCCTATGATGATTTCTGTCCATTCCTTTGAAAAGGCCTGCTTAGAAGATTGCTCTTTTCTCATTTGACCCCTAAGGGAAATTATCCAGTCTTGAAGGCACCTACGGTTCCTGTGGGCCTATTTCCTTTTTATACAATTGAACCTCTCCCCCAAGGAACCCCTGGTGACCCTTACCCCACAGGGTGGCTATAATCTTGTAGCTGAACATTCATCCAGTTTTGGTGTGTGTGTGTTGAGGGAAAGGGGAGAAAGGGGGACAAAAGAACCACCTCCCATAAGCTCAGAATTCCGAAGGGCACAGACAATGCTAGTGTGGGGGGAATAAAAAAGCTGGACCAGAATCTTCCTGCAAAAATGATATCGTTACGCTGTTCTTGTCAAATCCCTGCTGGCTTCTTCATAACCTTCATAGGCAGGAGAGTAATCCATGGCAATGCTCTGCTTTCCTGGCCAACCACTAATATTTTCCTTTGAAGCCCTTGGAGTAGTGGGGGCGCTTGAACTCAGGAAGGCCGAGATAGTTCAGTATTATTTTTAAAACCAGATTTCTTTGCAGAAATGAAGTCTTTTGTGGGGGAGGGGAGAATCAGTTTGGAGTTTGTAATAATGATTAAAACCGACAGACAGGCTCGCTATTTTGCAGCAATCTGTAAAGGCACAGCCATCTACCAAGGAAAACATCCCCAGAGATAAAAGAGTAAGATTAAATAATTTGAAGATAATTTCTTCCATGAAAAGAATAATGTTGCCATCAAAATGAAAACCCTTGTAATAAAACCAAATTACACTGAGACCTTGGGAGCACTCTGCCTCACTCCTGCCTCTCCATGAAGGCATTTCTGTGAAAATAAAGTGGCAACAGCTAGAAGCAAGAGTTTAGGCAGAGGAGATGATCCCTGAATGCTAATAAAATAGAGTCCCACCCAAGGGCCAGCCAGAGCATCCCAGTGACTCAAGCTTCTGGGGGTCCTTTCATCTTCGGCTCCAGATAGAAATACTACACAGGGGGTGGCTGTTAAGGGGCAAGTGCCGAGTCCCCCAGGCCTATTCCCTCTCATAAGAACATTTTAATAAAAGCTGGAAGGAATCTTTGGAAGTCATCTGTTCCAAACCTCATCTTTGAGGAAATTAAGGCCCAAGGAGGTCGCAGGTCATAGGATCTAGAATTCAGAGGGAGCTCAGAGGTCATCCTGTGCAAGGTAACACAGGTTAAATCAGAGATTAGGGCTGAATTCAGGTCCTCGGCCTACAAATCCGTCCCTTTCTGCTATGCCAGGTCAAGCTCACAAGGATTTAGGAATGTTCAGAGAATCTTCATCCAAGTGCTGAGTGAGCCCAGGAAGCAGGTGTGGAGCACAGAAGAGGAGAGGGACAGCTGACGTTGAGAAGGGACATTTAGGAATGTGGGTGTGGCTGGTGCATGTTCATCATGTAATAAAACAGTAACATTTCTATCGCTCTTTACAATTTACAAAACTCCCTGTGAAGAAGTACAATGCATGACTTAAGCATTCTTTTCACCCATTCCACAGAAGAAGAAACTGAGACTCAAAAAAATTTAAGTAAGCACTGGATTTGCAGTCAGAGGACCTGCTTGCACATCTCGGCTCTGTTGACCTAGACCACCTCTCTGAGCTTCCGTTTCCTTCCTGGTAAAATTAGGAAGCTGAACCGGATGATCCTTCATGGAACTCGCCCCCTAAATCCTATGAGCTCCTTTCTGTAAGGCTTGCCTAGATAACACACCAGGAGTTAACAGGCTAAACTGAGTCAAGAACTCCAGTCCTTTGACTCCAGAGCTTCTTTCCATCATACTACGATGCCTTTTGATTGATGAAAATGGAGGGTGGAAGGTGAAAAGGGACTCTTCCCCTCTCAGACCCTCTACTGAGGAGGGCACCCCAGCATAGCCATCTCATCATTTCCTTTGGATTTCACCGTGCTTCTGCACTCAATGCCCTCCCCCAGGCCCCTTTCCAGCTTCTTTTTCCCCATTCAATTGAAATTCCTTGCGGGACTGTCTTTGGTCTTTCTTTGTATCTCAGATTAGCTCAGTGCCTGCCTCGCAGACGCTTAATAAATATTTATTGATTGACCATTTCCATAACTACCTTAAATGTCTAAGTGGATTTAAGCTAGATGATAGAAGGAGGTGGGGGTTGTGGGGGGAGTGGACACATAGGAGGAGGAACATGGAGAATCCACATGCAAGTGAGTTAAGGAATGAACAACCAATTCGATAGGAACAGAATAAAACACAAGACTTAAGCAGGAATCTTAGGATAAAGTCAATCCAATTCAACGGATATTTATTGTGTCATTAGGCACTGGGTATTCGTAGCCAAAACCAAAATGATCTTTGCCCACAAGGAGATTTCATTCTTTCAGATAATCCAGTCACAGTTTGTCTGCTAACAGCCAAATAGAAAACTTCTTAGCTTTCTGCGCATTATGTATTATCTTAATGAGCTGTATGTCAGTATTAGTTATTATGGTCAGTATCATTTCACCTTCACAACATTATGAGATAAGTATAAGATGTACTATAATGCCCATTTTTCAGGTAAGAAAAGCAAGGCTCTGAGAGTTTCAGTGACCTGCCTTTGGACACACAGCTAAGAAGTGTCACAGAAAGGATGTGTCTTTATCTACTGTCTAGAGGTATCAAACACACTGCTGGCAAAGAACCAGATTAAAATGTAACTGGGAAATGTTTAATGAAAGAAATAAAATACAGTAGAACATAGATGATGTTAATATGTGGTTTTCAAATTCAATATGCAGGCCCAGCAAGGATCCTTATGGATGGTTTAGTGGCCCAGAATCTGACCCCACTGCACTGGGCCATACTGCCTCTGCTGGTCACAAGGCCGGAAAATATGAAGACCAGCCCATTAAGGACTAAAAGCACTGAACAGGTGGGGAGAACCAGGGCAGAGGCCTGCTCTGGGAGGCAGCTAAGTATTCACCCCACTTCTACCATTAACAAGCTGCGTGACCTTAAACAAGTCACTTCCATTCTATGAACCTTAATTTCCTCACAAGTAAAATGAAGAGATTGGACTAGTTTCTGAGGTCTTTTGGCTCTGATAATTTATGATTCTAGAAAAGAAAATATGAGGCAGAACTATAATCCCAAGAAAATAAGAACCAGACAGAGAGAGATCTAATCTAATCTATCTCTAGGTATGTATTCTCTGGTAATTGCCAGTGTGAGAGTGGGGAACTTTTCTTGAGACGAGGTTTGGGGTTTGGAGGGGGGTGGGCAGTGTTAGCCTAAAGAATTCACATTCCATTTCATATACTTTATAAGAAAGAAAGTATCTAGGTGGCACCTGGAGGTTTGAGGATGCCCAGAAAGGAGGACAGGTAATTGGGCTGAATTGAATTAATGGGCTAAAAGGAGCACACAGGGTCAAAAACAATTCTCCGGAGAGCCCAAAGGATGGAAAACCCTTTATAATGAGCAGATTATGGCCAAGATTACTAGACACATCTAATCTGCTGGTTGAAGGCTGATTATCTAAAACTAAAGTGATTTGTAAAAATATGTCTTGCAGAAACAACAACAAAGGGCAGCACTTTCAACAATTAGGAAAGCATGAAAGGCTAGTAAAAAAAAAATGAAATGTGCTTGATCAGGGAAGGCAGAGCTCAGGAAATGTGAGCGTATGTAGTGTGCTACTAATGTACAGGGTGCTGACGGACTGACTGGCAATGAGCTAACAAATTAACCAAAGCTCCGTCAATTACCCTTGAAAAATGAAGAGGAAAGGAAAGGCCGATGCAACAGCGCATCCATTTCCACAAAAAACCAAGAGGCAGGAGGCCTGGAGGTGCATCCAGACAATGTCACCCCCAATTAATAGGATGGTACAAGTGTGGGGAAGAAAGAGGAATCTGCCGGCTTCTCTAGATTTAATTCAACAAGCGTTTGGGAGATGCCTCGCATGTGCCAAGAATTGTGATAGGCACAAAGATACAAAGACAGAAATGAAACTGCTTGCCCTCGAGGAACTTATGATCTGATCCCTGAGCGGTGCTGACTCAGGAAGAACAAGTCAGAGCAGACACCCGAGCTTATGACTCATGAGTAGAGGAATCTGAGGATTGTAAAAGAGAGCTCAGGTTTCTCAGGCGCCCCCAGTCAATGTGTTGGCTGCAGAAATCTGACTCCCCAAATGCACGTTTGGTTTGAATATTAATAATAATAGTGCTTTATGGTCTGGATTCTCAAAACAACTCTGGGCAGTGGGTGCTATCATTAATATCATTCCCATTTTTATAGAAGAATAAACTGAGGTGGCGCAGTGGATAGAGCACCAGTACTGGAGTGAGGAGGACCTGAACTCAAATCTGGCCTCAGACCTTGACACATATTAGCTGTGTGACCCTGGGCAAGTCACTTAACCCCAATTGCCTCCAAAAAAAAAAAAAAACAAAGCAAAAACAGAGGAATAAACCAAGGCTAATCTTAACAAATTCAGATTCAGCATATTTACTATGCCTCTTATCACAGTGTCTCACTTATAGACTCTTAGCTCTTTAGGAACAAAGACCAGCCATTCTTGTGATATCTCCAGTATTCTGAATTCTATAGAGCTTAATGAATATGTGTTATATCGGATTACTATGTCATGTAAAAGGAGGTGATGTGACATAGTGGATAAACAGCCAGCCTCGAAATCAAGGAGACCTCAGTTCAAATCCTGCCTCTGATGCACACTTAGCTCCTTAAGACTATAAATTACTGAGAGTCGCCAATGACCATGGATGGATGGAGCTTCTTCATAGAATCTTCCTCCACCAAAGATTTGGATCTCCACCCCTCCCCATCCTCCTATCATCACAGCCTCCTTTTTTAAATGGTCTTAGAATTTTAAGAAACCCATAGGAGAAGCTTGACAATACTCAGAGAAAGACCAAGACACACATAGAAGTGTATGCTAAGACAACGATGATAAGTGCCAACCTTCACAGAGTTTGTTCTAAGAGAAGAGACAAATGAAGTTGGGCTGTGTCCACGTTTTTAATTTCTCTCGAGCTGGCAACATACATGCACTGCATGGGAGTTACAGTCCAGAACTGGCTCGATTTGGGGGTTGGGTGCCCAGTTTATATGCCTTTTCAACAGGGGCTGATATCACCCTGCTGTCATTTTACCTCCAGACCTACCAGACCACCGCCCCCCAACCATACCAGACCACTCCCAGCCTTGAGCTATCTAGGCAGAAGAATCTGTCTCCACATTTGGAGCTATGCCCAGAGGGCTATAGAAATGTGCATATTCTTTGACCCAGCAATACTACTCCTAGGGCTGTATCCCAAAGAGATCACACAAGTGGGAAAGGGACCAGTATCTACAAAAATATTTATAGCGGCTCTTTTTGTGGTGGCAAAGAATTGGAAATCAGGGGGATGCCCATCAATTGGGGAATGGCTAAACAAGTTGTGGTGTATGAATGTAATGGAATACTACTGTGCTATAGGAAATGGGGAAGATACAGATTTCATAATAACCTGGAAAGACTTACGTAATCTGATGCTGAGTGAGGGGAGCAGAACCAGGAGAACACTACACACGATTACAGATACTCAGTATCTCTGGTCACTAACTTCGATAGACTTGGCTCTTCTCAGCAAGACAAGATTCTAAGACAGCTCCAAAAGACTCATGATGGAAAAAACTATCCACATCCATAGAAAGAATTATGGAGTCTGAATGTGGATTGAGGCAAACTATTTGCTCTCTTTTTTTCCCCTTCTTTTTAGGTTTTGTTTCTTCTTTCTCATGGTTCATTCCATTGGTTATAATTCTTCTTTACAACTTGACAATTGTGTAAATAAGTTTAATGTGAAGGTATATGTAGAACCTATATTGGATTATGTGCCATCTTGGCAGGGTGGAGAGGAGAAGGAGGGGGAGAAAATTTGGAACCCCAAACTTGAGGAACTGAGTGTTGTAAACTAAAAATAAAAAATAAATAATAAAAAAAATGTCTCCACTCAGCCTAAGCAGAACATGATGGAGCTTCCATACCTTTGGTTAAATCAATTCAGGCTTGGGTTGGGGTTTGACCAGGATAAGACTAAATGCAATCTCATTATCAGTAATGTCCATGTGAAGAACCTTAGAGAAGGGGGCTGGAGGGGGGCGCGGTAGTTCTGAGTCTCCAAGATACTGATTACTAAGAAAAATCATTTTTTACACAACCCAGAGTTCAGAACCTTGAAACAAAATAAATAGTGTATAAGATCTGGGTAAAGAAAACTACAAGATTTATGGAAATGCCCACTAAGCAGGTTTCCCAAGAGCTATTGGTTAGATCCTGGAGAATTTTAAAGGTAACTATGGGGAAACTGAGGAATTGCTGAAGAAAGTTGAAGAATTGTAAGGCAAGGACTGTCTTTCTTTCTGTTTATATTCCCAGTACTTAGCACAGAACATAGTAAGCCTTAATAAATACTATTTGTATTTTTCATAGATTGATCCCCAAATATTTATTAAGTAGTTACTGAGTGCAGAGAAGTGTTCTGGGAGCTAAGAAATACATAAAATTGGGTTAAGATATGGTCCTTGGTCTTTCTTACACAAGTAACTTTGCAATATTATATGTTGTTGCGGTCTCTGCTTTGTTCTCAAAGCGAACGGACATCAGGAAGATGATGCCATGACTTACAAGTGAATTGGATTTAATTGAGGCGGGGCTGTGCAAGGTCACCAGCCTCTACTTCTCCTCTGGAGCCACCTGGGTCCAGTGCCAAGATCAGGATGGCTGGAGGTGGCCCTGCCAATACTATGTGACAAGTGTATTAGAGGGTGGTGAGCCTAACCAGGGGAACTAGTAAAAGATTTCTGGAGAATCGAGACCCTAGATTTTTACCATAAATGGAATGTAGAGATCCCCTAGTCAAACTCCTTCATTTTACGGGTGACAGACTTATTTAGATTAAGTTATTTTCCCAAGCCCTCACAGTGGGAGATAAAAGCTGTTATTATTTTCCCAGTTTGCACATGAGGAAACTGAGGCAAACGGCAGGTAAGTGACTTGCCCAGAAACCCAGTGTCTAAGATCAGATTTTAATTCAGGTGTTCCTGACTCCAGACCCAGTCCTCTCTCTATCCACTATACCACCAGTTGCCTCTTGGTACCAAGCTGAGCTTCCCCTGGCCACTTCCAGTGGCACGTGTGGCTCACTGCTAAGAGCCTTTTGCTTGAATGAATCAATTCCTTGGTCCCTGTGGGTCCTTCCCCTTACCCCATGACCCTGTGCTGTGCTGTGATAATAATAATAGCTTCTGAGTAAGAAAGAGCATCTCGCTTAGCAGACCTTAGAAGGAGTGACTCTTCCCTCTAACTGTCTCCTGAATCTGCAGCTGAGAACCCTGGGACTTCCAGGGAGGGAAAGGAGAGGATTTCTTCCCCTGGAAGAAACGGTAACTAGTCCCATATGACAGCTAGAACATGTGCTCACTGCGGTAAGGCTGAGTCTGGATCTCAAGGCCCTGCCTGCTTCTTTTGCTTCATTTACCTGAGCATAGGTCACTATAAAATGATCCTGAAATGGATTTTTTTTGTAGTGTGAGAAGCAACTGCACAGATTGGAGAGTTCAGGAGTGACCAGGTCCTTCAGTAGCTGCCAGCTGCTTTTCAGGAGATTCTCCCTGAAAGTCCCACGCTCTCTCTTAGAGGAGACCACCAATGGTTGGAGCCCTTGCCCAGCTTGCTGAAAGACACAGACTTTGAAGGAGTTGTTCAGATGGTGCAGAGCCAAGGTGAGGGTGAAATGACTGTTCAAACACCAAGTGCCCTGTGTTTTTATATTAAGTACCAACCTCCCAGAGGAGTATAACAAGGAGCCATAGATTATTGCATTATGTTTTAAGTCTTTGCCAGTATATGTTTATGAGCCTTTTGTTTTTTACACATTTCTTCTGTAGTAGAAGAAATAAAGAGCCTCAGACACTTACGAGGTTATCTGTGTGACCTTGGGCGAGTCACTTGGTGTCTCTCTGCCTAACTTTCCTCGTCTGTAAAACGGGAGTAATATAAGTGCCTTCTTCTCGGGGTCGCTATGAGAATCAAATGAGATAATATTTGTCATGTGCTTAGCACAACGCTTGACGTGTAACAGACACTATATAAATGCTAGCTATTAGTATTAGCTATCCCAGATTTACATTGTACATTGAATACCTTTCTACTTCCTTTTTGGGGAGACCTTAAGGATGAGCCAGAGCTAATGCTATGACCCTAAGCTTTAAGCCATCTCCTCCCAAGGTTTGGGGGCACGAGCACACAAATAGCCAAAGTATGCAAAAAAAAGTGTGACCCCTTTCTTTTGAAGTCAGGCTGCCCCCCATCTCCCCCCATTCTTAATGCAGTCCTGCATGAGCTCAGAGCCGGCTCACCACACCCCCTTACCCCAGCGATAAATCAAGTCTGAGGAGGGAGGGGGATCCACCCCCTGGAGAATCTGAGATTACATTGTCAGAGGCACTGCTATAATGTCACCTGGTCTCCTGCCTCTTCTAATCCTTCGCCGGTCTGTAGCTGGCCCTGTTATTCCTAATGGCCGTTCCCAAAGTGCTGTTTGTTTGTTTTTAAACGGGTTTGGAAGGTTTCAAGCAGAGCAGAAGTCCCAATTAATTATTAGTTCTGAAACACCTTCATTTTGCCCTGGGCTAGGACTCCTCCAGTCCTGGCACGATAATTGACAATTGACATCCCTACAGCCGTCATCTCCAAACAGGAGGCTCTGAGCGCCCTCTAGTGCTAAAAAGTGTTTAAGAACTTCTGCATTGTACAGTCTCCAGGAAATTTTTTCCAGTCCCATTTGAAGCAGAAAATGAAGAGAACAGGGATAATTCCTTGGGTTTCCATAGCTCCTTCCTCTATTGAGAAATCAAAATTTTTTTTCAGATAAAATATTAGATGCCCTGGAAATTGGAGAAACAAGACATTGTCTCCCTTTTGAAAATGAAAAAGTAGACCAGGAACCCTTCTCCTGACTTCTGGCAAAGGCACATGCTCAATTAAACACCATTACCTGCCTGACAACCCCGGCCTTACTCCTTTTTAATTCAGGTAAAGGCAGTTGCCAGAAATTAAGGCTAAGATTCATTGCGCCTAGAAGGCACCATTCCAATCAGAGGTATTAGCCATTACTACAGGATAATGAAAGGGGAAGGGCACCAAAATGGGCACTGTAGGCTCCAGCCCCAGCCCTGCCATCTGTAAGGCCCAGGGCCAATCATTATTCAGAATGGTAGTGATAAAGTGTTAGGAAACCTTCATCAGGATGTTCCTGAGAGCAGGAAACCCTTGGGAGCAGAAAGGCCCAGAACGGACCGTTCCAATGAACAAGCAAAGGGCAAAGCACGGGTTTTCTACTCAGACTGTGCACATAAAACCTCCCCGTGCCCCAATTATCCCCCCTCCCACTCATCATACACAAAAAATCTATATTAAGATCCTAATGTGTGTGGAGAGCTGCACTAGGGGCAATACTTGTCCCAGCTAGGTGAGGCAGTGGGTAGAACACCTGCCCTGAAGTCAGGAAGACTCATCTTCATGAATTCAAATCTAGCCTCAGATGCTTTCCAGCTGTGTGACCCAGGGCAAGTCATGTAACCCTGTTTACCTCAGTTTCCTGATCTGTAAAATGAGCTGGAGAAGGAAATAGTAAACCACTCCAGTATCTTTGCCAAGAAAACCCGAAATGGGGTCACACAGAATTGTGCATGACTGAAAAACAACTGAAGTAAACCGTCCTCATGGAACTCACAATCCAGTAAAGGGGAAAAGACATAAATTCAGATAACAATGTTATTATAAAACAATGCCATATCAAGTCTGAGGGGGAAAGCCATGTGTATGGTGGAGGGGGGGCCCAGAATGAGGGAAGGCTCCCTGAGAAAATAGCATTTAAATTAAGTTTTAAAGCATTGGTGTCAAGCTCAAATAGAAATGGATGCCACTAATTCATACCTAAGGATCCCTGCTGGCCACATATTGACTTAGTTTTAAAATGTAATGTTATCTAGATTTTATTGTATTTTTATTTATTTTGTTAAATATTGCCCAATTACATTTTAATCTGGTTTGGGCTGTACTTGGGAGTGTGATGGGTAGGATGTGGGCTGTCTGTTTGATACTTCTGTTTTAAAGGATAAGTAGAAATCCAAGGGGCAAGAGGACTCAAGTCAACATTCATTCACAACAGTGGCAGGCATTGTTAAGCACTCGGGGTAAAAAGAAAAGCAAAAGATGGTCCCTGCTCTCAAGAAGCTCACAGGCTAATGGGAAGAACAACATGTAAGCAACTCTGTACACACGAGATATATACAAGGTAAAATGGAGATCACCTCAGAGGAAAGGAAGGTGGAGGAAGGTTTCTTGTAGGAGTTGGAACTTTAGCTAAGACATGAAGGAAGCCAGGAGGCAGAGATGAGGAGGGAGAGCATTCCAGCCATGGTGGAGAGCCAGTAAAAATGTCCATCATGTGTAAAGAAGAACAAAGAGGCCACATAGGTGAGTATGGTATAAGAAGACTGGAAGATGGGAAGGTTGTCCCCCACATTATAGCATGGGGGTATCATTGTGTGACTCAAAGGCAGGGAGAATAGACATCTCCAGTGTCTTCTCCCCCTACTCTTCTCTGTGGAAGACTTTAATTCCTGCCAGGAGTGGAAGAAAGAGCTTGAGGCCAGAAGTATGGCCACTTTTCTCTTCTCAGAGAGGCAGTAGTCCAGAGGATGTGGTTTTCAGGTTCAAACTAACTTCTGGTTGCTATTTCACTAATTTGTGGGAAGGGGTGGAAGCAGGACCCTGTAATGGTAACTTAAATTTGAAGATCTTTCCCACCCATTGATAGGCCACGTAACCTGCTTATGTCACGGGAAGCCTAAATCACATGTGCTGGGAGGAGCTTGCTGAGAGGAAAAGGAAAGTGTGCCGCAGGAAATGCTCAGAGAGTAGTTAGAGCTGAGGGAGAGAGCAGACATGTCCTAGCTGTGCTGTGAGAGTGTTTGTTGGTGGCAAGGCCCCAGCAGGGAGTGGGGAGGTTATGGAATGGAATCGTTCTCTGCTGTGATGATGTGTATTAATTTCTTTGCTGCTACGATGGATTGGGCTTATTGGTTTTGGGATCTGGTTCTATGGTGTCTGAATAAATGGTTTTCTTCTACCTTCCATATGGAGAGTCTCTTATATTTTGCGATACAGAACTGCATAGGTATATTGACAATTGTCATCTATATTGTGATTATTGCCCTGCCTATACAGACCGCAAGCTTTATATCCAAGGTTTGACTCCCTCCCCACCAAATACCAATTCCTCAATGAACACACATAGTGTTGAAAGTTATGTTGACTCAGTTACCCGTTGTTCCAAGCTCTGCTTATCAACCAGTGTTGGGGGAGACTCTAGTGGGGAAAGAGACACCAAGTCTGCAGCTTTCTGCATCATCTGCTCTTTTGTCACATTCCCCTACCTGCAAATTGTCACATTCTTGCTACCTTGGAGAGAAACTGAGATACAAGGGTCTAATCTCTTTTGCTGAAGTGGGCTTATCTGAACTCTCTTAAAGTTACCTATAAAAGCTGTAACCACCTTGAAGCCATCGCTCATTTTCAGTGATAAGCCCATGCTGCTACCTTGACTTATAATAAAATCCTTTTAATTCTCTCTGTCCTGAGTTTTGCCTCATTAATCAGGGTGAAAGCCCAAATGAAGAATTTTCCTTTCAACAGTAGTAGGTAGCCAAGAAACCTTTTTATCCAAGTCGATAGTAAAAAAGAAATCAGAGAAAGTACGCAATAGAATATGAATATATGCCAGCCAATTCAGTGTGAAGAATCTTGACCACTGGGAACAAGGTAACTCAGCTCATGTTGACTTCTTCCCAGTGCCTTTTCCTTCACCAGGGAGGGGTGGCATGTTCCATCTTCTCTGTGAATGCTATAGGCCATAAGTACCCAAAATGGATGCCAAGCCCAATGAGACTCAATCAATTGCTGTATACTCTGGATAGGCATGTACTTTTGAAGTGTACACGTGTTATATCCTGCATGTAGCCAGGCATGTTGTCACTATAGTATCCTCCTTGACCTGTATAGTGCCATGTCTACTGCATGTAACCATTACTGTGCTTACATTTTATTTGAATTTCGATAGTACTGAAGGTTAGTTACCTGGGACAACAGAAATATCATCCTTGTTGTTTTAAGCACTGATTTTTGTTTTAATTACTTTAGTTACAGGTTTTGGACTTGCCTCCCTGACCTTTGCAACGGACTGAATTCAATCCAATTCTACAAACATTCGCTAAAGATCTACTGTCTGCAGAGTCTTGCATTAGGTAATGAGGATTATTGTCTAATTAGAGGTTAAGACTAAGTCATAAATAATAAGTAGGGGGAAAGCATAACACTGCGAAGAGTGTGATGGACTCAGGAAGGCCTGGGTTCTAGTCCTAAATCCTATACTTACTAGGCATGTCAACCGTGGACGAGTCACTTGACGTCTGTGAGTCTCGGTTTTCTTATATGTAACGCAGGTATATTAAACACATCTATGGTGCCTCTTTTATGTGGTTACACTGAGAATCAAATAAATTAGTTTATGTAAAGAGCTTCCTAGATTTTAAAGCACCCTAAAACTATCATAATATCTATGAGGCAATTACATGTAGGTTTATTAGCATTTAACAGTACCTTTAAAACATTATTATAGTGGAGTCAAACTGGCCTCCATCCTCTTCATCACACTCAGTCTTTGTACAGGCTGTTTCCCCACTCCTGAAATACATTTCTTTCTCACCTCCACCACTCAGGATCTCTAGCTTCCTTCAAAGATCAATTCAAATGCTACCTCCTTCATGAAGGCCTTCCTGATCCTCTCAGCTACTAGTGTCTTTTCCCTAAAACTACCATGTAGATATTTTTAAATTTTTTAATTCAATATTTTTAGTTTTCAACATTGATTTCCACAAGATTCTGAGTTAAAAATTTTCTCCCCATTTCTACCCTCCCCCCCCACCCTAAGATGGCATAAATTCTGATTGTCCTTTCCCCAGTCTGCCTTCCCTTCTATCACCACACTCTCTACCCTCCCCCCCCATCCCCTTTCCCATTACTTTCTTGTAGGGTAAGATAGATTTCTATACCTCATTGCCTGTATATCTTATTACCCAGTTGCATGTAGAAACAACTTTTTTTAAACATTTGCTTTTAGAACTTTGAGTTCCAAATTCTCTCCCTTCTTCCCTTTCACCCACCCCCCTTGAGAAGTCAAGCAATTCAACACATATATCATTATGCAAAACACTTCCATAATAGTCACATTGTGAAAGACTGTGTTTCTCTCCATCCTATCCTGTCCCCCTTTATTTACTTTTCTCCCTTGACCCTGTCCCTTTTCAAAAGTGTGTGCTTTTTACTACCTCCTCTCCCAATCTGCCCTCCCTTCTATCATCCTCCCTCCCCCTACCCTTGTTCCCTTCCTCCCTACTTTCCGGTAAGGTAAGATACCCAATTGAGTGTGTATGTGATTTCCTCCTTAAGTCAAATCTGATGAGAGCAAGATTCACTCATTCCCTTTTACCTGCCCCCTCTTTCCTTCCATTATAACTGCTTTTTCTTGCCACCTTTATGTAAGATAATTTACCCCATTCCATATCTGCCTTTCTCCTTCTCCCAATATATTCCTCTCTCACCCCTTAATTTTATTTTATTTTTTAGATATCATCCCTTCATATTCAACTCACCTTGTGCCCTCTGTTTATATGTTTATATATATATATATATATATGTGTGTGTGTGTGTGTATATATATATGTATGTATGTATGTATGTATATTCCCTTCAACTACCTTGATACTGAGAAAGATCTCATGAGTTACAAATAACATCTTTCCATGAAGAATGTAAACAAAACAGTTCAACTTTAGTAAGTCTCTTATGATTTCACTTTCCTGCTTACCTTTTCAGGCTTCGCTTGATTCTTGTATTTGAAAGTCAAATTTTCTATTTAGCTCTGGTCTTTTCATCAGGAATGCTTGAAAGTCTTCTATTTTATCAAAAATCCATAATTTGCCTTGCAGTATTATACTCAGCTTTGCTGGGTAGGTGATTCTTGGTTTTAATCCTAGATCCTTTGACCTCCGGAATATCATATTCCAAGCCCTTTGATCTCTTAATTAGAAGCTGCTAGATCTTGTGTTATCCTGATTATGTTTCCACAATACTCAAATTGTTTCTTTCTGGCTGCTTGCAATATTTTCTCCTTGACCTGAGAACTCTGGAATTTGGCTATAATATTCGTAGAAGTTTTCTTTTTGGGACCTTTTTCAAGAGGAGATCGGTGGATTCTTTCCATTTCTATTTTATACTCTGGTTCTAGAATATCAGGGCTGTTTTCCTTGACAATTTCTCAAAAGATGATGTCTAGGCTCTTTTTTTTGATCATGGCTTTCAGGTAGTCCAATAATTTTTAAATTATCTCTCCTGGATCTATTTTCCAGCTCAGTGGTTTTTCCAATGAGATATTTCACATTGTCTTCCATTTTCTCATTCTTTTGGTTCCATTTTATAATTTCTTGATTTCTCATAAAGTCACTAGCTTCCACTTGCTCCATTCTAACTTTTAAGGCAATATTTTCTTCAGTGGTCTTTTGGACCTCCTTTTCCATTTGGCTAATTCTGCCTTTTAAGGCATTCTTCTCCTCATTGGCTTTTTGGAGCTCATTTGCCATTTGGGTTAGTCTATTTTTAAGGTGTTATTTTCTTCAGTATTTTTTGGGTCTCCTTTAGCAAGTCACTGACTTGTTTTTCATGGTTTTCTTGCATCACTCTCATTCTCTTCCCAATTTTTCCCCTACTTCTCTTACTTGCTTTTCCAAATCCTTTTTGAGCTCTTCCATGGCCTGAGACCAATTCACATTTTTCTTGGAAGCTTTTGATGTAGGATCCTTGACCTTGTTTACTCTTCTGGCTGTATGTTTTGATCTTCTTTGTCCCCAAAGAAAGATTCCAAAGTCTGAGTCCTTTTATGCTGCTTGCTCATTTTCCCAGCCAATTACTTGACTTTTGAGCTTTTTGTGAGGGTATGACTGCTTTCAGAGTGAAGAGTGCTCTGTCCCAAGCTTCAGGGGCCTTGCACTGCTGTTTTCAGAGCTACTTCTATTCTGAGGTTTCTTTTCAAGATGGAAGCTGACTTTCTTTGTCTTTGTTCATTATTTTGCTTATGGGCTGAGAAAAGCCCTATAAGGCTAAGACTAAGTAAGCAGAAATATTTGCTAAAATTTGTAAAATGTTTCTTATTTTGTTGAATCTGTATTTGGGGAAAATTATTATTTTCATCTGTATATGTATGTGATTATGCAATATTGTCTGTATGACACTGGGGAAACAAGCGTTTATGCCTCCCAGAAACAGCAGAACACTGAACTGAATTTGGGATGAGGATTGTGTTAAAAAAAAAAATGTACCTCTGCCCACTGTAATGGTAATTTAGATTTGAAGATCTTTTCCACCCATTAATAGGCCATGTGACCTGCTTACATTACAGGAAGCCCAAGTCATATGTGGTAGGAGGAGCTTGCTGAGAAATAAAGGAAAGTGTGCCACAGGAAATGCTCAGAGAGCAGTTAGAATTGAGGGAGAGAGCAGATGCAGGCGAGCTAGCTGGACTGTGAGTGTGTTTGTTGGAAGGCCTCAGTAGCGGGGTGGATGGCTTTGGGATGGAAGGGTTCTCTGCTGTGATGTTGTGCATTGAATTCTTTGCTGCTATCATGGATTGGGCTTATTGGTTTGGGATCTGATTCTCTGGTGTCTGGATAAATGGTCCACTTCTTTTACCTTCTATATGGAAAGTCTCTTATATATTGCAATACAGAACCACATAGGCATATTGACAATTATCATCTATATTGTGATTGCTAATGCACCCACTTGTTGTGAGGGTAAATTTCAAAGAGGGAGATGTATAACCACGTTTGTCTGGGCGTACCCAGATTCACTAACATGGAAGCACTCTGTGTCTCTACTGGGTGAGGGTAGCCTCCTTTGCTTGGCTATCTAACTTAAACGGGCTATGTCTTTAAAACTGGTGAGATGGAGACAGTCTTTCTCTTTCTGGCTTGTTCTTTCATGCTGGGGTCAGGGGGTGAAGATCTCAGTTCACCCACAGTACAGATGCCAATTGGTCAGTCAACAAGTATTTATTAAGTATCTGGGATTGAGTTTCTTTAAAAGAGAAATGATTATTAAATGACCAATTATTGGTTTTTTTTTTCATTTTTAAGGAGATCTCTGTCTTTGCCCAAAACTTTACCCCAACTAGATCATCTTATCTAGATACAATTGACTGCAACCAACCCATTGTGCTCTACTCAGGCTTTGGTGGGAGATAGATCCTTTATCTAAATTTTCCAAGGCTGGGGGTGGTCTGGAAATAAATGACATAATCAGAGTCACATCCCCAGCCTCTCGTTATAATATTCATTCTTCTCATTAATTGTTAACCAATCAGCGTTGATTGCCACCCTCGGGAACACCTACTCTTCCAAGGGCATGTAATTTAGTTTAGTGGGTCCTATGAGGAGTCTTTGGCATTAGAGAGTACCACTGCCTTTTATTAATTATCTACTACATGATTAATAAAATTATTAATTACTCAGAAACTATGTCTCTCAAACATTTTATATATAACACTTATCTATAAAATGAGGGAGCTGGACTAACTCTCAATATACAATCTGATACCTTGATGCCTGATGAATGAGTATCATAGGCAATTATGATGATCAGAGAGATAATTGGGTCATATACTATGACAAAGTAGCAAGATCTAGACTATTCAAGCTGGAACAGTAAGAGTTAAGGGGTCCTGATTGAAATCTATAGGATGGAAAAATGCCTAGAGAGCTGGTCTCAGATCCAGATTCAAGTTCTGCCTCTGACTCATGCTTGGCTATGCAACCCTGGACAAGTCACGTAATCTCTGGGTGCTCTGGGCAGCTTTCTAAGATTTATAAATTAAATATAAAATACAAATTGCAGAGAAGGTACTAACCTGCATTGATAGAGGGAGTTTCCTTGCTATTAAGTTCCCTTTATCGATGGAATTGTAGATCTAGCCCCATCCTTTCCCTCACACTTACTGAGCACAGAAGTTTTTTTTGGTCCATTGTCTCCTTGGAGTCTGACAACAGCTCTCTGAAGGTAAGTAGTTCAGGTATTGCTCTTCCTGGTTTACAGATGGGGAAACTGGCACTTAGAAGGGCAAATGGATTTGCCCAACATCTCATAGCTAGTGGGTCGCAGAGCTGAGACTTGAAGCTAGGTTGAGGGAGTCCAAATCCACTACTCTGTCCTTTAGATGACAGCTAGCCAGAAACATCATGAGCCAAAGAGCCCGAGTGAACATGGACTTGTTTACTCACTTTCAAAATTGCAGGATGAGACAAGAACTCTGAAATTAAAGGGAGTGGAATTTAAAAGAAATGTGACGAAATGCTCAGAGCCAGCAAAAAACTCACGGCCTCGTTGCTCCAAGAAGTGTCAGAAGCAGGAAGGGGAATGATACGAAAAGATATTGGATGACCAGGCCTCCCTCTCTCTGGAAGGTTCCTCAGAAGCTGATTTTCTTGGGGAGGAAATAGAAAATGTAGTATAGGCCTTGGAGTCTTATATCTGAGAGTCACAAGATGGAGGTTCAAATCTCAGCTCTGACTCACTTACTTGTTCCTTGGGTTTGAACAAGTCATTCCTATTTCTCTGAGTGTCAGTTTACTCATCTGTGAAATAGAGGTGATAATATTTCACAGGATTGAGGCAAGGAAAGCACTTTCTAAAACTTAAATTTAAACACTAGAGAAATGCAAATTATTGCTCTCTATAATGATAAAGGACAAACCATACAACAGAGTAAAGGGGCATTAGAAGTGTCACACTGGGTGGGACCCACTGTCCATCCAACTGAAGATTTCTGTGGTCAAAAAACATTTTATTTCCTTCCCCGGTGACAGAACCAGAGGAGACCCGATCAATTAGAGAAAGCTGCTGAGACTGCTGGTTAATGTTAGAAGTGGCCAAAGTAAGTCCCTTCTACAACCCCAATCATGGAATCACTGAGAGGCCCCCTGAAACTTTAGGAAGCTAACCTGAGGAAGACAAAAGGTCAGAGTGCTTGACTTGAAGTCAGAGGGCCTTCGTTCAAATCCCAGATCCCATACTTCCTACTGTATATGTCTGTTCCCCTCACTGGCCTCTGATGTCTTCCTTTGTAAAATGAAAGGGCTGGATTAGGTGATCCCTCAGATGCCTTCCAGCTCTAGATTCTAGGATCCTTTTAAATGAATAAGAAAGTATCAAATCTCAAAGTGATTCAGAGTGCCCTAATCACTTTTCTTTTTTCCTTTTTTAAAAATTAAATTCTTTCAATTAATGAAAATCCACCTTCTCTCTCTCCCACCCACCATCCCAATTGAAAAACAAAACAAAACCCTTTAACAAATATGCATAGTCAAGCAAAACAAATCCTGTATTAGCCATGTCCAATATATAGAGATAGATAGATAGATAGATAGATAGATAGATAGATAGATAGATAGATGATAGATAGATAGATGATAAATAGATAGATGATGGATAGATAGATAGAGGATAGATAGATAGATAATAGATAGATGGATAGATAGATAGATGATAGATAGATAGATAGATAGATAGAGGATAGATAGATGATAGATAGATAGATAGATAGATAGATAGATAGATAGATAGATAGATAGATGGATGGATATCTCAATGTACTCCCTAGGTGGGCATCATGTGGGTAGACCTCTGCCTCCAAACCCAGCATTGTCTTTCCACTGCACCACAAAGGTATAGGTCTCCCACTTCAACCTTGTTACTCATTTCACAGAGAAGGAAACTGAAGCCTAAAGAGCAAAGAAAGGGGGAAAACACCCATTTATACAAAAATATTTGTAGTAGCTCTTTCTGTGATATTATAAAATTGGAAACTGAAGGGTACTCACCAATTGGGGGAATATCCATACAAGTTATAGTATCTTAATGTGATGGAATACTATTCTGCTAAAAGAAATGAAGGGGACAGTTCCAAAGAAACGTGAAAAGACTTGTATTAACTGATTCAAAGTGAAGTAAAGAGAACCTGGGGGACAATTTATATAATAACGATAATATTGTAAAGACAAACAACTTTGAAAGACTTAGGAACTCTGATTAACACAATGACCAACTCATGATTCCAGAGGACTAGGACCCCAGCTCCTGATTCTTCATTCTGGGTTCCTCTCACTATGCCATAGCATCTGGCCCCTCATCTCTTGAGGAAGGTGGGAGCCTGTGGTGTTGTCTCCAAGGAAAGCATAGCCCAGAGATTCACCCCTTGTGTTGGACAAAAGTATCATGTTGCATTCAGGATTCTCAGCATCTCAGTCAACTCCATGAAACCAGCTATGGCACTAACCACAGTTACACACCAGAAGAAGTGTGTGTAAGGGTTTGGGTGTGTAGCTTACACTCACTTACTGAGTATCAGGGTCCTATATCAACAGCAAAATAGCCACACAAAGCTATCCTTTAGTAGCATTGATTGAACTTCTGCTTTATGCTGAGCCCCATTCTGGAGAGCTGGGAGAAACAATATGAAGGGAGATCACCCTCACACAGCAGTCCCCAGGCTCCCTGGGCCTCATAGTACCTATTGGAAAGTCTTATTTATTAGTTGGTTTGATTCCTTCAGTTAGCACCGTGAACGATACATACCTGACAAGTTTTCTCTCCCTGATCTATGCAAGTTCAATCTCTCTCCCTCTCTCCCTCTCCCTCTCTCTCTCTCTCTCTCTCTCTCTCTCTCTCTCTCTCTCTCTCTCTCTCTCTCTCTCCCCCTCTCCCTCTCTCTCTCTCTCCCCCTCTCCCTCTCTCTCTCCCTCTCTCTCTTTCTCAATCACACTCACACATACACACCGTTTCCTTTTTTTCATCCTTCTCCCTCATTTTTTCCTCTTTACCCTGCGTTTGGGTTCCTGCAATATGGAGTAGTGAAAAGAACGCTAGGTTACTGCATCCATTTGTTTCTATATATTGTATACATCATCTGTTCCACTGATCAACCTTTCTATTATTTAATCTATACTAAATTGATTTGATTACTGCTTAGAGAGAGGCCCCGTTCCTTCCCCTTTTTTTCAATTTCTCTTGATATTCTTAACCTTTTATTCTTTCAGATAAACTTTTTTCTAGTTGTACAGAGTAAACTTTTGCTAGTTTGATTGGTATGGCACTGATTAAATAAATTTAGAGATATTTGTTATTATTATATTGATTCAACCTATCCATGAGCATTTTTTCAAAATTTTAGGTCTTTTTATTTCTGTAAATACATGTCCATATTTGTTGTGTCTGTGTTTATCTTATTGTTTACATTTAGGTGTGTATTTATTTTATTTTTGAGGAGTTGTACTCATGTAGTCTTTGTGTGTGTCTTGGCAGGTGGATTCCCAAATATCTTATGTACTCTGTATTTAAATGGAATTTCTCTTTCTACCTCTTAACATTAGGTTTTGTTGGTAATATAAAGAAATATTCATGACTTATGTGGGCTTATTTTATATTCAGCAACTCTGCTGAAGTTCGGTTTCAATTAACTTTTTAGTTGACTCTAGGGCTCCTTAGTATGCCACCATATCTGCCAGAAGTGATAATTTTGTGTTCTCTTTGCCTATGCTTATTGCTTCAATTTCTTTTTCTTTTCTTATTGCTATAGCTAGAATTTTTTAGCACTGTGTCAAACAGTAATTGTGATAATGGATATCCTTGTTTTATCTTTGATTTTATTAGACAGGCCTCTAGTTTATCCCCATTATAGATAATTCTGGCTTTTGGTTTTAGACATACATTACTTATCATACTGAGGAAGGATCCATTTAATCTTGTCTTCTAGTGTTTTTTAAAAGGAATGGGTGTCATATCTTGTCAAAAACTTTTTGCATTTATTGATATAGTCATGGTTTTTGTTATCTTTGTTTTTAATACATTCTGCTATATCAATAGTTTTTCTAATATTGAATCAAATATTCATAGTATAAATCCAGCTTGATCATAGTGTATAATCTTTGTGATATGTTTTCTCTAGTCTCCTTACTAATATTTTATGTAAATTTTTTGCATTGAAATGTTTATTAGGGATAATAGTCTATAGTTCTTTTTCTTTTTTTATTTCTGGTTTTGATTTTCCCTGATTTAGATAGCAAGACTATATTTGGATCATACAAAAAAACTAGTAGGACTGCTTCTTAAACTATTTTTTCAAACAATTTATGTAATGTCAGCATTGCTTATTCTTTAATTTTTTGATAGAATTGTAAATTCATCTGGTACCAGAATTTTGTTCTTCTCTAGGAGCTCATTTACAACTTGTTCAGTTTCTTTTTCTGAGTTTGGGATTATTTATGCAAGGGGTGGAGAACCTGTAGCCTGCTAGATCTTTGGGTGCAGCCTTTTGACTGAGTCCAAGTTTTACGGAACAAATTCTTTTATTAAGGGGATTTGTTCTGTGAAGTTTAGACTCAATCAAAGGGCCACACTTGAGGACCTAGAGGACCACATGTGGCCTTGAGGCCACAGGTTCCCCACCCCTGGTTTTTTCCTCACCACACCCCATTTTTTGTTCTGTTAATCTAATCATTTTACATTTTTGTAACTATCCATCTGTTTCATTCAGGTTGTCAATTTTAATGGCATGTAAGTGGGCAAAAGATTTTCTAATAATGTCCTTTATTTCTTCATTCATTGTGAGTTTACCTTTTTCATTTCTGATAATGGTAATTTCATCTTCCTTTTTAAAATCAAATTAGACAATGAATCATCTATTTTTAAAAACAGCTTCTAATTTTGTTTATTAATTCAATGGTTTTCTATATAAAATTGCCTACCATTTTTGGAAGAGGGGAGGGGGGGAGGGAGGAAGAAAAATTTGGAACTCAAAATCTTGTAAAAATGAATGCTAAAAATTGTCTTGACATGTATTTGGGAAAAAATAAAATATATTTAAAAATAATAATTCAATGGGATTTTTTTTACTTTCAGTTTTATTAATCTCTTTTTTGATTTGCAGGATTTCTACTTTGGTGTCTAATTGTTTTGTAAATTTGTGAGCTTTATTTTTTTTAGTTGTATGTTTAATACATTTATCTGCCCTTTCTCTCTTTTGTTGATAAAAGTGTTTGGAGATACAAATTTTCCCCTATCAACTGTTTTGGCTACCTTCCAAATATTTTGGTTTGTTGACTCCTTGTTGTCATATCTTTAATGAAATTATTGTTTCTATGATGTTTTTTGATCCACTCATTTTTAGGATTAAGTTTAATCATTCTCCACTTAATTTTCAATCATTTTTCCTCACTGGCTTTTTCTTAAATAAAATTTTTATTGCATTGTGGTCCATAAAAGATGTTTACTAGTTCTGCTTTTTCTGCATTTGTTTGTGAGGTTTTTCTGCCCTAACACAGGGTCAGTTTTTGTAAAGGTGCCATTCGCATCTGAGAAATATATATTCTGTCTATTCTCATCCACTAATTACCAGAAATCTATCTAGCTTTTCAAAAAATTACATTCTTAGTGTAATTAAAATTAATGTAATTAAATATTCTTAGTGTCTTTCTTGTTTATTTTTTGGTGAGACATGTTTAGACCCAAAGGAGTACATTGAGGTTTCCCACTATTTTAGTTTTACTATTAATTTCTCCCTGTAACTCATTTAACTTTTCCTTTAAATGTTTAGATACTGACATTTAGGGCATATATATGTATGCATCTCTACATATATATGTATATGTTTAGTTTTAATACTATTTCTCTACTGTATTCTTTAACATAATGCATTTTCTCTGTTTCTCTCTTTTAATCAAGTGTATTTTTGCTGTTGTCTAATTTTGCTACCCTTTTTTAAATTTCAACTGAAGCAAAATAGATTTTGCTCCAGCTCTTTCCTTTTAACTCTATGCAGCTTTTTGTTTCAAACATGTTTCCTGAAATCACATTATTGGATTCTGCTTTATAATCCATTCTGCTACTCTCTATTTTCTGAGTGAGTTTATTTCTATTCATATTCATAGTCATGATCATTAATTGTGTATTTCCCTCCAGACTATTCTCTTATACCTTTGCCTCCCTTTGTTTTCTGCCCATTGAATCATTGCAGTTGATGCAGTCTTGTCCTTTTTTCCTCTCCTTTTAAATCTTTCTTCTTTCTTCATCATCCACCTTCTGTGGTTAGACTTCGTTTTGTTTACAACTAACCTTTTTCTTGGATCTGCTCGCTCTCTCTCTCTCTCTCCCTCCGCCTTTTCTACTTTCCTTTTCCCTTCCTGTTTTCCTGTTGAGGAAATTACATTTCTGCACCCTCCTGTATATGTGTATTCTTCCTCCTTTGATCAGTGAAGATGAAAGTGAGGTTCAAGATTCACTCATTACACACACACACACACACACACACACACACACACACACTCCTTCTTGCTGCTTGTATAGTTTTCCACTTGCGAACCCTGCTTATGTGAAATAATTTTCCTTCTCTCTTTTTTTTCTGTAGTATATTCATTTTATTCCAAACATACCTAATGAAAAGACCAAAGTGGCATAGAAAGTTTGAAATGCAAATGCAGGAGTGTGCTCAGAAATAGTGATTTAGATTTGACACAATCTGACTCTGAGCCCTTGTCCTCCTTAACCTTCTCTTACCCAGAGACCAATCCCTGTTTTTTCTTCCTTTAATAGATTTATTTTACAAGCATTTATAATTTGCCCATTCTACTGCCATCCCCAATTGAGCGATTTTTTTGAAAAACAAAACCTCCATTATAAACATGCATAGCCAGTCCAGCAAACAAATTTGCCATGTCCAAAAATGTATGTCTCTTTCTGAATTTTAGCTTCTACACCTTTCTGGCAGGACGTGAGTGGCATTTTTCACCTTTCTTTCCTCTCTACGATCATAATACGTTAAAAAAAAATGCTCTTAATAGGTGATGCAGTGAGTACAGCACTGGCCCTGGAGTCTGGAGGACCTGAGTTCAAATCTGGCCTCAGACACTTGACACACTTCCTAGCTATGTGACCTTGGACAAGTCACTTAACCCCAATTGTGCTGCCTTCCCCGCCCCCGCCCAACAAAAAATAAAAATTTTTAAAAATGCTCTTAATCATTGTCTTCTGATGATATTTAGATTCTGAGCAGACAATGGTATCATCTCTTGTTTTGTAGAATAGTTTAGTTCTTGTTTAGTCCTTTATGGTGGCTACATCATGTTTCTCTTTTTATATTTCTCTTGACTCCTGTGTTTGCAATTTAGTTTCTATGCTCCCCTGGTCTTCTGATCAGGAATGTTTAGAAGTCCTCTATTTCATTTAAAAGTTTATATTTCCCTTGAAAGACTATATTCTTTTTGGCTGGGTAAGTTACTGTTGTTTGTAAGTGTTTATGTTTTAGAATATAATATCCTAGTTCTCTGCTACTTCGGACCTACTTGGTGCTTGCTAAATCTTGTGTAATCTTTATTATATAGCTTCTCAGGTCTCAAATGCTTTCCTTCTAGCTTCTTGCAGTATTTTTTTTCTTTGACGTGAAGTTCTGGATTTTGGCTATAATGTTCCTGGAAGTTTTCATTTGGGGGTTCTTTTGGGAGGTGCCCAGTAAATCCTTTCTATTTTCATTTTGCCAACTGGTTCTAAGCAACCTGAGCGATGTGCTTTCATGATTTTTTGAAATACAATGCCTAGGGTTTTATTTTATTTTGTTTTTAATGATGACTTTCATATAGTCCAGTGGTTCTTTAAATTATCTCTCCTTGATCTGTTTTCCAAGTCAGTTGTTTTTGCTATGAGATACTATCTTACATTTTCTTCTGTTTTTTCAATCTTTTTTTTCCCTTTGTTTCAATATTTCTTGTCAACTTATGTTATCATTAACTTCTATCTTGTTGCTTGGATAAGGTTTTGTACCTCTTGTGCTAAGCTGTAATTTTTTCCCCAAGTCTTTCCTTCGTAACACTCATTTCTTTTCCATTACTTTCCTCTAGCACGTTTGTTTCATTTATAAAATAATTTTTAAAACTTTTGCTTCACTTCTAGTAATTTTAGCTGAATTTGCGCCCAATCTGTGTCTTTGTGGCCAAGCTATCTGGCTTTCATTAAAAATGTTTCAGAGACCGACTCATCTTCTGGATTTGTGCCTTGGGCTTCCCAGTCATCATAACAGCTCTTTATGGTGGATTTTTGCTGTTGCTGTTTAATCATTTTTCTAAGCTTACCTCTCAAATTAAGACTTTGCATTAAGGCCAGGCTCTAGTCTATACACTTCTGGAACGAATGTCTGGGCCTTTTGGGTACTGTTTTGTGTTCTCTTGGGTCTTCTTGCCACTTTCTCTGGCTAATGAGCGATGTGTACTTAAAAATCTGAGAGGCCGTATAAGTAAGGAGGATCTTGTTATCCTTCTTAGAGTTTAGTTTCCCAGGATGCGTGGGCATGGCAATTTCTAGTTTGCAAGTGTTAGATAATAGCTCCCAGAATAGGCCCAAAGACCCTAGATAGGAATTCCTAGAATCATAGTGATAGGCAGCCTACTGAGACTGCACAGTGAGCTACAGGGATGACATAAGTAATATTTATTACACTTGCATTGAGTGATGATATTACTAAAGTTAACCTGTGAGGCTATTGCTGGCAATGTGCCTTCTTTGTTTATTGCCCTATAAAGCAAGTGGGCACTGGTCAGGGAGTGGAGAACCCATAGGGGAATATGACAGTGTAATGCTGCGTGTGCCTTGGTGTGAGAAACAGAGGATGGAGTTCTGTTTCCACAGAAGTGACATGTACACACACTCCCAGCCTTGTAGGAAACATAACAGGATGTAAGTCAGAAGTAACTAGTTCCAACCAGAGCTGTGGCTTGGTAGAATCAGGCTTCAATCCCTTAAAAGGTCAGAAGCTCGTAGGCATGTTTAATGAGCTGTTTACTGTTAACCAACACACCCCCAGTGTGGAGTAAGTTAATGTGAACGCAAATGCAATGCATGGACAAGGGAGGGGGAACACATTTAGGAGAAAGACATGGAATAGGCAGTTCAGGAAGTTGTACCCAGCCAACGGGGACCAGGAAAGGGACCTCGTGGCTGAGAATGGGAATTAAAGGCTACCTGCCTCCAGTGCTTAGGTGCCTATGCGTAGGGTACCCACTATTGCAAGAGTGTAATAAACTGCTTTCCTGGCTCCATCAGGTGAGACCTCACTTCTTTGCAAGCACATTTCTCACAAAAGGAATCTGTGTTTGCCTCAACCAGCTCCCACTGAGGCTTAGGGAATCCCATACAAGTTGTAGCTCCTACTGTATTCTCGCCGGCCTCTTTGAGAAGGGTGACTAAGGAATGCTGTAGGAGTTGGTGCTCCCATTATCAGCAACCCCTTTGAGAAAACTAGACTAAGATAAAGTAAGATTATTAACCCCTCCGAAGCTGTCTTCCTGTCTGACCAGATCAAGAGGGAACCTGTTAGAGGCTGGAGCCCAAAAACTCCAGCTCCTCCTGTGTGTTAGCTGTGAAACACGCAGCTGACTCAAGCTGGGAAACTACAAGCCTTCAGTGTACGCAAAGTGGTTGCATCCAGGCTGAAATCTAATGGTTGTCCTCTTGGCCTGAGCTTTGCAAGTCGGGTTTGGGTCTAAGCAACATAACTGCGGGCTTGCCCCTGGTTGGAACTTTAGGTTACTGCTACATCCAACCAATGTCTGATAGGAGGAAGGATCTGCAGTGATAGAACTGCAGGCTTCCCCTCCATCTGGGCTCCCTACCCTGATCATTCTGCTATAGGCTTCCAGACTGCAATGAGTCTGGATCTGAGACTTTGATCCACCCCCAGGGCCACACGGCTCTGTTCCTACTCCTCGTGCAGCTCACAAGAAGGCCAAACGTGTCTTCATTCCTTTCCAGGCTGCACGTTGATCCATCTCCACAGGACTTTATCTGCTATAGAAACCTCTTTACCCTAGAGCTCACTGCATTCCTGGACTGCTTCTCATGTTGGAAATAACCTCTGCCTCTGAGGTCTCTCTCACTGGTTGGTTCCTCCCAGAAGCTCCATTTTAAGAAGGATGCTCAGGCCAGCCACGTGTTCATTCTTCTCCAGACTGCACTGCTGACTTGTCAGGTACTTTAGCCCCACCTCCCCACCTCCTTTTCATGTTGTCTTCCTCCATTAGACTGTAAGCTCCTTGACAACAAGCTGTCTTTCTGGTTGTATTTGTATTTACAACCTTTAGCGATGTCTGGCACATGGTAGGCAAGTGTTTATTGACTGAGACAGCCTCAAGCCTTTGCTACTTTCTCTGGCTTAACTCCCCTAGACAAAAGTCCCCCTCCCCCTTCGTGAGATTTGTGACCCATCTGTGGGTGATGAGTGACAGAACTGCCAATGGGCACCTGCTCCTGCTCCCTACACAGAATTAGCCCCTCCATGCTGGATCCTGGGCCTCTTCTTGCCTTAATGAACAGCCCCCACCTGTTCAGTCCCTAAGTCAGAATAACCCTATCCCTAGTGTTTGTAGCGCTCTCTCTCTCTCTCTCTCTCTCTCTCTCTCTCTCTCTCTCTCTCTCTCTCTCTCTCTGTCTCTCTGTCTCCCTCTACTGATCTGGGCTGGAAAAATGACTACGATTTTTTTCTTTGGATTTTCTGATTAGGACTGGATCTGATACATTTCCTCGGTCTTCAAAGAACAGCTGTGGGAGAAAACTGGGCTATCCTGTTTCCTCCTACCATTTTGGCTGATCACTCCCCAATTCAGCAGTTGTGATTTTCACTGCTTCATGTGGTCTCATATGTGGCCAGAACTGAACAACTCCAGGGTGGTAGCTCAGTATACATGGCTCACTTGATGCTGAAACCACTACACAATGTTCTTAAGAAACCTCATTTTTCTTCCTAAATAAAATGTTGTATCACAGCAAATCTATTTAAAATGCCTTTGTTTAGTGGTATGGAAAATGTACAGTAATAAGCTATTACCCTTGTAATCACACTTTCCCAAGCATGTTCATATCCATAGCCTCAATTTCTCCTCACAACAGGTAGGCAGGACAGGGATTATTAGCTTTTATTTTTATTAGGGTTATTAGGATTGTATCATTTTAGATGAGAAGAATGAGATTCAGCACATCTTCTCCGAACCAGTCGTGCACAAAGAACTTACCGTCCAAATACCAACATAGACCTTTTCCAAAATTACTTTGTATTTATTCTATATATTTCTTGCATATATTTTTATGTGTATATGTTGCCCTCCTTGAGGGGAGAAGCTGTTTAATTTTTTTGCTTTGTATTTTTATTTGGTATCATGTGTCTAGCGCATAAAAAGGGCTTAATAAATTTTTGTTGAATAATTGATTGGCATAAGTTGGATTTGAACCTGAATCCTCCAAGTTCCAGTGCAGCATTCTTCCTACCGTATTGCACAGGATGTCCCAGGGTTGGTCTAGATGTTTTTTTACCATCCCTTCAAGCTCTAAATGTCTATGATTCTTTGACTAGTAGTGAGAGAGAGAGAAAGAAAGAGTATTCTCTTCTCCTTCCCTTGGGATTTCTGAGTCACCAGACCCAACTCCCCTATGCCATGCATACTTGAAGGAAGCCAGAAAAACCAGGAGGCAGAGGTGAAGAGGGAAAGCATTCCATGGATGAGGGACAGCCAGTAAAAATGCCCAGAATTGGTAGATGGACCTCAAGGACCATCAAGGAGGCCAGTTACTTGACACAATGAAGATCACCAAGATTTTGTAAGGATTCTCATTACTTTTGCTTCCTGCTTCATCAACCAAGGACAAAAGAAAACCTCAGCTCATAGGAGAGAGTCCTGTTCACCAAGTGCTACAGCCTGCAGGTCACGTGTAACCCACCACATTCCCAAGTGTAGCCCAAACCAGACTAAAATGTAATTGGGAAATATTTAACAAACTAAATAAAATAAAATATGGATAATATTAACATGTAGTTTTCTAAGTCAAGATGCGGTCAGCAGGAATCCTTATATGCATTGTGGTGGCCCCCATTTTTTATTTAACAGATGTTATGTTCTGAAAATCAAGGTAGAGAAATGTCCCCTTCCCAACACACATATTTGTTATCTTTATCCACAAACCCCACTCCAAACTTCCCTATTTCTGCCAAATGTACAATCATTCTTCCAGTGCCCCAGGCTCACAACTTAGGTTTGATCCTTTACTCTTCCCTCTCTCTCTCTCTCTCTCTCTCTCTCTCTCTCTCTCTCACAACCCCGCCCCTCCCTCCCCCCAAATCTCTTTCCAAGGCCTGTACATTTTGCCTTTGTCTCCTCTTTTCTCCTATGTTACTGCCACAGGCTTCACACAGGCCCTCACACCCAGGCGACAGCAATAGCCTACTGCTTGGTCTCCCTGCCACAAGTCTCTCCCCACCCCAGTCCATCCTCCACTTAGCTTCTGAGGTGATTTTCCTAAAGGGCAGCTCCAACCAGATCCCTCCCCTTTTATCTCTAGGATCAAATACAAAATCCTATTTAGTACTCAAAGCCTTTCATAACCTGGCCCAGTCTTTCATAACTTTTGCAGTCTTCTTGCAATCTATTACTGGCATCCTTGATGGTCCTCGAGGAAGACACTCCATCCCCCAATTCCGGGCATTTTAACTGGCTGTCCCTCACGCAAGGAACGCTTTCCCTCATCACCTCTGCCTCCCGGTTTCTCTAGCCTCCTTCAAATCCTAGACAAAGCCCACCTTCTACAAAGAGACTTTGCCAATCCCTCTTAATTTGGTGCTTTCTCTCTGTTAATTATTTTCAACGTACTTGTATATAGCGTCTTTATACATAGGTGTTTGCATGTTGTCTCCTTCCATTAGACTGGGAGCTCCTTGAGAGTAGGGACGATCTATCTTTTGCCTTTTGTTTTATCCCCAGCTCTTAGTACAGTGCCTAGCACATAGTAGATGTTTAATAAATGGCTTTTTAAATTTTTTTTATTTTAGACAAATACTAAAACTAAAATACATAATAAGAAAAGAAAAAGAAACATTATAAACTTAAATATAAAATAAGAAAAGAAAAACATGTCATGTGCACAGCAGAACATAGGACAGGATTTAAAATATATAGCAATAACTTATCATTTCAAGAATGTGCATATATATACATACATATACATATATATGTATGTATATATATATATATACACACATACCATGTGTTAAGTTGAAAGCTGTCCTTCTTTGCTCCCTTGTAGGTTTTCTTTCATTCTCTGCTGTACACTTTTTACTTTGTTCCTTTTTCCCCTTCCTTTCCCCTACCCGCCATCCCAAGGCTACAATTTAGCGTGGATATATTTATATAGAGGTATCGATATATACATATACATACAGGTACATACATACACATATAAACATATACTTTTCCAAAGAGTTTCTACTCATAATCTTGTTTCTATGTTTGTACATATCTCTTTTTTCCTATTTTTGCTAACCCCTCTACTTTGTTTCTATCTTCTACCTTACCCTTTTATTATTTAATTTACCCCTACTCCTGCAATCTCTCCCTTACCCTCCCATTACCCTAAATCTAAACACCCTTTTGTACACCTCTTTGGCCTATTCCATCCCCCTCTCCTCTAAAGCTGCCTCCCTTATCCTCCCATTCTGCTAAATCTGAATACCCTTCTATAGCCCCCTTTAACCTATTCCCTCACCTTCCCCTCTAAAGATCCCTCCTTTATCCTCTCCCCCTCCCTATCCCCTTAGAATTTTCTTTCTTTTTTAAATTTAGGAGACTTTTATACTCTTCTAGATGTAAATGTATTTTCCCCTCTTAAACCCATTCCCAAAGAAAGAACAAACCCCCCCATCTAATTCCTCGGTATTGGTTCTTCCTCTTGCACCTCATTTGAATAAGATTTTTAGCTGTTCTTGAATGACTTTAATTTTTAAGGTCATATCCTCAGGTTTACTCCAATCTTTCTTATAAATTACCTAATTACTAGTAACAATAGTAGGTTTGACATTTTCCATACATAAAAGATAAACATTCTATCCTTGAGTCCTTGTAATCGGTCATTGGTATGTACCTTATATTTCTCTTGGCTCTTGTAGGTCAAATCTTCTACTGATTTCAGGTTTTTTTTAACAGTCTTGAAAGTCTGACAGCTGATCAAACGTCTATTTTTTTCCATTCAACATTATGCTTAGCTTTGCTGGGTATGATACTGTTAGCCGGAGGCCCAGCTCTTTTGCTCTTCATATAGTGTTCCAAGACCCACAATCTTTTAGGGTCACCAATGCTATGTCTTGTGTGATTCTAATTGTGGTACCTTCATATGTAAATTGTTTTTTTCTTGTTGCTCCTAATAGTGTAATATTTTATCCTTGAGCTGGGGCTTTTAGGATTTGCCTATGATATTCCCATGAGTTTTCCTTGTAGGACCTCTTTCGGCTGGTGATGGTGGATTTTTTCTATTTCTATCTTCCCCTCTTGTTCTAATGTTTCAGCACAATTTTCTTTAATTGTTTCTTGTATTATTGTATCAAGATTCTTTTTTTGATTCAGAACTTTCAGGTAGTCCAATTATTCTTGTTTTCTCTTCTTGAACTGTTCTCCAGATTCATTGTTTTTCTTATAAGATTTTCCACAGTCTATTTTTTCATACTTTATATTTTGTTTTTTTATTTCTTCCTCTCTTATAATTTCTCTGGCTTCCCCTTGCCCAATTCTGATTTTCAAGGAATCATTTTCTTCCTTAAGATTCTGGATCTCCTTTTCTAATTGGTTGACTTTCTCATCATAATCTTGTTTTGCATGTATTATTCTTATTTTTCTTTTTCATTTTTCCTCCATCTCTCTCATTCGATTTTTAAAGTCTTTTTTAAGTTCTTTAATGAATTCTTTTTGGGCAGGTAACCATTTGACATTACTCTTTGGGGTAGAAGAGGGTTCCTTTGCTTCAGTATCCTCCTCTGAAGATGAACTCTGGTCTTCTCTATTCTCATAGTAGCTCCATAATGTTTGGATTCTTTTTCTTTTGCCTGTGTATTTTTTTTGGTAATAATTTAATTTTTATGATCACTTCTAGTCCTGGGGTATGGGGGATGGTGCCTCTGGCCTCTGATCCTCTTCAGTTCTCTCCTCTGACCTTGAACTCAAACCAAGACCTCTGGCTTCCTGTAAGTGCCCACAGTCAGTGGCATCCCCATCCCACTGCTTCTGCACTCACAGGGCGTGTGCTGGCTCCTTCTCGCCCCTGCCGCTCTTTGCAGCACAGCTGGATCTGGCATTCCTTGTCAGCAGAGGTTCCCAAGATCTTCCTCAGGTCAGACATCCCACTCCTCTCACTGTCCCGGGGGTAAAAGTTCCTGTGGCAGGCCCAGGAAGCCTATCAAACAAACTAACCCCAGGACGTGCTGCTTGCTGTTTAAGCAGCTTGCCACTTGTTATTCAATCAGACTCTAACCTGGAGGTATTTATTCTACACAGGGAGGAAATCTCACCCTGGGGTCCTTCTTCAGGTCTTCTCTGACTGTCCCAAGAGGACCCTGGTCTGCCCCTACTCGCATGTTCTCCCAGAGGTGCTATTTTCTCTCTTTTGTGGAGGAAAATCTTGCGAGCTTGAAATTTTCTGACCTACTCTGCCACCTTCACAGAATCTTCTGTTAATAAATGTTTACTGACTGATACCCAAATACATACACCGAGCCTAGGACCCTGAAGGCACTGGTGGAGAAGGGTCTGTGGAATCTACACCAGAGCCCTATGCCTCTGGAAACTTCACAGGGACCAGCTTTCAGGAAAAGGCAGACCTCCCTCTATATGAGAGTTCTGTTCTTAAAGCTGTTTGCTAAACCAAGTTTTTACAAATCCAATCATATTTTAAATGCACTAAAATGTTTTCTATTTAAATGAGTCCTATGGTGAATCTATTTGTACAAAATTATTTTCTCTGCATTCTACGGACATCCTGACTATTCTTCAAATTCAATTCACAGTGACCTTCTCCACGAAGCTTTCTCTAACATTCTCCCTCCTCTGAAACTTAAGCACTCTGTTGCTCACTGATAGCCTTGTATCGTAGTTATTTGGGTACATGGGTTGTTTCTCCTACCAAGCTCATTGAGAACAAGGATCATGACTTACTTTTTATGTCTCCCATTACAGCTAGAAGGCCTAGCTAATGATAACCGCTCAGTAAATGTTTGCGGAATGAACGATGCCATGAACTGAAAACATACTTTGTCCTGTTATAAAACTTGGCTCTTTTATTTCCCTGAGGTCCCTTTGCTGTCCTCTAGAAACTGCTTTCAACCTTTTCTGATCTTTTATATATCATAGAGACCCTCAGGGGAGAAAACGGCTACAGCTTGGTGCTTCTGGTTTCGATGCCATGACAGAGAATAAATGACCAAAAGCCAAGGAGGAAAGGAGAAAAGGTAATGAGCCTGCAGTCTTCATTACTGGGACAGGGCAGGGTCATGCATAGCGCCAGTCTATCCAAAGGAAATACTTGAGAACTGTTTTAATTGCACAGCTTTTATTCTTTATTTTATAAAGAAACACGAAATGTTGGGAACTAGAACATGATTCCTGTTAAAATCATAAATTTTGGAAACTATATGTTCAGTTGTCACTGAAATCAAGCATACTTCTGCCAAATTTTCTCTTACAAGACATTCGGTCCATCACATCCATGAATAAAGACAGATCAGGGACCTTGCCCACTCAGTATGCTATAATCTGTAGGATTAATCAGATTTTACCAAAGCCTCCCATGGGAAATCACAGGGGCTGAGCAGCCTCGTGCACACATGCGCATACATTCACACACTCACATATGCACAAACACACTTTACCATCTTAATTCATTTTTAAAAGAAAGTATTTTACAGATAATATACATATGAAAACTATACAAACTAAACAATATGTTTAATGGTGGTTCCTTATTGCCATTGAAAAGGAGAATAAAATTACCATCTCATCACCAATGGCAAGAGGTCAGGCCACTTCCAATGCATTACTGACTCTGCCAAAACTGCCATCTCAAGTCTCCAGATCAAGTCTGAGAGAAGCCTTTTGGTGTCCCCAGCAGTGGACCTGGGGCGGTAAGATTAAATGGTGTGACTGGCCCGCTGTTGCCTGCTGTAGGGGAATCCTCTTTCATTTCCAAAGAACAGCTGGTCCTGGAGAGAGCAAACCCACTTGATTCAGTAGACATAACAACACAGCAGAATATTATGGATTAAATCTCTTAATAGTGCAAACAGGAAAAAATATTCCAACCTCATGACTTCATGGGGCGATGAGGTCAAACCTTCCTTCTTCGGTCAGCAGCAAGCCCTAAGAACTACAGCTAACTGAAAACAGGTTCAGTCTACCTCCCAAATCTAATTTACAAGGTACAAATAGAAAGTAAATTCTCTGATATGACTTATGTCACCTATATGGGGGTTGGGGTGAGTAGGGGGAATCAGAAAGCAAGAAAGCAAAGCTAAAACCAAGAAGACACTGCCCTATCGAAAAGATAAATGTTCCTCATAGAAGGATTGGGGGATACAGTACTTTACAAATGTCATTAAACAGACAGCCAAGGAAGCAAGGCTTGTAAGGTTTGATATGTGTATCTGAAAAGTACGAACTACTTTAACTTAGAGCAAGTTCTTTGCTGGGGGCAGGGAAAGTGTCCAATAACCAGTTTCTTCCAAAGTGGGCACTTTCTGATAGCAAAGTCCTCTGCTTTTAGCCTCTGAATGCAAGAAGAAAATCAGGACAAAGGTCACAGGAATTTGATTTTAGAAGGCAGGACTCCCCTCCCAAGCTTGATCACATCAGCACTGTTGGGTTGTGCAGCAGGACAGTGGAGCCAAATGGAAAACAGACAAGGATGGTATTTCAGGGCCCACAGAGAGGAGACTGGCTGCATTAAAGTAAACAAGCAATATAAACAGTGAAATGAAAATCGAATGATAAAGTTTAGTGATCGTATCCAAAGCTTCCTCAGAAATATAAACATATAGCTCATTATTTTTTTTTCCAATTAAGAAGTGTCTATTTAATGTTCCATAAGAAAAAGCAAAACGGAACAAGGACAGAGAGGGGGGCTGCCTGCCAGAATTGAATCTGATTTTCTGAATTGAAAACACAGGGTGAACGGCTATAGGGGTAAGCAGGGTTGAGACACGAGTCACGCAAGGAACTTCAACTTTCAACCACAAAGCCAATAAAAAGTGATTCAAAAAGTCTTCAAAATTATCTTATAAAAATATCTACATTAAAATTTTAGCCCCAAAAGCTATAGCTTCAATTCTATAAAAAGGCAATCTTTGAAAAGGATCTGGCTCAGAAATGTACAAACATTACACAACAAATATCGGAGAAAGACACCTCAAAAAGCAACGTGGGAAGGGGGGATATTGCGACTGGTCTGTCACGGACTTGTCAGGTGTTCACATTGCATAGCAGAAAAGGAGGTTGTGTTGCTTGACTTAACACTGCAACCTTTTAGATAAAGGAGAGATACCACTGGTCACTAATTAGAAAGACCTTTGGAACCCAGAGGCCAATCTCCACTTCCCAATCAGCATCCGAGCCAGGTCTAAGTTGCTTGCTCAGGATCTGGTGGTTTTCTTTGTACTTTGGGTTTCAATTCCATTTCTTTGCTGCCAACAGGCTTGCAGTATTATACTCTCTGGCCGTGCTACCCCATCCTAGAAGGGTTTTAGCCTTCACAGGCCTGTGTTAACTGCCTGAGATGCCTACTGTGCCAGTGCATCAAGGCTGAGATAAAATCCTCATGCCTGATCCACAGGTTTCCTATTGGGCTGATTCTCACCTGGCTGCAGCTACAAGCAGACCAGCCTCTGGGTGATGACGCACCAGTGTTCTAGACCCCACAGAAACACACATGGAGATGAAATGCACGTCATTCCATTGACCCCACAGATAAACAGGGGCAGTGCTCCCTGGCACAGGGGAATCCTAGGAAGCAGAATCAAAAGCAAAATCCAAGAAGCAGAAAACAGCGATGGTTTGCTTTAAGCAAGCGGGCCTATTTATGGATGATGACCTGGAAATGGAATTCACCTTTTGTCTTAAACCAGGACCTGGAATCTATAATGTAATGAAGTTATTGCCATCCCCCATTTCTCATAATATGGACACCCCATTCACCCATTTGGGGCAAAAGGATGGGGTGGGGAGCATCTATCACAAACACCCCTTCCTTCAATTCACATCCCAACAGCCTAGGCTGAGATGTCAAGAGCACCAGTCTTACCCACTGAAGCACCCAATCAGAAACACATTTTGATCCCTCTTATTATACAGCCATTTGTCCCCCAAACAGTATGGCCAGATATTTGAGGCTTTGCAGTGCAGCTGGCAGGAATTATGGGCAAAACATACATGCCCTACGGAGGTGCTATTTTGCTCCCAAGAAACTATCTGCCTAGCATCAGGAGATCTGATACTGGCAAAGGGTGGGGAACAAGACGTGAGCTCCTCTCTGAGGCTGTTGGTATACACAGGAAGTGCTTCATATTGACTGATTGACCAGTGTGGTCCCAGTGTTTTTAAAGACCTATAGACAGTACTTTCAGCAGTATCTGGGGTTTTTTGAAATAACCATGGCTATACCAGGTTTCTTGGGCCTATATTGATCGTGCCCTGAAGTGTCATTTGGCTCCAAAGATTCTACAGGAAAAAGAAGCCAAATGCTGGCATCAGGTTGGCTTTAAATGTGTAGGTAAAGTAGGCAGCTGTCTATTTGGGTGTGATATGAGGAATTCCAAAGACAAAAGCACCTCCCCAACTGATGCCTAAAATTCAATCATTAGTGATTTATTCCTTTGGGGTTAAGCATTCCCATTTCTTAAAGTGCCAGTGCCTCAGGAAGGGTCACACATGAAGACCCTAAACCCCTCTGACTCCTTTATTTACAAGGAAGTTCAGGCAGCAACAGAAGCCTGAGTGAGGAGAGGGAAGGAGGCACAGAAATGTGGAAAGGGAAAGCAGGAGTTACGACCAACTTGGCCAGTGTCATGCCCAGGGCTAGCCCCGACTGGCATATTAGCCCGAAGCTGCCCACCTTCTTCTGATCCCCAGGGGAGACGTCCACCCCCTTTTATCTCTGAAGCCATGATGGACAAAGATTGGGTGCCTGTCACCTTGGTTTCTTCCCATGTTCTTTCTATTCATTTTAAAAAGCTGCTTTTCCTGGAAGAAGAGACACATGTGCAATCCCCCAAAACCTAGAACCCCCAGTGATTTCCAAAAGCTGCCAGGGGACTGAGTGTCAGCATCTGCCTTCTGGGAGTTTTGGTGACAGATAAACTGAGACCCTGGGGACCCCCCGTGGAAGGTCATTGGACACAGGTTAGGGAAGCATCCATGGCTGAGGTACCCTGGGGTCTTAGCCTACAGCTATGGTATATATGTACAGAGGCACTGTAAATCTAGATCTGGATTTGGTCCCAGCTGGAGTCACATCCCACAGTTAGGAGATTGTAAAGCGCATCAGGACCCAACAGCAGGCTCCTTATGGCACCAAGCTGGCACCCAGAGGTGAAACACACCTTCGCGGTTTTAGACAGTCTTGAAACCTGGCTCTGTAGTTGAGGTCACACCATTTTCTAGAATCTTTTCATGTGCATCAGGAAACCCCCAAGAAGGCAAGAGGCCAATTCATATGGTCAGGGTGTGTGTGAGAGCGAGTGAGCGAGTGTGAGTGTGTGTGTGTGTGTGTGTGTGTGTTTTCATTTTCCCCTATTTAAAATAAGTAACAAAAAACCAAGACATTGAGGCAACATTGCTTTAGGGGTTTCCAGCATTGATTTAGGGGTTTCTTAGGCAGCGAAGACCCCCTCCTAGGGTGCCTTCAGTGCTCTGCTGAGGTGTGGCTTGTGAACACAATCATACTGACTAGCAAAGAAAGGGCACAATCTAGCTCCAAAAACGCCACAGTTCTTCTACAGAATAAATTTACAGTAGGCAAGTAATGTACATATACACAGTCAATGGAAGCCTGCCTGGCCCTCAGTTCCGTCTGACGGAGCATCCCATTTCCCCAGTTTTCCTCAGGAGACAATTGGTCACCTGATTCTGCCTCTGGAAGACAATCTCTTCGGAGTCATGGGGTCACTTCCAATTGAACCGATGGAGTGAGGCCAGAGCAGGCATTTCCCATCCCTTGAGTTTGAACATATTTGAAACATCAGTAGTAAAGAAATCCAGTAGACTTTCTACCCACCTACTTGTTAAAGCATGGTGTTTACACAGAAGAATTACAGTTTCTCCGGTGCCATTGTGGAAATATAAAAAACACAGTAGGCCCTTCTTTGGAGGCCACTTGTGGGGCAGGGGACAGGGGACAGTTCATTGCACAAAGTGGAAAAAAATGCACAAGGTGAGGTGGAGGATGGGCCTTATGGGGGAGGTGGGGCAGAGGGGAGAGGGTTCTCACACTGTGTCACTCCTCAGAGCCAAGCCGGAGCAGAGGCAGGCTTCTTGACATCCTGACGAGCTGGAACAGGTCAGTTCTTGTCCAGAGTGTTCTGAAACCCAAGCAGCATTCCCTCCCGTCCTCCACCTCTTGGTAGGGCGAATTTTTGTCATAATGGCTTATGAATCACAGCAACACCTATTGTGGGAGTAAAGGAATATATAACCTTAACATTTCCTGTGTTAACTCACACGGCCCCCATGAGTTATCATGTACTCCAGTGATCGCGTGCCTCAAGCACAGACCAAAGTGACATTTCTTTTTCATAACCTGTGATACTACAAGAAATTTATGATGAGGACCTTCCTTTAACACTGTATCTGGTCAGTGAGTGACTCTGTGACTTAGAATCTTATAGAACTGTAAGGGGCACTGAATGGCTGTGACACTCGGGGTCATATAATCAGTATGTGTCAGTAGCAGGACTGCACCCAGGCCTTTCCACCTCTAAGGCCAGTTCTTTATCCCACACAATACATAAGCCATGCCAAATGCCCATCGGTGGAAAAGTCTTTTTGTTTGTTTGTTTAAAGGTAATCGAGGTTAAGTGACTTGCCCAGGGTCACACAACTACTAAGTGTCTGAGGCCAAATTTGACCTCAGGTCTTCCTGTCCCCAGGGCCAGTGTTCTAACCACTGTGCCCCCAATGAAAAACATCTTCGGATGAGTGGACTCTGAATGCTCTCATCCCTGGAAACTATAAGCTACCTCTTCTGTCTTTTTTCTTCTTAACTAAAAGGCGCAGCTCTTTTGAGATAGAAGGACTGAGAAATTACTTGAAAATGAAAAGTGATACAAAAACAAAAGATCGTTTTAAAATTTAACTACGTCTTGGAAACCATAAATGCTATGCAAGTGCAAACCAGTTCATCTTCTTCTTTTACAAAGATCTCTCAAAGGGCTCAGCACGCAGCCAGGGTCAGAGGAAGCACTCAGTATGAGAGAGTCAGAGGGGTTCCCTTCCCTATGCTTACGAAGATGCAAAGATACAGGAGCGAGAGAAGCTCCGCTGACCTGCGTAACTCCTCCCCGTGCTCATGTTTGTCGGCAGTAGCGTCCACTTGTCGCTGACAGGGTTGTAGTACTCCACGGATGCCAGATTGCAGGAACCATCATCACCTCCCACCACGTACAAGAGCCCATTCACCGCACATACACCTGCGAGTCAAACACAAGCCCCCGGGAGGCATTACAGCAGGCGCTAACAACAGCACACACGCCTATGTACGCACCGTCTTAAGGTTCGTCAAGTGTTTTGCATGCAGACACAACAACTCTTTGAGGCAAGTATTACCATTAACGCCAGTTTACAGACGAGGGAACTGAAGCTTAGAAAGACACAGTGCTAATAAGCGTCAGAGACGGCATTAGAACCCAGATCTTCCTAACTCCAAGTCCAGAGCTTTATCTGTTACACAAATTCCCGGAGATGGAGGAGTGGAAAAAGAGGGGAGATTTCTGTAGTCACAGAGATATTTTTTATGGTAATTTCTAGGAATCCGCTAATGAGCCCCATTGTGGGTACATGGTTGAGGCCACAGAGAGATTTTGCCTTCTAGAAAAGTCCCAAGCAATTTAAAAGACAATTAATACTCCATCAAGCCTTGAATAGGGCTAGTAGACTGTCATACTGTACTAGAGTTTTTATTTATACAATGTTAGACTATGGGCATTGTAAATTTCATTTTTTATTACCTATAAGAAGAATACATATGCTACCATTGAGACAAAAAAAAAATCTTCAGGCAGTATCTAGAGTGGGTTCAGCTATTATGACCAGACAGCAGGCTGAGGAATCCAACAGCCTGGTGGACTATCAACTTGGATTTAAATGCTAGTCTTTTGATAGGTTTTGTCAGTTTCTTGCCTATGAGTTAAGAAAATTCCCCCTAATATCATCACTAGGCTAGAACAGTTCATTGTCACAGTGTGTTCTGTCTACTATTACACAAAAAAGCAACATTTTTACAAGACAGTAAGGAAGCACCGCATTCTTCTCTATTAGTTCAAATCTTCAAGTTCAAGTCCCAGACAAACTACATCTAAAGATGACAGACATCAAACTATGATCACAAACCACTACCTACATGAAACCATGGAAATGAAAGAGTTACCAAAAGACTGAAGATGAGTAAATTTGGTGTTAATTTATTAAAAATATGACTCTAGAATGTATATACTAGTAAGCTTAACAGTGATCACAGGCAAATTTTTAGAACAGGATTATGACATGGTTTGTAAGCATTTAGGGGAAAGAAAAACAGTGTTCACAAGGAGCTAGCATGGAGTCACTAAGAACAAAGAGATTCTACAAAAATGTATTAGGTGCTTTACTATATAAAAAATGCTATGTTAGTTGATGAGATATGAGAGGACACCCTCAACCCCTGTCTTCATGAAGGTGGGAGGTCGGTCTATAAGTACTGAAGAGTGCACATGTTTTCAGACTTTTTCAGTGTATTGATTGGTTGTATTGATTTCCACCCCCCTTCCTTTTCTTCTTTTTTTCTTTTAAAAAAATACTATTTGGGCTCAGATTCAATCTAGCTCAGCTCAGACTGATCTGGTCTGCTGGCATAAGCGTCACAAATGCTCCGGTTCCCCAAGAGTCTACCAAATACGGCAAGCCTTTAATAAACTTTGTTTTTCCTTGGCTGAGAAGGCTTGAGTTGAATTCATTCGGCAGGACCTGGCAGGTTTGTATTTTGGGGTCTAGAGCGCTCCTCAACCCCAAACCTCGTCATACGGTTCCCTGAGACTGGAAATACTGCTAATCTCAAGTTCTTCTCCAGTCAAGACTAGAAGGTTGAAAATCTGTCTATGAGAACCTGACAGCTTTTTCTGTTGATACTTTCCCCTTCCCCCACACTCCCAGTGCCAGTGAAGCCTCAGAAAGGTAATCTCAGCAGGGCCACCATTGCTACAGCAAAACAGAAGTCACCCTGAACTACCAGCCTGCTGCATACCCAATGACTCTAGATAGCCCAGGAACCACATTTTAGTAGCAGTTGCTGAAGGGAGCAGGACTGTGTTGGCATTTTCATCTCTTGCCTTTCTAGAATGATGTATGGCAGGTCTGACCAGAGTGGACTTGTTCTCAAGTCGCAGGTGAAACTCACTCAATAAAGAAACTGGGACATCATAGATAGTCAATATACTTATTATGAAATGTACCTGAAGATAAACCTGAATACATCTTGAGAAGCTTTATTTTTTGTTGAGTTTTTTAAAAAGTTTACAGATAAGGAAACTCGGGCAAACAGATTTGGTGGCTTGCCCTGGTTCAGAGATTGCTGAAGAAGACTGTCATACTGTACATTTTGAAGAAGACCACTGACATCAGCAGGATGATGTCTTGACTTGAGGTTGGGAAAAAGAGAAAAAGAAGCATAAAGCCCTTCCAATAATTATACACATTCAACCAAAATAAATTCTTATGATTGTCCAAAAACTGATATCTTACTCTGAATCTTGGGTCTATCGCTTCTGTGTCATAAGACAAGTTACCTGACTATAAAGGACCCATCACATAATGCATAAACTGGGGATGGCCAGTGTGGAAGAAATGGAGTTGATGTCTTAGCCCAGTGTTCAGAACCTAATTCATTGACTCCAAGAAAAAATAAAAAGGAAAGATTCTCCAAAAAAAAAATACTATGTTATATAGCATGACTCTCTGAGAGGGAAAGGGGGAGGGATCCTGAGAAAAACTATGATGGTATAAAAAAAACAAGACATCAATAAAAATTTATTTTAAAAAAAGCTGTTACTAAATGAAGGTTAAAAAAATAAGATATAGTTACTACTCTCAAGGAGTTCATGAGCTGGCATTCATGCAAATCTAATCTTATTTTCTTTTTGATAGAGTAACCGGACTAGCCGATAAGGGGAGAGCCACAATACAAGGCATAAGGAGTTCAATAAGACATCAACAAAATCTCCCATGATACCCTTATGAAGAAACCCAGAGTTACAATAATACTGGTAAGTGGACTGGAGTGCCTAGTTGGGCAAGAGTACTGAAAGAGCGTTAATTCATTGGTTAGTGTGAGCAATACCAGAAGAGAACCATACTGCCTCTCGTTAAACTGGCATCCATGTAACATAAAAATAGAGGAAAACCTCCAGAACATCAAGTGAATCCTCCAAAGCAAGGTGGAGAATGTGAAAAAAAGGATTCATAGGAAGTTGCGGATGAGTCACACAGGATGAGAGAGAGCATGGGTGGACTGAGATTTGTGAAGGGCAATGTAGCACAGCGGCCTACTGGACTTGGAGCTGAGGAGACCTAGGGTCAATTCCAGCCTCTGCGTTGACTAGGCAGGTTGCCCACCCCTGGACTAGAGCAAGAGAGGAAATCAGCAATTTGCCTAGAATATGGAGCGCACACAGGGAAGTAACAAGACAGGAACTTGGAAAAGCAGCTTGGAGTCAACCTGTAGAGTCTCTGCCAGACCAAAAAATTTGCATTGAATCCCAGAAGCAATGGAGAACCACTGGAGAGTTTTAAACACGCTCAGGCCTGTGCCTTAGGAAGATTATTTCGGAAGTCGTACGGAAGATGAATTGGAGAGGACAGAGAAAAGAAGCACAGAAAACCAATTAGGAAGCTATTACAACAGTTCAAGGGACACGAGATAAACGTCCAGTCTAGGGCAGTGACTGTGTGAGTGGAGAGAAGGGAATGAGAGGCACAGCTGCTGTCTTACACTCCTGAAAGCGAGCCTTTCTGCCTTCTTCTGCCTCTCATGAAGGGGCCCTCTACCTCCAGAGAAAGAACTGACAGAGTCTGAATGCAAAATGAAGCATACTTTTTTTTAACTTTCTTTATTATTCTTGGTTTTTTTTGGTTTGTGATTTCTTTTGCAACAAAGCTAATATGGAAATATTTTGCATGACTGCATAGATATGATCTATATTAAACTGCATGCCTTCTCAAGGAGTAGGGAACGGAGGGAAAGGGAGAGAATTTAGAACTCAAAATTTTAAAAAAGAATGTTAAAACTTCTTGTTTACATGTAATTTGAGAAAAAAGTAAAAAAAATAAAAAGATTATGAAACAACTACAAGAAGCTCTGTCCAGCCACCTAAGGTAGCCCTCCCAAGATGGCCTATCCTGTCAAAATAGCCCTCTAGGCAAAGGATGTTGCCTAGGTCCTGGAAGTTAGAGGATACTTATTTCCTAAGGCTTGTGTTGCTCAGTACACAACAGAAATCACAGACATAGTCACTGGGAATGAAGTACTCACTTTAGTCACCTGGGAATGGGGAGGGAGATTCCCAAGGAATCCTAGAGCTAGGGTTTAAAAAGCTTCCTCCAGCCCCTCCCCACCCCACCCCTTCTTGTGAAGCAGGCAATTGTTTTAACAAACATAGTCTCAATTCCATATTTTGTTGTTCAGCACCGAATTTGAAGTCAAAGAAACTGTGTTCGAATCCCTTCTACTTCTTAAGTAATTGTTCTCACAAGGATAATCTCGGCACCAGAACACAGTCTTACAGAAGCTGGAATACCTGACTTCATATCCTAACCACCCGTGTAATGTTGAGCAAACCATCTTCCTCCTCTATAAAATAACAGGAATAGATGAGAATCCCAAAGGTCTCTTCTAGAGGCAATGAAATCCATTAGCCTTCCTCCTTCCCTCACAGGCAGCATTTCAACAAACTCACTAAACCACATGCAGGAAAGGGAAGAGAACAGCTGTTACCTGCATTTCGCCGGCACATGTTCATATCTGCAACTTGCTTCCAGGTATTTGTCCCAGGATCGTAGACCTCCACACTCTTCCTCACCAAGGGGCCGTCATGCCCACCCGTGGCATACAGCTGCCCACTGAGTACTCCAACCCCTGAAAGAGAGCACATGGTCATTTGGCTAGAGGCCTGGCCAGTCTCTTCTGCTTCTGAAACCAGAAGTGTCGTGTCATTTATTAATTTCCATTTGCTTTAAGCAGAAGGAGCCAGGAACAATTATTCAAAGTACTGAAGCGAAACTGAACTATTTCCAAATACTGGTATATGCTGGATTATCATTATGTATACTTAGGATGGTCTGAAAAAGATGAATCCGATGCAATTTTTTCAACTTCCAGGAGCCATGATTTTCTTGGTATGGGTTTGTCACTCCACTGATAGCAGATAGTGACCCTTCTAAAATCTGGCAGATAGTTTTTAGAAGCTGCTGTGGCTCCATCGAAAACCTGCCGATGAACCTCTCTGATATTAGCTAGGCTAGTCTCTGATAACAGATAGAGAGAACATCGTGAGGCCTTCCCTCAAAGCCTTTTCAGCTTGGTAGGAGGAGCTTCCAGAGGACAAAGCCACTGACATGGCCTTCGATAACCTAGCATTCCTTCCATGGCACAGTGACAAACTAGACTGGGGCTTTAGCAGAGAAAAATGATGTAAGACGCAGCAAAACCGTGAAATGCCATGGGTAGAGAGAACAGCAGGAGACCTGGTCAGTTTAATTCAACTAGCATTTACTAATCACATACTCTGTGCTGGTCTGTGTGCAGGGGACAAAAGCAAAACAGTCTTTGCCCTCAAATGGCATAAATTGTACTGAAATGTGGCCTTACCACTAATTAGCTACTAATGGAGCACTGAACTTATCCTGTGACTTACAACTTCTAAAGTCCTATAATTCTATGACCACATATAGTTCAACTACAGCCCAAACTGCAACTACCTTGAAGGTCCACTAGAGGGCGAGCTAGTACAAAAAATGCTAGTGGCTTCCATCATGGTTACTGTACTTGGTTTTCCTAGGTAACTCCTTCCCAGGGTGATTGAACAGTCTTCCCCTTAAGAAGCCAATCCTATTGGAATGAGGGAGGATGTAAGGGTCCCAAGTCCACTGCCTCCTGAGGCCATGATACAGGGAATTCACTACTAGCATCACCACTGTTGGTTTTGTTCTTCTTAGTCCAACTCATGATCTCCTGAATCTTCAATTATTCAGCATCCTGGGACTTCACAGGGATTTCCCACAGCTAGCATGCTAAGTGCTAGGGCTCTCTATTTCCTGAACTAATAGAGCATCCCCAACCACAGGAAAACAATGTGAACCTGTGAGTGGCCTTCCCTCAGTTTCTGGGAGTACCAGGCTCTAAAAAATGGCAATGAATTGGAATTTGAGGCTAGCACCCCAATAATGCCATGGAGAAGCTGCACATTTCTGTGGAAAGGATTCCACTACTTTGAATTCAGCCTCCTTTATAAGACAGCTAGATGGCTCAGTGGGCAGAGCACTGGGGTGGGAGTCAGAAGACCTGAGTTCAAACCCTTACACAGTGTGATCTCTGGCAAGTCATTTAACCTCTGTCGAGTGCAAAAAGAGAATGATAGATAATAGCACTTATCTCACAGGGTTGTCATGAGGCTCAAATCATAACACATGTAAAGTGCTTTGCAAGCCTTAAAAGCCTTTATAATTGCAAGTTATTATTGGAAGAGACAACATATACACAAGTATGAAATGCAAAGTGTATACAAAATAAATTCCAAGTAAAGGGGAGGTGGGGATCAGGTGGGGTACTAGAAGCCGGGCAAATTAAAAAAGGTTTCATGTAGAGGATGATATCCAAGAAACATTTTAAAGAAAACAAGTGATTCTCATTGGCAGAGGTGAGGTGTGTTCATGATATGGGGGGCAGACAGTATAAAGATGCAGAGATGCAAGATAGAGTGTCATATGCGAGGACTAGTGAGAAGGCCCGGGGACTATGGACTATAGGAAGGGAGCGATTATAACAAGGATGGAAAGGCAGGTTAGGGCCGGGGGTAAAGGGCTTTCAAGGCCAAACAGAAGCCTTTATTTTATCCTTGAGGCAATAGAGAGCCATTGGAGTGTGACAAAGCAGTGTGACAAAGGACTCTGCTTTAGGAAAATCGTTGTGGGAGTGATATGGAGGATAGGATGTGGGAGACACTTCAAGAAAGGAGACCTATTACAAGAGTCCAGCTGAGCAGTGAAATGAGGAAACCGAGGCTCCAAGAGGTTAAGGGAATTGTACAAAATTACCCGAGTAAGCAGCAGAGCCAGGATTTGAAGCCATGTCCCTGAATCTCTATGCTGAAAATCCCAAATGAGCTTATACACCGGGTCACACAGCTGACAACTTCTATAGCATTTTAAAGTTTATACAACATTTTCCTACAACACCCATTTGAAATTGGCAGTATAAATGTTAATGTTTAGTTTTCACCGTAGTCGCTCACAAGGATTCTTTCCCTGGAGAACTTAACGAAAAGATTTACTCAAGGATTTGCACCTTTGGGGTCCAGGAGAGTCCAACAGAACTCCCCCAAGTACCTCATTTACTAAGATACAAACTGAGGTAGGGGGAGAACCAGGCTCAGAATACAGAGGGCTGTCCAGCCAGGCATTAGGTTACTTCCCACAGAGGTCAGGCTTTCTTCCAAAGTACCTCCTACAACAGACACAGACTCCTCTCTGTATCAGAGAACCCTCTATACTCTGCTAAATTGTTACTACACAACCAAATTCTTAAGACTTTCTCCAACACCTCAGAGTCACAAAAGAGGTTATTCCAAGTTGTTTGGGGTTTTCTTAATGGATTACTCCAAAGGCTTTTCCTTTTAACGGATGATGGGGTTATTCCCACAGAAGGCCTACCTTCAAATCTCAAGAGGAATGCTAACTTTCTAAAAATAACATTCAGAGCACAAGGCTTTTTATTAACTTCTACTGGACTCACACTGTGCACTTTTTTTCCCCTTTTTTGGGTCCAGATTTGTGATTTCATCATCATGGGCGGGGGGGGGGGGGGTGTTGCTCCATCAAGGCAGATTAGTAACTAGTCTGCAATAAGGAGTCTCAGAGGATTGTCTGCAGACCTTGAACCCAGGGTCTTCCTGACTCTAAGGATGGCCCCAAAGTCACTGAACCACTGAACCTCTACGAGTTTCACCAGTTTGGGGTTGTTTTTTAAAATCACTTGTTGAAGATGCTCAATCTGATTTGGAGAGAAACTGTAATGTGCTAGATCCCACACATATACTGTAAAGTCTACATCTTCCCAAACAGAACGGGGTAACAGGATTTCAGTAGCTTGAAACACAGACTGCCTGTGTCACCACGTTTCACAGAAGCCAGAGTGTGCTCATGATCAGACTCCTGGGAAGAATCTACTGAGCTCAGGCTGCCAACCAGGACAGCCTTGTACATCACCAAGAATTTCAGTAACAAAGAGTCTGATTTCTCCCCTGTGAGCAGGAGGGAGGGCAGGGGGTATCTTCTCCCACTCCTTTCCCACAGACTGACCCTGGGGCCGGCAGCCAATGGAAGCTGCCAGCTCAAGCATTTTTCTATCATCCTCTGAAAGAAAGGTGGAAAAATAGTACAGTGTGGGCCAGTGTACCACACTCCCTGGAGATTCCTTGAAAGACAAACATAACTTCCCATGAGAAGCAATGGAGGAGCAGCCCTATGAAGAGCGAGTCCATTCACCAAGGGAGGCGGGCATACACATTTACCGCTCAACAGCCTGACCTTCAACTTGACCTAAATTTTGCCAGTGTTCAGTTCCTTCTTCTATAAAATATGTTCAATACAAAAAATCTGTAGTTTTACCCACATAAATATTTCTTCCACTGGAACAGATTGCCACCCTTCTTTCCCTTACTATACAAGTTTTGGAAGTTGCTGTGGCCGAAAAAAAATTCATCTAGTTGCCAACCATCTTGCAGTTGGACTCCCTGAACTTAGTTCTCATCCTCAAATGAAAAGCATATGGCCCATCACTGGGACAGTCTTCAAAGCATCATTGTGGAGAAGGGAGGTTAGACAGACATGGACAAAATAGGGAGAGTAGAGACACAGGACAAAATGCAGGAAGGGATATGAACACGCTTTCAACACTGTCCAGGGTTGTTCAAGTATAAGGTTGTTACTGTTACTAGCGCTATGAAAATTTAGTCCGGCTTTCCACCTCTTGGCGCCTGAGTTCAACTCTGCGCTATCCTTCACTCTCAGTTCCTTCATCCCCTTGTTCTACTGACACTTGTGACTCGCCTAACCCTGACCCTGGATGACTGTCACCACCTGCCTCCTTCTCTCCACATGCTGCTGAATGGATCCCATAGCGAGGATGAGCTTGTAAGGTCTCGGTGTCTTGATGGTGACGCCACCCTGACCTTGGAAGGGGAAAAGTTGGCACAATGTTCTGGTTGCCTTCAGTGGAAATTTCTAATTCTCAAAGACCTCGACGCCCAACGTGCTCACCCAACAGATACCTGCACCACTGCGACGTGTGCTCATATCTGCCACGTACGTCCATTCGTTGGTGGCTGGGTTGTATTGTTCCACGGTGCTGAGGCACTGGCGGGAAGCCCCATCATACCCTCCAACGGCATACAGCTTTCCTGGGGGGACAAGAAAACACAGACGACAATGGCACTACGGAAGTAAACTCAACTCAAGAGCATTACGAAGCACCTTCAATGTCAAAGGCACTGTGCTTGCACTAAGAATACAATAACAGAATGAAAAAACAGTCCCTGCCTCCAGGGAACTCACATTCTACCAGAAGTCATTAAAGAAGTAAGTTGTGGCAGAAAAGATTTTCCTCCTGAAACCTCTGCCAAGGGTATTCCACTGACAACCAAGTCTTAACTTCCATCCCACCATGCTATCCTTTTAAACCATAGCCTAAGGTCCTCTTCCTCTAGGGAGCCCATCTGGGTTGATACAACAATTTTTTTCCAACCTCTCAATACAATCCCTGACCTACCTTCCCCCTCCCTCACAACATTTTTACTCTACTGTAGTTCGAGGTCTCTGTCAATTCCAAGTGTTTCTGTTCTGTCAGTTTGAATAGACTACGAGTTACTTGAAGGGAGGCATGGCTCCTCCCCCTTAGCACTTCTCAACAAAAGCCAAACACCGGGGATTGGGAGATGTTCTCATTTCTGGGAGACAAGCCCACTATCTTGGCTCTTATTAGTTCAATTAAATCAATGCACATTCACCGGAATGAACAAAGCTGAGAGCTGAGCAGGGGCAAATGGATCAACTGACCCAGATTCAATCTACCTCGGATCAAATCTGGCCTGCTTGTGAAAACGAGCGTCACAAATGGTGAGATTTCTTAAGATTACCCATTATGGCAAATCTTTAATAAACTTTGTTTTTCTTTGGCTGAGAAGGCTTGAGTCGAATTCATTCGAGCAGGACCCGGTATATCGGTATTTTAGGGTCTCAAAGCACCCCTAAAAACATGATTCTCCGACCTCATCAGTAGGTGCTGTTATCATCCCCAGAGGAAACTGAGGCAAACAGAAGTTAAGTGACTTGCCCAGGTTCACACAGCTAGCAAGTTTCTCAGGTCTTCCTGACTCCAGGCCAAGGACCCTACCTCATACACTCCCTCAAAAATACATTATTTCCTTGGTGCTGATACCCCCTCCATTAGTAAAACTCTTGACCCCTCTGTGCCTTAGCAGATGGTAGGTATGAGCTGCTGTGGTTGAAAAAAGAAATCAGTCCCTCAAGGCTTTCATGTTCTGAGGCTTTCTGCAGATGAGGGAAATGGATACCCTACCACGGGTGGCTCAAATCCAAGTAAGCTTCAAATGGACAGTGATTCTGTGATAAAGATCACCAGATGAAGAGCCGCAGGGCCTGTATTTAAAGTCCCAGCACTGCTCCTTACCACCCAGGTGACTTTGGGCAAATCAGTTCATCTTGCAAGGCGCCTTGTTTCCTGATCTGCAGAACGATGGGGTTGGACCAGATGACCTCTACGCTCCTTCCAGCTCTAAATCTAGGATCCACGGGAAGAGAGAGAGAAAACAGTCCCAGCCAGTCTTCTCATTTAAAATGTGCCAGGTTGAAAGACACTGTTTCCTTCCATACGCAGGAAGTACACACAGAGATCTCCCTCGAATGGAGTGTCTTAAATTACTAACATTAAAGCATCTCCTTGAACTTCATAAACTCCATCCCGACATCAGCTGAAAACATCTCCATGCTGTGACTGCAAAGCTCTACTTGCGTCTGCTTAACCATAGTTTGCTATTTTTAACCCCTGGTCTATTGTTGGATATTCCTGGCTAAGGAACAACAGGGTAGGAGGAGGGTGGTAAATAGAAGCCGGTTACCAAAAGAACACTTGCACTGAACAGAAGAGAGGTCCAAGAATACCACATTCTGCTTGCTCCACCAAGAGAATGAGTCTAAAGAATGATTGACCTCATTAGCAGAAACTATTCCTGGCACTGACCAATTTCATTGCCAGCTGTGCCAGTTTCATTTTTCTCAAGATTATAAATTTCTAAAAATTCTCTAAATCGCTAATAAGAGAAATGCAAATTTAAAGGAACTCTGCAGTTTTACTACCTTCTATCCAACAAATTGGCACAGATGACAAAAAAAAAAGACAAAAACTATAAATGTTGGAGGAGATGTGAGAAAACAGGCACATTAATACACTATTAATGGTGGTGTGAATTGTTTCAACAATTCTGGAAAACATAAGGCTTATATTAGATCTGGAGACAGAAGAAACCTCAGGGGCCATACTGTCTAACCTTCTCAGTTTCCTTAAGTGATTTGTCTAAGGTCCTCTATATAGCAAGTTGCTGAGATGGATTTATGCCAGAAAAACAACTATACTGTTTGTTACCTTTGACTCAGTGATCCCACTACTGAGCCCAGGCCAAAGACAGAAAAAAGTCCTACATACAACGAAATGTTTATTACAGCACTTTTTGTAGTATCGAAAAACTAGAAACAAAGTGGATGTCCATCAACTGGGGAATGGCTAAACAAACTGTGGTATGTGAACCTAAGGTGATTGCATTATAAGAATCAATGTGAGGGACTCAGTTACCTGGGAAGAAATGTAAAAACTGGTACAAGACAATGTAAGCAGAAATGAGGTAACACTTATAATGGCCACATTAATGTAAAGAAAAAGAATACTGAAAGATATTAGAACTCAGATCAATGCGATAGCCAACCTTGACTTGACTGAAAGGACTGACGATTAAATGCATCTCCCTCTTCTCAACAGAGAGGAGGTAGAACCCAGGTGAAGAATGAGCCTCCTACTACCACACACAAAAACTGTAAGACCACAGAGCAGGAAGAGTCCTAAGAAGCCATTTAGTGCAACCACCTCATTTCCAGATGAGGAAAGGGAAACCCAATTCATAAGTCATACTGCTCCGGAGGATGCCTCCTCTATGACGACAGAATAAAGTCTAAACTTTTCAGTGTGACATCCAAGGCACTCCTTAATACAATCCAACCAGCCCAAGTCCCACTACTCTAAGATCCAACCAAGCTAATCATCGTTCCCCAAACACTCCTCCATGTTCTTCCGACTTTCCTTGGGCGTATTCCCTCCAGGTGGAATGACTTCTTCCCGTTCCCCACTCTCCTTGGGGAGAGAGAGTTCCATCATCTACGGAGAGTTCCATCAACTGTATCTCCTACAGACATAGCATGGTACTCTGCACAGAGTAGGAATTTAATAAATATTTGTTGATGTGTCACGAATGAATAAATGAACGTCCTTCTAAAAATTCTATCCATCATCTAAGGCCTAGCCGAAATAACAGTAATCAGAATAAGAGTTCACATTGTTATGGCACTTTACAGCTTACAAAAACACGTTCCCAAAATAATCATATGAGGTAATTAGAGTATTATCTATTATTTATTTCATAGATAAGAACACTAAGGCCCAGGAAGGCTCAGTGATTTATCCAAGGTGACACAGCTTAGAATTACTAGGGTAGGATATGAACTCATGTTTTTAAGTCCTATGCATTTTCTTCCTTTCTCTCTTTCTTTCCTCCTTCCTTTTCTTTTTTCCTTCCTTTCTTCTTTCCTTCCTTTCCTTTCTTTTCTTCCTTCCTTCCTTCCTTTCTTCCTTCCTTTTTTCTTTTTCTTCCTTCCTTCCTTTTCTTCCTTCCTTCCTTCTTTTTTCTTCCTTCCTTCCTCTCTTTCTCTTTCTTTCTTTCTGCCTTTTGTAGGCAATCAGAGTGAAGTGACTTGCCCAAGGTTGTACAGCTAGCAAGTAACTGAAGGAGCATTTGAACTCAGGTCCTCCTGACTCCAGGGCAGCTGCCAGAAGTCCTGTGCATTTTCTGCTTCTTCCTCTATGGAAACTTCTCTAATCCTTCAAGGATTTGTGTTCTCTTCCTCCTCTAATCTTGTACAGCAGGTTTTGCTTCTCTTGTGATCCTCTACCTTTAGGAATACATCCTATTCACTGTCTATCCCAATACCTGATTTTAATAACCTTAAGGACAGGGACCATCACATTCATTTGTAACACCTCTGCTCCTTATCCTCATTCGGAGTCAATAAGCTTTGGAAGGTTATCCCTGAAAGGTGGTCAGCATCCAGGCTCTACTTGAACAGTTCAGCATGTGTAGTGGAATCAGAAATATCCTGACTCAAATGCTGATTCTGACACTTACTGCTCTGACCATGGACAAATCACTCGGTCTTTCTGAGCCTCAGTTTCCTCTTCTGTACAATAGGGATACCCACAGCACAAGCCTTACACGGCAGTTGTGAGTCTCCAATGAGAAGACAAACACATGCAGCACTCTGAAAACTTCACAACATTCCATTAATGCTGTTTATGATTATTTTTATTACCTAATGGGACTGCCCCATCCCATTACTGGACAGCTCTGACTGTTCAGAAGGAGTGTCTGCTCTTTACTGAGCTAACGCCTGGCCTCCCTGTGACTTTGGTCCCAGTTCTGCCTTCTGGAGTCACATCAATAGATTCCCACCCATTATCATTTACTTGTGGGCATTAATGTTTTTAATGAGACCAGGGTGTAATGGATGAAATGAATAACTAAAGCATAAATGGCAACCTAGTTCCTTGATTTATTAACTACTCTGGACACTAAGCAGTTGTGGATTTAGTCCATAAGAGTTATACAGAAGCTTAAAGACCAAATAAATATGTGACCAAAGCTGAGCTTAACAAGAGACACGCTGTGAAACCATGCCTTCGAAACAGGAATGATATAAATACAGTCTATTAGCGATGTCATTTGTACTAATAGATACTATATTTACCTATATATGATCATAGTCATTTAAGAAAGAAAGTTTTTTTCTTTTTTTATTATTTATTTTTAGTTTTAAACATTCATTTCCATAAGTTTTAAATTTTCTCTCCCTCCCTCCCCAAGACGGCCTGCAATCTGATATAGGCTTTACATATACATTCCTATTAAACGTATTTTCACATTAATCATTATTATGAAGATGATTATTATGATTAGTCATTACTAAGAATTATAATGAATGGGAGAAACCATGAGAAAGTTTATTTCTTAAAGAAATAGAGACCCTAGGGCACAGCACTCTAGGATAACAGCCAAAGTACTAATTCAGGCCAATTTACCATATGAAGCAAGTCACATGGTTCAATTCAGTTTTAATCATCTGTAGGAGCAGAGAGAACTTTCCTACCAGGAGGGGACCCTAGCAATGAAGGTGATGACCATAAATTTAGGTCTGGAAAAAATATAAAGTATCATCTAGTCCAACCTTATAATGTGATATATGAAGAAAGTGAATCCTAGAGAAGTGACTTAATCAAGACCACACAAAGTGTAAATGGATTGAGGATATGAATGAGTCAAAATGTTAATAATAAATGCAAAAATTAATTATAATATTTAATATTATAATGATATTAATATTATTAATATTCAAAGTATTATTTGTGTGTGTGTATGAGAAATCTGGACCTGTGATAACACAGGTATAAAGAAATCCAAGGGAGGGAACTCCCTCTGACAGAACAGGTGAGCAGCTATTCTGCATTGCTGGGCCTCGACTGAGGCACCAAGAAGTTAAGGTCACTCAGTCAGTGTGTTTCAAGTGCACACTTGAACCCAGAGTCTTCCTGATGTGAAGACTGGCTCTTTATCCACCTCCCTATTCTGTTTCTACTGTTGCTTATTGTTTTAAAAAATATGAACAAAGTTAAGCAAATGAAGATACCTGACCAATGAATTAAAACTCCAGTTCACCTTCATCCTCTTCCTTTCACCAGGGAAAGGAATAAAATAAAAATATAAATAAATAAAATAAAATAATACTATGTTGAACCTAGTCTATGTGCCTTGCCTTGTCTCTCAAATCAAACCTTAAATCCATTCAGTCTATGTAAGAGAAGTATTAATACAAACCTCAAAGCCATCAGCTTAGAAAAAGGAGGAATAAAGAGACTATCCCAAAACCACGGATTAACTTGAGGCATCCATATGGCCAAAAGCAAAGAGATCTGCCCCCCCTAGACAAAGGTCTAGGCTGGAAGGGCCTCAGCATCCCTGAGCCAACCAGAGAAACCAATCACTTCTCCCTCCCACCCCTGCCTTCTTACTTACCTTCCACAACACCCACTCCCACACTGCTTCTCCTTGTGTTCATAGGTGCCACGAAGAACCACTCATTGGTTTTGTAGCTGTAGGCTTCCACTGATGCAAGACCTGAAAACAAGAAATAGGAAAGACTTCTCTGTCACCTCAGTGTCTTTGACCCTGATAGATCAGCCTTCATAAGCAGTGTGTCTCTATGTGTAGGAATATAAGAAAAACAGTGTGCACGTACATGTGTTGTGTGGCACGCTCTGTGTGTCTATGTGTGTCTGAGAAAGACAGTGTTTTATGTGTATGGGTAAAAAAAAAACTCTTTGTGAATGAGAAAGAATATAGGCCTATGTACGGCAGAGTTTCTGTGCGAGTATATGTGATGTGTAGTGTGCATGAGAGATTATGCCGTATAATCTCTACCTTTTCTTTGTCCTCAGCATGACCTCTAACCTCTCCCCACTTTCCCAGGCTACGATTTCTGCACTGGCTACAGTCTCTTCCATTCCTAATCTCAACTCTTGGTGAACCAGCTCAACTTTACAGTACCTTTTAGTCTCAATTCTCTTGCCCCCTTCACCAGTCTTCTATCCTGGATTACTACTACTATCAGCCTCCTTCTCTCCAGTTCCCCTGTATTGTTAATGTATTTTTTGCTCAATGGGAAGATCTTTCCCATCCATTAATGGGCCCATGTGACCTGCTTAAGTCACACGGTAGCCTAAGTCACATGAGTTTGAGTTACATGAGCCTGGGTCATTAGGGCTGTGATGCCCTCCGACCCTGAAGAAGTGTATATATACTCGGAGGTTAGCATTTTGCTTTGGGGCTCACTCATGGGAAGAGTGTTCCTGTGATGTAGCCAGATGAGACTCTGAGTAGCCGTTAAGGAGCCCCGAGGCTTTGAAAACCGGGTTGTTAGTGCTTCTCTCTCTGGTAACTATGTATCTATTGCTTTTGGTCAGATGGTTAGAAGCCCTGTCTGTTGATTTGTGTTATTTGCTCTGCTTGTAATTTGTTTGTATTTATTCTGAAGCTCAGGGTGTTGACTTTTCCCCTGAACCAAGTGAATGGTGTATATGTTTGTTTAAAGTAAGATTGCTGACCCCTTTAAAGTTGCTTTCCTTCAGAAAAGCAGATCAAAGAACCCGTGCTAGCAGCACCCCCGTGTGCTGGTGTTATTAGTCTTACACCATCACAGCAGCTGCAAGTAACATTGTTGTTACAGCCCCTGAGTGGAGCTGGAAGAAGTCATAAAACTATGCGGACTGGGTTCATTACTAACTGATGTTCTCTCATCTCAAATGGGCCCTCACTGTGGCAAGGCAATCCTACATCTCCCTAACGAACTGATTTTCTATCTCCCTCACTACAGCAGCTATCCCAAACCTTACCTTCCTTCCTAAAGCCCACCACTGTACCCTGTACCACCACCTTGAGCTCCCTCTCCCTTTTTCATCATCTTGGGATCTCTTGACATCATACCCTACTCTTGTTTCCTTTCCCCCAGTCTATGATAATGAAGTGCTCCTTCTCTTTGCTGAGGTCAATCTATCTACCAAGTGTCTTAATCCCATCATCTTCTCCCGCAGACTGTGTGCACTGTCATCATTATTCTCTCTCTGATCATCAGCTACTGGTTCCTTCCAAGCTCCCTCCAAACATGTTCATGCCTCCCCCCCATCCCTAAAAGACTCCTACAGATTCCATTAACTATCATCCTATATCTCTCCTTCTCTTGTTGGCTAAACTCCTTAAGTTCTTCCTCCCCTATCATTTCTAAACTTCTGCAATATAGTTTTTGATCCCATCATTCACCCAAAGCTGCTCTCTCCAGAGTTACCAATGACTCCTTAATTGGCAAACCTAATGGCCTTTTCTCAATCCTGACCCTTTCCTGAATTCTCCGCAGCACCTGACACTGCTGATTATCTCCCAGATGCTCTCTCATTAAGCTGGCACTGTTGTCTCCTGGTTGGTTATACTCCTATCTGTACAACTGCTCCGTTTTAGTCTCATTTGCTTGTTCATGAACATCTGGTTTATGTCCACTAACTGTGGATGTTCCCCAAGGTTCCATCCTGGTCCCTTTTCTCTTCTTCCTCTTTACTATCTTGCTTGGCAATCTCATCAAATCCCACAGGTTCAACTGTCATCTCTATATAGATGATTCCCAGATCTATATTTATAGGCCTGATCTCCATCCGGAGCCCCAGATCTGCATTACCAGCTGGATTTTGTACTTCTAGAATTGAGAAATCCACAGGCATTCCAAACTCAACACGTCCAAAACAGAATTCGTCATGATTCACCCTGGCCCCAAACCGTCTTCCTAATGTCCCTATGACTTTTGTGAGCACTTACATTTGCAGCTTTGGTGTTACCCTTGACTCCCCGATCTCCTCCATTCCACACACCTAATCAATTGCTAAACCTTGCCATTTGTGCCTCCAAATCACCTTTCATAGATGTCCTTTTCTCTCTACTCATACAGCCACCACTGTAGTTCAGGCCCTCATCACCTTGCACCAGGACCCTTGCAATAGCATCTTAATGGGTCTCCATGCCTCAAGTCTCTTTCCATTCCAATCCATCCACACAGCTGCCCAAAGGATTCTCTTAAAGCCTACGTCGCCACCTTCCCCATAAGCTCCAGTGGCTCCTATGCCTATCTCTAACATGCAGCATCGTGTCTGGCGCATAGCAAGCAATTAATAAATACTTATTAACTTATTCATAACCCAGTCCAGTCCTAACTTTGCAGTCTTCTTACTGCCCTTCACTCACTTCTCAAAGACAGGTTTTTTGTTGCTGTTTTTTTCTTTGTATCTTTTTTAGCATAGTATTTGACACACAGCGATCACTTAATAAAATGCACGTTGACTGATGGATTGAGCAAGGGAGAATTTATGGGTCTATGAGGACAAAATTATGTCTGTGATGACAAAAGAGATTATGTGTATGTAAGAGAGACTACAAGATGAAGAGACACAGAGAATAGGGCAGAGAGAGTAAGTGTATGGATGGATAAGTGGTTACACTAATGCGCAGGTGACAAGAACTTTGCCAGGGCAGGAGGATGTGGATCTCGTTACTGTGCTTAAGCAAATTCAGAGAACAGTTCTAAGAACCCACCTGTGCTCCCATCGAACCCCCCCACGGCATAGAGGAGCTCATTGAGCACAGCTGCGCCTAGTGTGCTCCGGCGCTCCTGCATGCTGGCGATGGACGTCCACTGGTCCTTCACACCATCATACACGTCAACCGTCCGGACACGAAGGGAGCCATTAAAGCCCCCCACAGCGTAAACGCTTCCAGCCATGAACACCACCCCTGAGGAGCAGGAAAATCAAAGGGTTCAAGTTAGTTCATGTAACAGCAAAGAGAACTAGTCAGCTCTCAACCACACAGTAGAAATGACATTAATAAAGCACTGAGAAGCAACCGGCATAATGGCGCAAAACGGAGAGCTCGCCTTGGTGTCAGGAAGAGCTAGGTTCACATTCTAGCTATGTGACCGTGAACAAATCATTGGATCTTAGTGCCCAGGCAACTCTGAGACTAAGAAACAACAGATGGACTGCCCATGCGCATCGGTGTCTCCATATTGGGAGCTCTCTACAATGATGACATCATAGGTTGGGACCAAAAAAAATATGCAAGCAGTGCTTGGTTCTGGGAGATACAGAAAGCTCAGGTAAGACATCAGGCCACCCTCAAGGAGCTTACAGTGTAGTATGAGAATAAAATTACAATGCAGGTAGTTACACTATTACATAGTAAGTACACTAGACAATTATGCACCAAAGTGTTACAGAAGGTCTGATTTTCCCAGAAAATCAGGAAAGGGTTCAGTGGAGGAAGTGATATTTGAGCTGGGCTTTACAGGATGAATAGGATTTCAACAGGCAAAGAGGAGGACATTCCACGTATAAGATATAGTCTAGGCAAGGCATAGAAGCATGAGAAAAAAGGGTATAAACTCTTGCTTCCCCCCTCTTCCTACCTTCGCTATGACTGTGGAGGGCACCACCATCCTCTCAGTCGCCCAGGCTTGAAATCCAGGTGTCATCCTCAACTCCTCACTCTCATCCCCCACAGCCAATCAGAGGTCAAGTGCTATCATTTCTACCTCCACAACAAAGCTCATTTATGCCCCCTTCTCTCCTGGAGCCCCCCTGGTACAGACCCTCATCATCTGAGACTTGGACTATTCTAGCAGCCACCTGGTTGGTCTCCCTACCTCAAATCTGTTCCCACTCCAGTCTATCAACCACTCAACTGTCAAACTGATCGTCCCAAAACACAGATCTAGCCCTATCACTCTCCTTTTTCAATAAAACCCAGTGACCCCCTATCGTCCCCAGAATCAAATAAAATCTTCTGGGACTTTTCAAACTCTTCATAACTTGCCCCCTTCCTACCTTTCCAGTCTCATTACACCTTACCGCCCTCCATGTATCCTGCATTCCAGTAACACCAGCCTCCATGCTATTCCTGGAACAAGTCACTCCATCTCCCAACCCTGGGCGTTTCCACAGGCTGTCCCCTATGCCTAGAAGTCTCTCCCTCTTCAACTTCACCTCCTAACTTCCTTGGCTTCCTTCAAGTCCCAGTCAAAATTCCATCTTCTGCAACAAGACTTCTTAAGTCCTCCTCAATCTTAATGCTTTTCCTCTGAGATTACTCATAATTTATCATGTATATACCTTGCATGTACTTAGTTCTTTGCATGTTATCTCCCTTGTTAGACTATGAGCTCCCTGAGGATAGGGACTGTTTTTTCATCTCTTTGTATCCCTAGCACTTAGCATAGTGCCTGGAAAATAAGAAGAGCTCAATAAATGACTGTTGGTTGTTTGATTGATTGAAAGGGGAAGGAAGGGAAATATGACACTAGCATGGACAATCCAAAACATCAGATAATCTCAAATCACATCTATTGCTTATATGGTGGTAGGGTTTTTCTTTAAGAGCTACCTTTTAAAACTATCTATAGTCATATGAAAAAAAATGCTCTAAATCACTACTGATTAGAGAAATGCAAATCAAAATGACCCTGAGGTACTACATCACACCTATCAGATTGGCTAACATGACAAAACAGGAAAATGATAAATGTTGGAGAAGATATGGGAAAATTGGAACACTAATGTATTGTTGGTGGAGTTGTGAACTGATCCAACCACTCTAGAGAGCAATTTGGAACTATGTCCAAAGGGCTATAAAAATGTGCATACCCTTTGATCCAGCAATACCACTACTGGATTTGTATCCCAAAGAGATCATAAAAAAGGGAAAAGGACTCACGTGTACAAAAATATTTATAGCAGCTCTTTTTGCGGTGGCAAAGAATTGGAAATTGAGGGGATGCCCCTCCATTGGGGAATGGTATATGAATGTAATGGAATACTATTTTTCCATAAGAAATGATGAGGAGGCAGATTTCAGAAAAACCTGGAAAGACTTACATGAACTGTTGCTGAGTGAAGTGAGCAGAACCAGGAGAACACTGTACACAGTGACAGAAACACTGTGTGATGACCAACTTAGACTTAGCTCTTCTCAGCAATGCAATGATCTAAGACAATTCCAAAAGACTCATGATGGAAAATACCATCCACATCCAGAGAACGAACTATGGAGTCTGAATGCAGATCGAAGCATACTGTTTTCTCTCTCTTTTTTTTTTTGTTTTTCTTTCTCATGGTTTTTCCCTTTTGTTCTGATTCTTCTTTCACAACATGACTAATGTGGAAATATGTTTAATATGATTATACATTTACAGCCTATATCAGATTGGGGAGGGGAGGGGGAAATTAAGAACTCAAAATTTTATAAAAGTGGATACTGAAAACTAAAAATAAATACATTTAATAAAAAAGAGTTACCTTTTTAGTTCTGTTTCACGAAGATGGACACTAAAATGGATATTAAATTTTACTCAGGCTAAAACCTTCAAGGATCTGTGACTGCTAGGGCCAAAATACTTAGGTTGTGACCAAACTAATGTCAGGGGAAAGACACACAATCTGTAACTAAGTACTTATTCAGAACCCTTGGCAGGCTTGGTAGGTCCTTCCAAAGCTTGCACTCTGATGGCATTTAAGCCTTTGAGAACCTAGGATTCACCATAATGAGACATCGTAATTCATTCATCATAATGAGACATCAAAGGACAACTTTAGCGAAGGCTAATATAATACATTTTTATTTTTAAAACTTCCCTTACTAACTTGGATTAATACAATGACCATCAATGATTCCAGAGGATGACGTTGAACCAAGCTACTGACAGGAGAGGTGATGGATTCAGGCTATACATTTTTAGACACGGCCAGTCTTCGAATTTGCTTTCCTTGACTATGCATATTTGTTACATGGATTCTGCTTTTTCCACCCCCTTTCCCCACAACAGTGGAGGCAGGGGGGGGAGTGGGAGGGAGAGAAAAAAAAAAGCTTGTAATTAAAATAATAAAATTAATTTTTAAAAATTATTTTATTTATTGTCCTTCATAGTCTCATCATGGGCAGTTAAGTGGTGCAGTGGATAGAGAGGCTGGTCTGGAGTCAGAAGACTTGAGTTAAAATCTAGCCTCACACACATTCTAGCTGTGTGACCTTGGACAAGTCAGAGCTGGAGAAGCAAAAGGCAAACCACTCCAAATGGGATCATGAAGGGTCAGACACAACCGAAACAACTGAACAACAACAAATGTCAACATGGCATGAAATATAAACTCCTTGAGGTGTGGGCACTGAGTGAACCACAATGACTCCATCTTTTGACTCAATTCTGGATCTGGCTCAGTTCTCTTTCATTCAATTATGGGTCTGGTCCAATTTCTGTCTTGTCAATTATGGGAATCGTGAGAAAACTTTATTGCGTTGTTTGAGCCTAAGCCCTGCGTGGCTGGGAAGCTGGACCACATCTCCCCGTTGCTTAGAGATGCTTAACTAATAAGCACCTAGGTTATGCTGACCAGAAACTCAGTCAGTTCTGAAAGATGCTGCAAGGAGTTTTCTCACAATTATGTATCTCAAGCAACCTATGTGTCTTAGCTGAAAACTGGCCCCATACTGGTCAATCAGTACTGGCAATCAATACGGTTTCCACGTTCCTTTGATTGAATACAGACACTTGGAGGTCACCTCTTTTTTTGATTTCAGGGAATTGTACCTGCTCGCTCTGCCTGTTCCCAACTCTCAAGATCTCTCATCCCCCTCCCAACTTGGAAAGCCCCTAATCTTTCTTCCAATTAGAGATCAGATTACCTAATTTTGTATCCTGTTGTTTCCTTTTGCTTAATTGGTCTTACTTGAATAACTGCTTATAATACATAAAAATCTGCCTCACTCTGTATTCAGGGTCTTTAGACTGGTTAGGGATTCCCGGACCCATTTAGTATGCCTGTTTTGCTAATAAATCATATGGCTAGGATTATGTTTCCTCAGTTATTATTAATTATCCACCATAGAGACTGGCTCTTGTCCTTATACCCTCAGCACCACGAACAGCAGTTAGCACATACGAGGCACTGAATAAATGCTCTCTGAATGGAATGGAAGAGATCCCCAGTTCCTGAAGGCTAAGGGAGTGGAGCTCAGGTACTTCCTATCAATCTGGAAAAGATTCAAGTATAGGCCTAGAGATGGATTCTCTATTGTCCAAGGCCGAGCTAAATGGAGAGGTGTTCGTTAATGCAGTGGTTCTGGGGTCAAGAATTTTTTAGCTACAATAACTTCACAGTCACGAAGGGGTTATAATCCACCCATAACACAATGCTTGAAATGTGGGGGGAAAAAAACACTGAAAATAAACTTATAGTTCCAGAGCACACAAGATCACAGATTTAGAGTTAAATGGGATCTACTCATGGCTGTTTTTTTTATTTTGTCTTTGCATCCCCAGAACCTGGCACATGGTAAGTGCTTAAGATGCTTGTTAACTCACTCACTGACTGACAGTATGTGCTTAACAAATGCTTGTTAAGTTAGTTTGGATCAGATCAGATCCAATCTTCCTATTTTACATGTGAGAAAACTGAAGCCCAGAAGGACTAAGTACTTTGCCAAAAGTCACATAAGTTAGTAAGTGGCAGAACCCAAATTCAAACCCAGATCGGAGGATCATAAGATGACAGATTTAGTGCTAGACGGGATCTTAGAAGTTATCTACCGCAAAGGTCTCATTTATTGAGAAGAACTCCACGATTTGCTCAAGGTCACATTATACTGAGCAGCAGATGCAAGACTCAAACCCAAGAACTCTGCTCGGAGTCCAATGTTCTTCTCTCCACACCAATCAGCCCTTCATGTTGTCCCCAACTGTCAGGGGAGCCCTGGATCATCCCTCTAAGAAACAAGGGAAATGAAACTGAGAAGGAAGTTTTTTAGGAAAAACCAAAGGTCTAAGGCAATGGTTATGTCATGCTACAGCTCCTAAAAATCATTCATCTGACCTGCTCTGCATCTCCTTGAAGGAAGTTCTGCGATCTGATCCCATCTGTCCTCCTCAAAATCGTAACATTCAACGCTCCGGATAGCTTTGGGGGCTTGGCCGCCCACCACAATCATAACCTGCAAAGAGAAAAAGGAAACATTAAAACGGTATTCCAGTGTCTAGTTTGAGCCCATCATTTTCAGTTGGGAAAAATGAGGTTCAGAGACTGGAAATTATTTACCCAAGATCCCATCTCCAGAGTTGGAAGAAACCAACCACGGCCTCTCCCGCCCCCTACATCCCATTCAAACATTTTTTTTTACTATGCTAAATATTCTGAATGAGGGCAAGCAATTGTCTTCACTGCAGTCTCCTCCATACTTAGACTAGTTGTGAACTAGTAGGTGGCTAATTAAAAAAATCTGGCTGAAAAAAGGGAGCAGCAGATCCAGGAGTTAAGGCTGGAAAACAGGGTCTGAGTTGGGGAGCTTTACTTTGACTAATGGTGATTACTCCAAAGGCTGATTCTCAAATTTTTAAAAAATGAGCCACTTTAAACTGGCATTGTTCTACTCACCCCCACCCCCTACTAGACTGAAAGCAATATAGTAAAATAATAATTTTATATATACATGTGTATTGTATGTGTGTGTGCATTTAACGCAGTGCCTGGAAGTACTTATTTCTTTCTCCCTTATATATTTACAAGTCACTCTCTTCCCAACAACTCTACGAAGCAAGCGGTAGAGGTATCATTAGCATCATTAATCCCATTTTACAGATGGGGAAACTAAAGCTTAGGAAGGTAAAATAATTCAGCTACCAAGTACTGGACCTGCTCCCAACTCCATTTGTAGCGCACAGAGAAGAAAGAGCTGTACGTTTACTTTCACCATATACATCCTCACTCCTTCTCCACCCCCACTTAAGACTGGAACACAGAGCTCATAGACCCTAGTATATTAGGACTGGAAGGAACCTTAACGTCCACCTTCTTCAAATTACTGGTGAGGAAACTGAGGCACAGAGACATGAAATGATGTTCCCAAAGTCACAGAGGCAGAAACTAGCAGAACTGAGAGAGTGGATCAGGGATCATAACTACAGGCTTTTATATGGCACTTTAAGATTTGCAAAGCAATCTACACAGGTTTTCTCAGTGATGTACACAACGCTGTAAAGCAGGTGCTCCTACTGACCCCTCTGTACAGATGAGGAAAGGTCTCACGGATGATAAACATCAGCAGCAGAAATAAACTGAGATATTCCCGACGCCGTGTGCAGCACCAACCACTGTGCTACACTGCCTCCTTGTCATTCGTATGTCCTAGCTGCCTGTTTACCATACGCGAATTACCAATGTTCAAAAAAATAGAAAACAGCAAAATAGAAACTTAATGCTGAAAGCATACTGCACTTAATTCAAAATTTCTTTGATGATTCAAAAGGAACTATGGCACTGATAGAACCTTAGTTTCCTCCTCTTAACAGCTAGAGGGTGCCCTGGATAGAGCACAGAACTTAGAATCTTCCAGGAAGACGTGAGTTCAAATTTGTGACTATGTGACATTTTGGTGACAAATTTGCCAACTACGTGACCCTGGGCAAGTCATTTAACCTCTGTCTCAATTTTCTCATATATGAAAGGGAAGCAATAAAAACACTTACCTCTTGGGGTTATTTTGAAAAAAAAGAGTATTATTACTTAGGTATTATTACTATTAACATTAACACTGTATCATTATCCAGTAGATGTGAGGGCATGGTTACTAGAGAGCTACAGGGTGGTAGATAAATCAATGAATCAACAAATATTTACTAAGTACCTTCTAACTACTATACCAGGCACTTGGATGGTTCAAATGCAAAGAATGAAAAAAAACTCTATTCTCAAGGAATTCTAACTGGAGAAGAATGAAGAGTGAAGGAAAACACTGAGGTTACAAACTTGGGAGATTGGAAGAACGGTGGTTACCTTCAATGGAAACAGGGGAGTTTGAAATATGGGGGGTTTGAGAGAAAGATCATGGGTTTTATTTTGGATATGTTGACTTTGGCATGTCTCTGGAACATCCAGCTCAATGTGTCTAATAGGCATTCATGACACAGAACTAAGCTCAGGAGGGAGATGAGCTGTATGCACAGATCTGTGAGGTATTGGTACAGAGTTAATAACTAAACTCAGGGGTGCTGATGAGGTGACCAGCAGAGACAGCAGAGAAGAGGTCCCAGGACAGAGACCGGACAAAAGCCCACAGTGAGGAGACATGACACAGATAATGAGACAGCAGAGAATGCTGAGAGGCTGATGAGGAGCAGGAGAACCGAGAGAGAGCAGCATCACAAAAACCCAGAGAGGAGAGAGGACACAGGAGGCAGTCAACTGCAGTAAAGAGGTCAAGAAAGATGAAGGATGAATTTGGTCAAGGAGGAAGAGGTCAAGGAGGATGAGAAGAAAAAAAGCCCATCAGTTAAGAAATCACTGGCTGCTTAAAAGGGTCGCATAATCAAAAAGACTGAAGACTAGACATTTTCTCCATTCCACATTTACTCTAAAAAAATTCCCCAAAGAAGAATTATGTGTCAGAAGTAGAGCGATTATAGCTGAATCCACAGGGCTAGAAGCAAGAGGTCCAACAATCCTTAAAGTCCTCACTCAGAACCCTTTCCCCAGAAGTTACCATGCTCAGACAGGTACATACAAACTAACCCATGGGATTTTGGCTTAGAACCCACTCGGGTATTTCTCTCTTGCACCCAGTGTACCCTGACAAGACATTTCCTCCACCACACTGCAATAAGCAACAGTCATGACTGCCCAGCCACATAAGGAGGACAGAAGGGATGAGAGTAAGAAATCAAGCCCCTAGGTCAAGAAACTATAAGGCTGCAGAGACTCTATCTAGAACATACATGCGGTCCTCCCCTAACCCTGCAAAAGGTTGAAGATGCTGAATCAACTCAGCAAGAGATCTAAAAACCTGACAGAACTGGGGCATGGGAGCAGCCCTGGTACTGAAGGAAAAGAGACTGAAATTCATATGGGACCAGCTACCTCGGACAGGGACCAAGGTTGGTGAAAAGTTAAGTATCCCAAGTAGGAAGAGGTTGGGGCAGACGTCCAGCCCAGGGATATATCCACCATCAAAGGAAGAGTCAGAAAGTGGGTAACAGAGGAATATAAGGAATGAAGACTAAAAACCACTAAAAATTTCATGATTCAATTAAAAACTTAAAGCCTAACCAGATATCAATAGAGAAGATGCTAAAATTAAAACAGAGGATGAGTACAAAAAAAATTAAAAAGATTACAAACATCTCTAAAGAAATATTACGAGACAAAAGAAAATGAACCAACATCTGATGAACCATAACATGGTGTTCTATAATGGTTTAAAAGTGAAATGGAAGTGTTACCAGAAGTTAGGAAGAAATAAATATCAGAACTGCCAGTCTTCATAGGAGAAATAATTGGCTTAATTGAATATTGATAGACATAACCTATATAAACAAAAATTCTTTAGTAATTTTTAAGAGTAAATTTTTTAATTTTTAAGGGGGGAAGGGGCAAAGGACTAGAGAGAAAACAGTGGGGAATTAAACTGGTTTAAAAAGAAGTCAAGATGAAGAAAGCAGGATAGGGTATTAAGTACAGTGGTCATGGAATTGGAAGTAACGATGAAGATGAAGAAGAAGGTCCCTATTCAATAAGAATTGCTGGGAAAACTAGAAAACAGTCTGGCAGAGATTAGTCTTAGACCAGGAACTTATACCATGTGCCACAATACATTCAAAGTGGATACATGGAATGAATATTAAAAATCATACTATGAAAAATTAGAAGAGAAGCAGATCACATACCTTTCACAGGCGTGGGTAGGGGGATGAATTCTTAACTAAACAAGGGATAGAGGCAATTACAAAAGATAAAACAGATAATTTTGATTACATAAAATTTAAAGTAAGCTTCTGCATAAATAAAATTTACACATTTTGGATAAGAATGGAAGTAGTCACCTGGGAAAACCCCTTTATATTCAATTTCTCAGATAAAGGTATTCCTGATATATAAACAACAGAAATATATAAGACCAAAACTATTTCCTAATCAAAATTTCGTAAAAGATACAAACAAACCATTCTCAAAAGAACATTTCAAACTATTGACAACCACACCAAATACGAAAAAATTTTCTAAATCATTAATATTAAGAGAAATATAAATTAAAACAACTCAGGTTTCACCTTTCACCCAACAAAGTGACCGGTGAGTAGGAGGGGGAAAAGGAGGATGGTCAGAGTAGAACAGGGCTGAGGTTTGGGATGGGAAGAATGTCAATAGCACAAACTGGTAAGGGATTTTAGAGTAGATAACAGTGTGGAGGGACACTGGTTAATTATAGGGGTGAGATTAGGAAGGGAGGAAAGGGAAGTAAGAGCAAGGCTAACGGTCTGGAGAAAATACTGAAGAGTAGAAGGACCGAAAGTATTGATAAGAGTGAAGAATCGGTGGAAGGGTAAGGCAGAGGAAGCGATGGAATGATAAGAGGTTATGGGAGGATAAACAAAAGTGTTTTGATTAAAGAATTGGAACACTCATGGTTAATGGTGAGATCTAGGGTGAAGGAATTGGTTTGTCAGGTTTAAGGCAATCGAGGAATAGGGAGGTTATGGAGTTGGAGGGATGGTGGGCAGGAGCTGTAAAGAAAAGGAAACTTGTGAGCCAGCTACTGAACTCCTTGAGGAAGGAATGGGAATGACCTACAGGCCGGAACGCAACAGTCACCATGATCTGAAAGGAGTAGGACTTAAAAGGAGTAGAGGTTGCTGAGTGATGACGGCAAAGGAGGAGTCTGGAAGTGGTAGTGGGGAGGCAAGCAGTATTCAACTCCCTAACCAGGACCAGTGTGCCAAGGGTGGAATTAAAGCATAGGAAGGATGCAATGTCGGGTAAGCCAGATCTCAATGAGAGCAAGCAGATGGAAAGAGCTTGAGAGAAAAGAGGTCCAGAAGGAAGGCAAGTTGGCTCTTCATGAAACAGGAATTTGAGAAGGCACAGCAAAAGTGGTGGGCAGGGCTGGAGTGGGACAGGGGCAGGGAATGGATAAGGAGGATGGGGATAAGAACGACAGGTTAGGGTTGATGCTAGTATGCCTCTAGATGTCTAGTGATTAATACAAGGATAGGGTAACTAAGAGGCGGTGAGACTGTGGTTGTTCCTAGCCCAAGGAAAATACTTTTTACTCTAGGAAGGCAAATGTTTACCTAATAGAAATTAGGGAGTCTTTAAAGGAAAGACCACCAGACTCAAGAGAGAGAGTAATTTCAGAGCAAACTTAAAGCATTTGAAAAATGCTATCCTAGCTATTATGAAGGTCAAATGAGATTGACATGAAGTATTTTGCAAATCTCAAAGCAACATGTAAATGTCAACTATTATTAATATTGTTACTGTTTTTATTATTATCTCGTTCTCATATTTTTTGATAGAATTAAGAGAGAAATACTCTTGGGACAATTCACTATCCTGCTATTATTCCTTCATGTTTAATATTTTATGGGCTATTGAACAGCCTTTTATGTCACTGGATTAAAATATTAGGATGTAACCTCATCCTCTACAATTGTGATATAATGCTGATTCTACCACCAACAAGGCAGGCATACGGAATCATTTTCCCAAGAGTGGTGATGGCCTGCTACTGACCACACTCTCTCTTGTAACCAAGGTCACTTTGGGAAATGGCTGACCAGAATAAAGAGATACAGAATATGGCCATGGAACAGAGCAAACCTAAATGGCCTACATGTGCCCTGGGGTCAAAATCATGGCCCAGCGGACACCCACTCCATCAGAATTGCCACCAGAGAGGAAAACGGGATTCATAATAATAGTAATAGCTAAAAAAATTTATATGGTGCTTACTGTATGCCAGATATTGTGTTAAGAAATTTACAATTAATGTCATTTGATCCTTACAACAACCCTGAGAAGCAGGTGCTATTATTATCCCTGTCTTATAAACTGAGGCGAACAGAGGTTAAGTGACTTGCCCAGGGTCACACAGCTAGTCAGTGTCTAAGGTTGGATTTGAACTCATGTCATCCTGATTCTAGGTCTGGTGATCTATCCACTGATTTAATCTACTTCCTGTACAGGACCATCCTTTACTATGATTGAAGGCATCTCAGTGTAATGGAAAAAAAATACTAGACTTGTAGTCAGGAAAACTGTTCACATCCCAGGTCCTCCACAGACTAGCAGTATGATTGTAGACAACTCATCACACCCCTCTAAACAACCTCAATTTCTGTGTCTACAAAATAGGGGTGATAATATACCACAAGCCTTACAAGGTTATGTGGGAAAATGCTTGGTAAACCTTAAAGTGCTCTTTCTTCTGTGTGTGTGTGTGTGTGTGTGTGTGTGTGTGTATGCATGTCTTTGTGTCTGTGTGTGTGTGTGTGTGTGTGTGTGTGTATAAATGATTATGATTGGTACAATTCCCCCCCCCCAGAAGTGGCAGTGTAGCCTATGGTCAACAACCACACAGAGATGCAGGGACAATGTGACACACGGGAACTTTTCCCAACAAGAAGTCAAAGAACCATCAGGAACGTTTGCCCTCAAACCTTCTGCCTGATGGCTTGACCTCCTGGTGTTATGTCCATCTCAGCAGGGAGAAGTCATCTCACCCTGTCTACAGCCTTTACCTGAAAACCCTTCTACAAAGAAGGACCAGAGAGTCTCAAGTACTTCAAACCCAAAAATGTCATTTACTGTCTTTAATGTCATTTGAGGGGTGAAATGATGAAAAGATATGCTAAATTAACCCTTGGTTTCAGTAAATTTCCAAAGCCTCTACTTTCATTTTCCTGGAATATCATTTTCCCTGCTGCCATCTGCAGTGTGGGGTGATGTAGGAGTATTCCCCGTGCCTGGGAAATGTTCTCTGGTTGTCCATGGCAACCCATCCTAGGGTGATGTTATGGTTGGTATATGTGTGGGTTCCGAAATTATGTTGTTAGCTGTTCCATCTTGAATGTGTCAGTTTGATCCGTGCATACATAGTTTTGTTGGGAGCGTGGGGTGCCCTTGTCACCCTCCCTGGAAACGAGAGAGAGTTGCGTTCCTCCAGCATGTGGCTCTGTAGACAGGAGAGGGGACATCGCTGGAAATGATCTGAATCCTGCTCCTTTCACCTAATATTCACCATCTTCTTTCTCTCACCACCCATACTATTTCTGAAAGCTCAGCTTTCATTAGTTTATCTGGACTGCAATGATGCACATTAAAGTTTCCCCGGCCATCAAAGCCCTGCTGTTTGCTCCAACTGCTCTATCCCAATTACATTTATATCTAACTTCTGCCCAAAAATGTACCTACGCCAACATGTATATGACATTAATCACTTACTCTTCTACAGCCCTGGTTTGGTCATATACAAATCCCTAATCGAAGCATTTGATTCAGCATATAAATCTTAAACCATGGGCCATTTCCCTGAAGTTTTCTCTGTATAGAATCTAACATAATGCCACACAGGATCAAGATAACAGATTTAGAGCTAGAAGAGACTTTAGAGATCATAAAATCCAACCCACTCCTTTCACAGAGGAGGAAACTAAAGCCAAGAAAGGTAAAGTACTTGCTCAAAGTCACACGAGTAATTAATTGCAGAAACAGGATTCAACCTCAGGCTCTCTGACTCCAGGGTGCAGTACTCTTTCTCTATACTACATGCTCAGACAATTAATAAATATAATCGAGCAGATGAGGCAGCACTACAGATCATCGACAAATGAAATCAGCTTCCAAAAGGTATTCTTCAACTGGTAAATGAACAAAATGTCAAGACCAAAAGTAAAACAATTCTCAAAAAAAAAAAAAAAGAATTATAAACAATAATGCTCCAATTCAGAAGAGAAGTGCAAGTCAAAATAATCAGTCAATAAGCATTTATTAAGTGTCTACTGTGTGCTAGGCACCATGCTAAGCACTGGGACTACAAAGAAGCAAAAGATAGTTCCTATCCTCAAGGAGTTTACAATCTCATAGGAGAGACAGCATGCAAATAAATATATACAAAGTGAGCTCTACACAAAATAGATTGGCAATAACTAACAGGGGGAAGGGCATTGGAATTAAGAGGCATTGTGGAAGGCCTCCTGAAGAAGATGGAATTTTAATTGGGACTTAAAGGAAGGTCAGGAGCCAGAGAGGAGGAGGGAGAGTGCTCCGGGCATGGGGGGAAGCCAGAAAAAAAGCTTGGAGCTGAGAGATGGAATATCTTGTTCATGGAACAGCCGGGAGGCCAGCGTTACTAGACTCAAGAGTACATGTTGGGCTAGGGAGTAAGGTATAAGAAGACTGAAGAGATAGGCAGGAGCTAGGTTATAAAGAGTTTGAAATGCCAAATGGAGTATTTTGCATTTGTTCCTGGGGGCAATAGGAAGCCACTAGAATTTGAGTAGAGGGGTGACATGATCATGCCTGAACTTCAGGAAAATCACATTGATGGATAAATAGAAAAAGGACTGAAATGGGGAGAGGCTTAAGGCAGGTAGATGTTCCAGAAGGCCATTGCAACAGACAAGGTGTGAGGTGTTAAAGAGCCTGACCTAGAGCGGTGATAGTGTCAGAGGAGAGAATAAAGTGTATATAAGAGATAGCTCTCAAGTTTCACCTCGTACCTGAGAAACTGGCAAAGATGACAAAAGATGGAAATAATGTAGGAAGAATGATAGAAAGAGAGGCACGCTAATGCATTGTTGCTGGGGCTGTATATTATGGGAAGGAATAGATCCAGCTCATTCCCAGGCTGAGGCTATATGCTGGCCAAAGACCAAGAACAGTAGTGAGCAGTTGTGTGGCACTGACCCCACACAAGGACTGCAGATTCCATCAATAGGCCTAAATCGAGGTCTGCAGCAGAGTAATGAGGACAAGGAGCTCAGACCAAGGGTGAATCTGAAGCTCTGTGACTCTGAACCTGCCAAGCCTCAAAGCTACCTGGCAGAGGTTGGGGCCAATAGCAGTTTACTGATGCTCCAAAGAGGGGCAAGTCTGTAATTGTGTCAGCCAGACCCAAACTGGAGTCAAGAGGTTGCAAATTTCAGACCTGAAGGATGGCAATCAAACTTTACCTTCGATTGGATGCTAAAGGCAAGCTGAAAAATTGCAGGACCCTGGCCAGAGCTGCCTCTGAAATTCTTGAAGAACACAGCACTCAATATCAAGGGCATGGACCCCAGAGAAAACAAATGAGGACCAAATAGGTCCCAACACTCCCTCCATAAGGGCACAAAGTCTGGCCCTAACATAAAAAAGACTCCCATGATAAAGATCTAATAAGATGTCAGAGATGCCCAAGATACAGACCCAGAAGAAGAAAAGATAACGCTAAAATATCTGCAAGAAAAGTCTCAAAGGAAAGCATAGCTTTGTTTCACAGGGTCAAATAGAACTGTGGGTCAAACTCAAATAGAAATGGAGGCCACTAAACCATACATAAGGATCCCTATAGTCTGCATGATAACTTAGAAAACCACTTATTAACATTATCTATGTTCTATTGTGTTTTAATTTATTTTGTTAAATGCTTCCCAATTACATTTTAATCTGGTTCAGCCCAGGGCATGTTGTAGACCGCATATTTGAGACCTCTAAAATATATTATCCAAAAGAAATGAAGAGTTTTAAAATGATATATAAATGGAATGAGAATACTAGAGGAAAGAATCTGAAATGAAATAAGAGCTTTGGAGAAAAGACTTGAAGAAGGCAAATTAACATCTTAGTAAAAGAGGTACAAAATCTTACCCAAAGAGATTTCTTGAAAGTTAAGACTAGACCAAACAGAAATTAATGATCCCATGAGATAACATGATCAAAGTCAAAAGAAGAAAAAGAAAGACAGGAAGGAAGGAAGGAAGGAAGGAAGGAAGGAAGGAAGGAAGGAAGGAAGGAAGGAAAGAAAGAAGGAAATATAAGCCATTTCATATAAAAAAACAACTGACCTGAGAAACAAAGAGAGAAAATCATAACCAAAAGCAACCTGGATAATGTATTTCAAGAAATTGTGCAAGAAAACTTCCTGAATCCATCAGAATTAGAGGGCAAAGTAAAAACAGAGAAGAACCCACTAGTTTTATCTTGGAAGAAAATTTCAAAATGAAAACTCCAAGGACCAACAGAGTCAAAATCCAAAGCTTCAAGCAGTCAGAAAGAAAAGCTTCAAGTACCACAGAGCCACAATCAGGATTAAACAGGATTCTCCGGCTACCACTTGCAAGGAGAAGAAAACTAGGAGTATGAAATTTCAAAAAAAAAAAATCAAAGGATATGGGCTTCTGTTAGAAAGGCTACAGAAAAACAGGCACACTGATGCACTGTTAGCAGAGCTGACCAAAAAGTGACTAAAGTATGAATATTCTATGATCTAGAAATACCACTGTTATTAGCAAAGATAGTAAAGAAAGAAGAAAAGGACCCTACATACAAAAATATATAAAGCAGTTTGATTTCATAGTAGCAAAAAATTAGGACATACAAAAGTAATAGAATATTATTGTACCATAAGAAATGATGGAATGGAAGTTTCATAGAAAACTTGGAAAACTTGTAAGAACTGATGCAAAGAAAAGTGAGCAGAACTAGGAGAATAACACATAATACCAAAAATATTATAAAGAAAAAGCTACTTTAAAAGACTTGCGAACTCTGGTCAATGAAATGACAAGCTATGATTCCAGGGGACTGAAGATGAAACATGATACTTATCCTCCTGATAGAGAAGAAACAGACTCAAGATGCAAAATGAGACATACATTTTCAGACACAGCCAATGCACAGATTTGTTATGAGCTTTCTTTTTTTCTTTAGGGCGCGTGGAGATGGAAAGGAAAAAAATTAATACTTATTATTGGGGAAATTATTTTTTAAAGATGTAGGCTTACAACTAAAAATAACTTACCCATCAAAGTTCAAGTGAGCATAATCCTACAAGGAAAAAAATGGACCTTTGGTTAAAGGATTTCTAAAAATTACTGATGAAAAGACAAGAGCTGAGTAGAAACTTTGAAATATAAGCAAAGAATTAAAAAGAAGCAAAAAAAAATTTTTTTAAATGTAAGTGAGTGACTGGAAGGGACAATACAAAGATAAAGTACAATACAAAGATAAAGTATTTAGATTCTACTGAAATAGAAAAATATGTCCCATAAAAATCCTAATATACTCAATAGTCTTAAAAGAGTTCAATAAGACAGGGAGCTTAGGAGTATTTATGATGTTTTAATGATCTTTTAAAAAGAAAAGAGAGAGAAGGGGGAAACGAATACACTCTGAAAGGGTGGGGGAGAAGATGGTAACTTCCTATCTCACATAATCACAGTACACAAGTAAAAGAATATACATACAAGGAAGAAGAGGTGGGTGGAGCAGATATCACGTGAACCTGACTTTCATCTGAAGTAGTCAAAGAAGGGAGAGAGAAAGAGAGGGGGAGACAGAGAGAGGGAGACAGAGAGAGAGAGAGAGAGGGAGGGGAAGAGAGAGAGAGAGAGATTAATGGAGAAATATATTCAATTCAAAAGGAAAGCTGGAGGGAACTGGGAGATGGGGAATAAGGAGAATAGACTCAGAGAAGAATTATTCATAAATAAAGAAACTTTAGACTCAGAAGGTGGCTCAGGAAGAGGGTTTTAAACAGAAGGAAGGAAAAGGTAAAAACCCATGATAGAGTCTTGAGTGAAGGGAAGAGGACGTGGGCCTGGGAGCAGAAGCAGATTCCACCTGACGAGCACATTTCTCTGTGTCTCTGTCTCTGTCTCTGTCTCTCTCCTCCCCCCCTCCCACTTCCTCCCTCTCCCATTTTCGTCTATGTAGAGGGAGCCAGGGAACAAAGAGAAGAAAAAACAAGAGAGAACAGGATGGAAGGAAAGTCACAATTAATGATCACAACTGTGAGTAGGAAGAAGTTGTCCATAAAAGAGAAGGCGGCAGAATGAATTAGAGAGCAGAATCTAACAACATGTTGTTTACAAGAAACACCTGAAAGAAAGATTCACAGAGGGTTAAAATGAGGGGCTAGAGGAAAATCTATTACACTTCAGCTGAACTCAAAAAAACAAAGAAGGAAGACAAGGAAACAGCAAAACCAGACTTCATCAAAAACGAGGAAACTACATTTCATTTAAAGGCACTACAGACAATTAAGGTCAATACTTAACATATGTAAACCAAGTGACGGTGTCTAAATACTTTAAGGAAAAATTAAACACATTACATGGAAAAATAGACAAAAAGTTATAATAGTTGAAAACCTCAACGTGTATCTTTCAGACCTGGACAGATCTAACAAAAAAATAAACAAGAAAGAAGTCAAAAACCTGAATAGGATTTTAGAAAAGTTGGATAAGATAGCTCTCTGGTGATTAGTGTAGTAGCAGGAATAGAAATGAGTAGGTATATGCATATATATATGTATGTATGTATGTATGTATGTATGTATGTATGTATGTATGTATGTATAGAAAGAGAGAGACACTATATGTGTGTATGTATATTATATGTATATATGTGTGTATGTATGTATGTATGTACGCATGTATGTATACAGAGAGACACTATATGTGTGTATGTATATTATATGTATATATGTGTACACACACATATATATACATATTTCCACTTTATACATATATACATACACACAAAAATGTATTTACACACACATATATATTTACATTTACCAAAAATTGACCATGAATTAGGCATAAACTCCTCCCAAACAAATGCAGAAATATTCATCATGTCTCTTATTAACCACAAAGAAATAAAAATTATACTTATTAAAGGGCAGTTGAAGAAAGGATTAGAATTAATGAAGTTACTGAGCTTATACAGCAAAGAAGCAATCAATAAAAATAAAGTCTCCGTATGCACCAAAATATTCATAGCAGCACTTTTGTGATAATAAAGAATTGGAAGCAAAGTAGATGCCCATCATTTGAGGAATGGCTGAACAAATTGTGGCATATTAATATAATGGAATATTACTGTGCTGTAAGAAATAATGCACGTGATGAATGCAGAGAAGTATGGAAAGAGCTATCTTAACTGATACAGAGTGAAGTAAGTAGAGCCAAGAAAACAATATACATGATAACTACAAGAAAAAAGACAAAAAACTACACAACAAGAGATCAAAAGTTAATATAACAATAAAGAGAACAAACAGGACTCAAATGAAAAGACATGAGAGAACAGCCTCAACTCTTTCCTTCAAGGAGGTGGGAGGACCTCAGGTGTCAGGCAGTGCACATGTTTTCGGCTTTTTTTAATGTGTTGATCAGTGGAACTTATTTCTTTCCTGTCTAAGAAATATTATTTATTATATGGGATGGCTCTCTGAGTGAGGAGGTGAGGAGGAAACATATTTGGAATAACTACAATGATATAAAAAACTGAAGACATCAACAAAAACTTATATAAAAAAGAAAAAATAATAGAGACTAAATAACTTAATCCTAAAGAACTGGTGGGTCAAGGGACAAATCACAGAAACAAGAAATATAATTTCATCAAATGTTGACAACAATGGGACAACAAATAAAAATTTGGGGGATGCAGCCAAAGTAGTCCTTAAGGGGAAAATTTGGTCTTACTTCACTCTGTATCAGTTAATATAGATCTTCTCATGCTTCTCCCCCAATTAAAACATAAAAGTAGAAATTCTGAAAATCAAAGGTGACTTTAACAAAACTGAAAACCAAAAAAAATTCAATTAAATATAACTAAGAGCTGGTTTTTGAGAAAACAAAATCAATAACATAAGCCACTAATTTGATTAAAAGAATGAGGAAAACTAAATTGCCAGTATCAAAAAAGAAAAAGGAAAATTAACAACAGAGACAAAGGTAAATATTAAAAACTATATCACTAGGGGCAGAGCCAAGACGGCAGAGAAAAGGCAGGGACTCATCTGAGTTCTCCCCAAAATCCTGCCAAAAAACTTTAAATAATGCTTCAAAACAAATTCTGGAGTAGCAGAATCCACAAAAGGAGAGGGCAAAACAATTTTCCAGCCCAAAGAAACTTAGAAGGTCAGCAGGAAAGGTCCATTGCACCAGCATGAAAGTGGACTTCAGGCCAGCACAGGCTGTGCCCCAGCAAACTAGAGTGAGCATTGGAGGTGACTGAATCAGTGATGACAGTGGTGGTTTCCAGACCTCTCAGCCCACAGACAGTAAGGGGGTCAAACAACCAATTAGAAGGAGATTACAGGGATCCTTTTGCTGGCACCAGGAGCTGTTGTATTACTCATACTTACATCTGGGTGTCAGTCCTGGGTCTCAGTCCCAGGTCAGAAAACAGAGCTAATGGTTGCTCACAGACCAGAGCATAGGCCAGGAGAGTAGCAAACACACCTCTCCCCTAGATCAGACCACCTTGGAAGAAGCAAAAACTTATAAGTCCTCAGAATTACCTCTGAAAGCAGCTGCACAAAAAAAAACCCTGAAGCTTAGGACAGTGTCTCCACTGCCTCCTCCACCTCCTCAAGGAAGCAGAGCCCCACTTTAGCATAGAGTTAGAAGTCAAGAAATAGTCTGGAAAATGAGCAAACAGAAGAAAAATATCCTGACTCTAGAAAGTTACTCTAGTGAAGATCAAAACAGAAACTCAGAGGAAAGTCAGAGTCAAAACTACTACATCCGAAGCCTCAAAGAATAATATGAATTGGTCTCAGACCATGAAAGAGCTCAATAAGGATTTTCGAAATCAGGTAAGACAAGAAAAGTAAACACTTGGAAGAGAAATGAGAATGATGAAAGAAAATCATAAAAAAAGAGTCAACGGCTTGGTTAAAGAAGGCACAAAAAATGCTGAAGAAAATAATACCTTAAAAAACAAAATAGGCACAAAAATCCAATGAGGAAAAGAGGGTCTTGATATATAGAATTAGCTAAATGAAAAAAGATATACAAAATTCACTGAAGAGAAGAACTCTTCAGAACTCTTTTACTTGGCCAAGCGAAACAAGAGGTACAAAAGCTCACTGAAGAATATAATTCCTTAAAAATCAGAATTGAGCAAGTGGAAGCTAATGACACATCAAGAAACAACCAAACAAAATCAAAAGAAGGAAAAAATAGAAGAAAATGTGAAATATCTCATTAGAAAAACAACTGACCTAGAAAATAGATCCGGGAGAGAGATTTTAAGAATTATTGGACTACCCGAAAGCCAAGGTCAAAAAAAGAGGCTAGATATCTTCTTTGAAGAAATTATCAAGGAAAACTGCCCTGATATTCTAGAACCAAAGGATAAATAAAAACTAAAAGAATCACCTCCTAAAAGTGATCCCAAAATGAAAATTCCCAGGAAATATTATAGCCAAATTCCAGAGCTCCTGGGTCAAGAAGAAAATATTTCAAGCAGCCAAAAAGAAGCAATTCAAATATCATGGAGCCACAGTTAGGACAACAAAAGTTTTATAGCTTATAGAAACTATATACAAACACAGGAAAATAAAGGATGCTACCAAATTCCCTATGATACAAATATGATCCTGGTACGTAAGTCAAAGAGATATGAAACAGAAAACAAACAATATTTCTAAGGAGTATCAGCCCAAACTTTTAAATAACATATTAAACGAAAGCATAGCAATATACCAAAAATGTTATATAATCAGGTTGGATTTATACCAGGAATGCAAGGTGGGTTCTTTCTTTCTTTACTGGTGCAAAGTACTTGAACTATTGGGCCAAAGCACTCCATTGGTGTTAGTACTAACTTTTTGCCTGAACAATGGGAAATAAGACCATTTTTGAGAAACAGGTTAAGAGGCCCCAAATCAATTTATTTTAAGGTCAAAGAGAGGAGTTCAATGAAGCAGAATTGCAAGGATGTCACTATATTTTACATCCTTCATGGAGACAGCCACAGCTCCCTACAGGTTGCAAGAGAGCCAAGAGTTTAAAGAAAAAGGATAGAAAAGAAAGAAAAATCTGCTTCCTAAGGAAAGGGAAAGATAGAAAGGCTTACCTTAGCAGAAATTAGTAAGACCTTTCTCAACTGTAATCTTGGTACCCATAAGGTGTTCATTCAAAGCAGGGACACAAACTGGGCTTTGATTTCAAAAGATGTTTCTTTTGACAGGAACTGGATACAGAGACTGATCAAGGGAGCAGGTGATGAATGAGTTTTCCCACATATCCAAGGCCAGCTCCATAATCAATAAAATCTACTTTCTGAGCCCTGCATGTCTTTAACCAAGCACATGCAAGAAATAGGAATATTTTCAGAAGGAAGAGAGAAGACAGATCCTCATTCTTCCTCAGACTTCACGTTTGTCTTTCATACATGCAGATAAGTCTGAATTTCCAGAGAAACAAAGACCGTGTACCTCCCATACATGAAGGACAGAATGAGGTTAGGACCATTATAGCTCAGCCAAACTGGAGAACTTCATCCTGGGCCTGGGCCGTTGATGTAGCCAGAGATCAGAACGCTTAACTTTCTTGCCTAAGTAGAGGCTAATTCAGTAACACAAAGCAGCAGATGGATAAATAATGTTGTTCCCATTTGTGTTATATATATAATTTATATTATTACGGTTAGGGTTTTCAAAATGTTTTCCCCCAACAACAAAGTTACAATGTTGGTAGCGCCAATATAATTATCCCATCTCACAAATAAGGAAACTGAGACTCAAAGAGAATAAATGTTTTGCCCGTGGTTTACATCATAGCAAGCAAGTGCTGAAGCTGGATTCAAACTGAGGTCTCCAGACTCCAGCCATTCCATCCACTGTACCATGCTGACTCTCAAAAATGTGTAATCCTAGGTTTTCAAAAGTGAGGGTAAGCAGACATCCAGAGAAAGAACTATGGAGTCTGAATGCAGATCAAAGCAGACTATTTTCACTTTTTTTGTTTTTTTCTTTTCCATAGTTTTCCGCTTTTTTTCTGATTCTTCTTTCACAACATGATAAATGCAGATATATATTTAACCCGACTGTACATGTATAACCTATATCAGGATGCTTGCTGTCTTGGGGAGGGGAAGGGAGAAAGAAAAATTTGGAACTCGAAATCTTACAAAAATGAATGTTGAAAACTATCTTTTAAAATTTTTAAAAACTGAAAAAAATTAGAAAAAATAAAATACTATTAAGTGGGGAAAAAAACAAAAACAAAAAAAGGGCAAGCAGATGAAAGATGAGAAAATGTATTTCCCTCCCTTCCTTGAGAGGTTACCGACTGTGAATGTGGAGCATTATATATATTGTGAGATTGAGTTGAGATGTCTAAGCTTGGCTCATTGATTTTTTTTCCTAATAATAAGAAGTATTTTTTTATTTTTTTTATTTAATATATTTAGTTTTCAGCATCGATTTTCACAAGAGTTTGAATTACAAATTTTCTCCCCATTTCTACCCTCTCCCCCACTCCAAGATGGCGTATATTCTGGTTGCCCCATTCCCCAGTCAGCCCTCCCTTCTGTCACCCCACTTCCCTCCCACCCTAATAAGAAGTATTTTGTAAGTGTTTAGCATGTACCAGGCACTCTGCTGACTACTAATGATATGAAGCAAAACAAAAACACCATCGTTGCCGCAAAGGGCTTCCAATGGAGAAGATAACACGCAAAGGACTAGGAACATACAAGATACATACAGAGGAAGCTGAAGATCATCTAAGGGGCAAAGACATCATTTGGCGGGACCCAGAAAGGCTTTCTGGAATAGCTGGGATTTGAGCTGAGTTTTGAAGAAAGTTAAGAAAAGGCAGAGATGACAGGATAGAGCATTCTAAGCATGGAGAACAGCCAATGAAAAGGGAGAGACAGGAGGCAAAATGGTCATGTTTGAGGAAGTGCATTGTAGCATGCATGGAGGGAGGCTTTCCATGCCAAGAGAAGTAACAAGCAGCCTCTGCAAGAGGATGACACAGTCGGACATTTAGAAAAATCACCACAGTGGCCGAGTGGAGGATGGAATGGAAAGGGGAGAGGTTTGAGGCAGGGAGAGTGGTCAGAAGGCTATTGCAATATTCTGATAAGAGGTTGAGAAAGGCCAAGGTGGTGGCTGTGTGAGTGGAGAGGAGAAGACATGTGTTGTGAAGATAGAAAAGGTATTTACATAAGGAGTTAAGAATGACACACGCTGAGGTTGTAAGCCAAGGCGACTGGGAGAATGGTGGTGCCCTCAGCTATGATAGGGAAATTGGGAACAGAAGAAAGTATAGGAGAAAAAAATGAGCTCCGTTTTGGACCTGTTGAGTTTGAGATGCCTATGGGACATCCAATTTGAGATGTAAGAAAAGCAGCTGGTGATGCAAGACTTAAGTTCCAAAGTGATACTAGTCCTAGGTATAGAGATCTGCATGCAATCTGCATGCAATCACATGCATAAAGATGATAAATGATCTCATGGGAACTGATAAGATCACCGAGTAAAACAGCATAGGTAGGTAGTAAGTTTAATGCATAACTGGCATGTAAATGAAACATATATTATGTTATATTGGCCATTGCTTTTGTTATATGGTAGGTGGTTCAGTGGATAGAGTGACGGGCTGGAGTCAGACTCATCTTCCTTAGTTCCAATCAAGCCTCAGATGCTTACTAGCTGTATGATCCTGGGTAAGTCACTTAACTCTGCTTAGTTTCCTGATCTGTAAAATGAGCTGAAGAAGGAAATGGCAAACCCCTCCAGTATCTTTGCCCCCCCAAAAAAACTCAAGTGGGGTCACAAAGAGGCAGATATGACTGAAAAATGACTGAATAGCAACCACAACAACAAAATAATAGAGAGGGACAATAGAAGAGGGTTCAGGATAGGGCCCTGAGGAATACCCACAGTCAGTCAGACGGATGCTAATACAGCCAGAAAGAAGCAATATCACGAAAACCTGTTGAGGACAGACGAAGAGGAGAAGGTGATCAAATTTCAAATGTCGCCAAGAGATAAGAAGGATGAAGACTGAGAAAAGGTCATTAAATTAAGCAATTAAGAAATTACTGGTAACTCTGGAGAGAGCAGCGTAAGGTGAATGATGAGATAGGAAGTTAAGAAGAGAGGGAGTTTAAGAGGAGAATGAGAGGAAGGGAAGTGGAGACAAAATTGCAGGTGGCTTTCTCAAGGAGTTGAGCTCTCCTTCTTTGCAGGAAATAAAACAGGATAGCTAATAGGGAGGGTAGGATGAAGCAAGGGTTTCTTAAGGATGAGGGACCCATGGGTGTGTTTGTAGATAGCAAGGAAGGCTTCAGCCAGAAGATAGGAAGAGACTGAAGATAAGAGAGAGTAGAAGGATAGTTCACCAGGGATGTTTCTCTTTTTAATTCTTTGATACAAGAGATGGTTTGTGGGGCAGGAATTTGGGAGAGATATATTGAGAGATCGAAAATATTTAGAAAGAAAAGAAATAAAAAATATCCATTAAAAAAAAAACAAAAAAAGTGAGGCATGGACACAAAGTGGTCTGGGGTGAGCCCACATACAGTTTTGGTCACCAGTACCACCCCTTTTTAATTATCCTCGTTCATGGCTTTGGGAGAGGTTCCTACAATCCGCAGTGAATCCAAATATCTCCTTTCAGACACCAAACTGTTGCCTGGGCCTGCAGATAAGGAGTAAGAGACCTCGTACGAACTGCATCATCTTCTATTCTCCAAGAAGAGATAGTAATGAGCAATAAAATGCCTAGAAGACGGTAGCCAGAGGGAGTCATGTGGGCTACTCCGCAGACTAGAAAAAGCAGCATCTGTATAACTATTTCCATTCCAGTCTTGATCGAAATAATAATCATATTAATAAAAGCTCATGTGTATGTAGTACTATAAGATGTATAAAACACATTGCTTATAACAGGATCTAAGACAGCATGGCCCAATGGAAAAAGAGTACTGGATCTGGAGGTAGAAGACCCACTTATTGCCTATGGGATCTTGACTCTACCTCTCTAGGCCTCAGTTTCTCCATCTGTAAAATGGGGGGGATTATACTAGATTACCTCTAAGGGCCCATCTAGCTCAAAATATGAGATTCCACGATCATCCATTTAAGCTCTGACAATGTGGTATGGTGAATAAACTTCCGGACTTGGAATAAAGAATAAGGTTCAAATCCCACCTCGAACACTTACCAGCTACGTGACTGCTCCTCACCTGCATAACAGGGATAAGAATACCCATCATGCCTACTATAGAGAGTGGCCGTGGGGCTCAAATGAGTTAATTTAAAAGTACCTTACAAGTTTTGAAGAATTATGTAAACGTCAGCTATTTGTTATCATCGTCATCGTTGTATTCACGTCGATTTGCTAAATACTCACAGAAGACTTTCCATCTCTTGCTTTCCTATCTCAAACTCGCAGCCTCCTAACCCTCCAGGCTCATCCCACCTTACAGTCAGCCCACAGGCATGGAAATCATGAGTAGCTGACCACGTAGAGGTTGGGAGTGTGAAGTTACCCTCCTTGACCTGGAGATGACAAGGCAGAGTAAGAGCGGTTCTCGGTGGAGACGAGCAGCCTCTTACCTTGGGCAGGCTGACCGGAGTCCTTGGCTTAGTCCTTGGGTTTTTTATCAACAGCCTTTGATCCAAAGGCAACAGGTGGTACTTCATAGCTTCAATAAGGAAGTCTTTACACGTGTTGTTGTTCTTTATCAAAGCTTCTTCTTCAACGGTCTAGAGGGAGCGATACACAAGTTAGGTTGGGGCGGTTCTATACCTGTATTCAACAAAACATTCATTCGTGCAACCCTTACATTGTCTGTATCTATACATATATGTATATCCAGTTTCTCTCCTAGTTAGACAATTAGCTCTTTCTGGGCAGGGACTATTTCCACTTCTGTCTTTGCATCCATCCCCAGCACATGGCATAGGGACAAATACAAAGTAGGCACTTAATAAATATTATCTCAGCCCCTCAATGACATTTTTATCTTGAGGTATAATTTCATGAGAAATTTTCAAATGGTCCAGACCAGAAGTTCCTTTTATTTGAAAAGCCTTTCTGGATCTTTTGAAAAACAGTATTTTTAAGAAATTATTTACTCTGCTACCCAACATCCTTTGTAAAAGAACCCAGGCAATAAATTCCACCTTGAGTTTAACTTCAGGAAGTATATTTTCTCTGACTTGTGTGAACGAATATAAAGTGATACAAGCTGAACCAGTAGAACAATAAACACAATGATTACAGCGATGTACAGAGACGCCTGAAGATTATGTAGATTAAACGCAAAGACCAGTCTGGGTCTGAGAGAGCAGATGATAAATCATACAGCTCTTCTAGCAGGGGAGGGTGGAGACTAAGCACATGAAGCACCACCTATATGCCTGTTTGGTCACTTGGTTTTGTTTAAACATTTTTCTTTTGTTACCAGAGATAAAAGGGAGTGCTTAGGGGGAGGAACATGGCAGGAAATGTCTGCGATGACAGAACAAAAGGCATCAACATGACATTTGAAAAAAAATACATTATCTCTGGATAGAGGTCTCTGCTCCCTTTCGTTAGAAAATGACAACCACAGAACACAACTCGATGCCCCTTTTGCCCTCCCTGCTAGACATTATGGTGAAATTTAGTGGCCAGTTATAGTAACTTGCTAATTTTAGGCACCTAGTAATAACTACTACTTGCTTCCTTCTGAGAGTTTCTTTTCTGTTTCATCTCTAACATTTCTTATTTTGTACTACAAGTTTCCACAAATCCTCATCGAAGTTGAAAGGGTATAAATGGTAGAAATATAAATATAATCGGTATAAAAGGATAGGAAAAGAGTTGAGAGATGGACAGATGGACAGGTGGACAGATGGTTAATATTGTTCATCCTTTGTTTTTGAAGTGCCTGCTTTAGCCTCCTTCGTGGCCACTGGAACAAATTGTGCTCATCTGCCCACTCTGCCAAGGGAAGTCTTCATTGCTTGGGGTAAATATCCCTCCATACTTATCTAATCTACAGGCTTGAGGCATGTTTTTTAGTCCTTTACTGAGATGGTTTGACTGAGGTGTGGCCACTGCGCATGCTACACCTTCTTGGAGCCACAGATGAGAGTTGGGTGATTAGCGGACACCAAGAGTGTCTAAGCAGCCCTGAAAAGGGCTCAGCAAGTCCTCACACCAGAGGTGCTACGCCTCCCTAAACACCTCATATAACCTGGACAGACACACAGATAGATAAATAGATAGTGGAACAGACAGGAAGGTAAATGGATAGACAGATGTATGTGAAATAACAAAAAAAAGCCAAAGTGAATTCTCTCTGAAGGAGAGCTGACGAAAGCGCACCCTAATAACCAGATACAAACACTTCAAAAAGAAGGTGCTGCTGGCCAGAGAGTTGAAAACTCAACACGGACAAAAAAGAAGTCTCTGCCTGCAAGTAAGCCAAATGAAGCTGTTGGTGGCAGCCTATCTGTGCTGTGGGAAATGTACCTGAGAGGAGCGGAGAGTGGAGACTGCATTCTTACAAGTGCAGACTGACCAAGGCAAATGTCACAATAACCCAGACTCAGAAACCATATAGGAGGCGACCTCAGCCTGTCAACTCCTGAGAGCTGAGGCAGTGCCGCACATGTCAAGATATCACGCACCCAACAGAAACGCAACAACGAAACTGGAAAACTGCCACTGGGTCACTCGGAAAAATTGAGTCTGGATCGGAAAAGTCAAGGATAGCTTTAGAGTTCATCATGAGGAATTACTTTTCTCTCTTAAGTACCCTTCCCTCAACACATAGAGGGGAGACCCTTCTCTTCAGTGAAAGCCATCAAAGTAAGATACAAGCAGAGACAGAGAGGAAGAAAAGGAAACTGTGCATGATAGGATTAGGGGTTGATGATATGAACCTATCATTTCAGGAAACTCTAAATTGAAACAGAATTGATTTCTTTTGAAAAAAAGGTTAGATCCTACCCTTGCTGTACCTTCTTCCCAAGTTTTTCTTTTTTTCTTTAACCTGATTTTCATTGACAGCTTTTGTTTTTATATCCCCTTACTTTCCGAACATATCCCTTCCGCCTCCCCCACAAACAAGCCATAGAATAAAGAATAAAAATGGAAAGAGGGGAGGGGAAGGAAGGATTTCAGCAAAATTAAATTAATCAACAGAATCTGACAGCATATACACACTGACAGGCCTCCCACCTCTGCGAACAAGGGAGGGAAATGCAATTTCTCATCTGTTTTGTGGGGCCAACCTTAGTCATTATGATTATGCAATATTCAGTTTCTTTCTGTTGGGGTTGTTTTCCTTCCATTTACACCGCTGGGGTCATTGTGTGTATTGTTTTTCTTGTCCTGCTTTACTTCATTCTGCAACAATTCATATGTGTGCTTCTCTGAATTTTTCATATTTGCCATTTCTTACAGTAAAATGGTATTTCATTATGTTCATGCACCATGATTTGTTTAGCTAATTCCCCAGTTGATGGGTATCTTTTGTTTCCAATTCTGTGACTACAAAAAATGTACAGCTATGAATATTTTGGTGTATAATCGCTCCTTCTTTCTTTTTTTTGACCTACTAAGTATAGATGTCTAGCAGTAGGATCTCTGCTAGAGATAGAGACATAGAGAATATGGACATTTTTAGCTATGCTAAATTAATTTCTTTTTTATAAATAGTATTCTATTTTTTCCAACTACATGTAAAGATAGTTTTCAAAATTAATTTTTTAAAAGATTTTGAGTTTCAAATTTTTTCTCTCTCCCTCCTTCTCATCCCCCCTTCCCAAGACAGCAAGCATTCTGATATAGGCTAAACATGTACAATCATGTAAACATATTTCCACATTAGTCGTGTTGTGAAAGAAGAAACAGAACGAAAGGGAAAAGCTACCAAAAAAACACAAAAAAGTGAAAATAGTAAGCTTCAATATGCATTCAGACTCTATAGTTATTTTTCTGCATGCAGATAGCATTTTCCATCATGAGCCTTTTGGAATTGTCTTGGATCATTGCATTGCTGAGAAGAGCTAAGTCAATGCTGTTACTGTGTACAATGTTCTCCTGGTTCTGCTCACTTCACTCAGCATCAGTTCATGTCTTTCCAGGTTTTTTTTTAATCTCCCCGCTCATCATTTCTTATAGCACAATAACATTCCATTATATTCACATACCACAACTTGCTTGGCCATTCCCCAATTGATGGGCATTCCCTCAATTTCCAATTTTTTGCCACCACAAAAAGAGCTGCTATAAATATTTTTGTACACGTGGGTCCTTCTCCCTTTTTTATGATCTCTTTGGTGGTATAGGTGGACCAAAGAATATGCACAGTTTGATTGCCCTTTGGGGCAAATTGCTCTCCAGAATGGCTGGACTAGTTCACAACTCCTCCAACAATGTATTAGTGTCCCAATTTTCCCACATCTTCTCCAACAGCTAAATGAATTTCTTAACATAATTCTAAATTTCTTTCCAGAATAAATTCACAATTCCCCCAACAGCGGAATGTTCCTCTCTTCCTGAAGCCCCTCCATCATGGACTATCTCCATCTTTTGACACTTCTGCTAATTTTGGTGGTGAGAGGTGAAACTTCAAGGCTGTTCTGATTTGCATTTCTCTTATTATTGGTGATCTGGAGCACTTTTTCATGTGATTAATAGTTTATAATTCTTCTTTTGAGAGTTGTTTGTGCATATCCCCTGACTACTTATCCATGGAGCAATGACTCTTGGTCTTCTACATTTCTTTTAATTCTCTATATATCTTGGATATGACCATTATCAGAGATACCTGATGCAAAGATTTTTTTCCCCAATCAATGCTTTCCCTTCTTACGTTCCAGGCACTATACTAAATAGTGGAGATACAAAGACAAAAGTAAAACAGTTCCTATCCTTGAGAAAGTTACGTTCTATTAGGGGAGACAATATGTATGTATGTGTGTATATGTATATTTAGACTACATACAAATGAATAGAACATATTTTGAATAGAAATGTACAAATGAATAGAACGTAATTTGAGGAGAGCGCTAGAATGCAGGAGCATCGGGAAAGGCTTCATATAGAAGGTGGCTCTTGGATTTGAAGAAGCAAAGGTGAGGAAGAAGATTGTTGGCATGGGAGACAGTTGGTATGAAGGTTTGAAAATGGGAAATGGAACATCACATGTGAAAACAGAAAGAAGGGAAGTATTAATGGATTGTAGAGTACACGGAGGACTGTAATGGCTAAGAAGGTTGAAAAAAGCTAGGAAGGGGGCAGGTTTATGAAGAGTTTTAAGAGCCAAACAGAAGAATTTATATTTTATCCTAGAGGTAGCAGGGAGCTGTTAGAGTGTAATAAAGTGGACCTGAGCTTCAGGAAAGTAACTTTGGCAGATGTGTGGAAGACAGATCAGAATGAAGAGACACTCGAGGCCAGAAGAATAAATAAAAGGCTACTGTAAGAGGCCAAGGGAGAGATGACAAACACCTGAACTAGAGGGAATGCTGTGTGAGTGAGAAGGGACTGTATAGGAAAGATTTTGTCCAGCTGGAAATGACAATATTTGGCAAACATCTGGATATCTGAGGTGAGTGGGAGTTAAGAGTCTAGGACAATACCAAGGTTTTGAACCCAGGTGAATGGGAGGACAGTGGTGCCCTCTACGGTAACAGAGAAATTCAGAAAGGTTGGGGTTGGGGAGAAAAGAAGAGTTCTCTTTTGGATATATCACATTAGAGCTGCCTTCAATCTCATATAATCAAAATTACCTATTTTATATTTTATGATTGCCTTTCTCTCTTGTTTGATTAAGATTTCTCCCCCTAGTACATGAATTTATTCTCTTTTAATTAATGTTGTGACTTTCTACATTCAATTGAATATCAATTTTGAGCTTACTGTAATACATAGTGTAAGTTGTTATAAACCTAATTTCAGACAAATTACTTTCCAGCTTTTCCTTCTCCAATATTTCGAAGTACTTTCATCCTTATTTCTTTTTTTCTTAACTGACCCACTAATGGGTCCTGGGAAGGGGAAAACTCATCACTCAAAAGAGGCTGAACTTTTCAGGAAATTTTCTCCAAGGAAAGAAGCCCCAAAGACGAAGCATGCCCAGATTCTTCGTCATCATGTGCCAGCAGCAGCACTGGCCAAAGTAGAACAGAGCCCCTTGGAAGTTGCTGGCCCCTATCTTAGGAGGGAAGAAATGGGTGGCACAGGAGGACTCTGTGAAACTCCTGCACGACTAATCAGTGCTTATCTGGCATTCCTGACGAAGACAACAGGATGGGTAATCATTTTAGGACCTCTCTTACAGCTCCTAGACATTCCTAACTCTCGACAAAGCACAAACTGACTCTCATTTGACTTAATACTTTATTTGGGCATACCAATTACCAATCTTATCCAATATATGACAATGGGGCTTCCCTTCAAAATCAGAGCAGAGAGCGGCTTCTCACTTGGTACAATTTCTAAACCCTATTTTAAACGTCTTCTTAGCTACAGTGACACATGATGGCCATTGGGACTTTTTATTAGGAACACTCCAAGCTCCCCAACATTAAGAGAAGGCCTCCATTCTTCCCCAAATTTTGTTTCCCTTCCTATAAAGCTTTCCTTGATTCGAAATATTCAAATTCACCCCGAGAAACTCAGTATACTACAGTGAAAATGAATGATGTAGTGGAAAGAATATTAGAGTAGGAGCCAACAGATGTGAGTTCTAGTCCTGGCTATGTGACCTTGGGAAAATTAATTCTCTTATGTCTGGGCTTTCTATCCTAATCTGTAAAATGAAAGGGTTGAATTAAACTCTCAGATCCCTTCTACCTCTGACATCAAATCAGTTTTAGGAACCTCTTTCCATCCCTAACCATTATTTTTCTGTCCAATTTGGAACTAAAGGACTCTCAATTTGACCCTTACTGTGGTCTGTTCATTTAACAAGCAGGGGAAGTGCTTTCATCTCAGATAATCCATCTTTCTGTTTCGAGGCTTAGCTCAGTGGGAAAGGAGTGCCTATGGTTCTTAGGATCACAGCACCGAAAGCCGGAAGGGGCGTTGAAGAACATTTGGTCCAAACCCCTCATTTCACCGAGCTGGGACTAAAACTCAACTTAAAAGGTTTTTATTTCTGTTACAGCAAACTCTGGCAAGAGGTGAGCAGTTTGTTCCTCATGGCTTACTGACCTGCACCAGATAGTCCCTTGGTAAGAGGGGGAGACGGACATGTTCCATCAGCTTAGCCATGTGTTCCAAGCGGGTTCCTTTCTCATAATTTATCCAGGAAATCACAGCTTCAAAAACCTATGGAGGAAGACAATACGGTCAACTGTAGCAAAGGGACAAACACATTCCAAATGCCTCTTTGGTTTATTTTTTTATGCTACAGATGATGGATCCAATCAGCCAACTTGAAAACAAGTACCCCAGGCAAGTGCAGCTAATGATAAGCCTTCTGAAGAATGAATACTGAGAATACATTCATAAACTGAGCTTAGAGAAGCTTATCTATATTCTTCAGGCATTAACAATTGCTCTTCACTACTGATGAGACTGTATTGGTAATTAAAAAATTGATTTAAAAATAAAGATAAACCAGCACCCCCCCCCCAAAAAGAAAGCATATATTGGTAACACTGTTGCAAATTTCCACACGTTCTTTGCAAAATTTATCCCCTGGCTAATGTTAAGCTACATCAATGTACCACAACATTAGCAAGCTTTCAGATTTTAGCCATAACCCCTTATTCCAATCACATGGTTTTCCAAATTTGGGACAATCTCCCCTTGTTTAAAGACAAGAAATGCAAAGTGCTGAATGTAATCCAAGTTTGATGAAGTTCCTTAAACACCAATGCACACACAGTGAAATCTAATGTCATTACACTAAGCAAATAGTTAATAATATCCCCCTGCTTTTAACTTCTCATTTGTCTGCCCTCTTTATTTCTATATAAACTGAAATGTAGAAAAATGGAAGACTCAGAAGTAGAGAGGTTTAAGTGGTCTGGTAGTTCCATTTTCTGAGCAGGAATTTCAAAGACAGAACATCACAGTTCAAGACACATATATATGTGCGTGCGTGCACACACACACACACACACACACACACACACACACACACACACACACACACATATGCACCCACATACTCCAAGCTGCTCTAAGCATCAAACTGGATTTGAGTATAGCCAATCTATCATAAGAGGGCAATCAGTGTCCAAAAAGGCCTCCAAGACCATATCTGGGGTCTACTGGTGCTGCATTCCTGTGCGTTAAGTACTATTAAATATGAGAATGGAAGTGTAAGAAATGGTTCCTGCCCAAACAAGGCACACACCAATTAGAGGACAATACAGTGATGAAGGGATGACTGAGTCACACAGGCATGAATAAATACTACAGGAAGTCAGAGGGGGAAGCGACCCTGTGGGGTGGAATGGACAGGGAAGATTTCAGAGGTGCTTAGTCTTGAGTGAGGCCTTAAAGGAAGAGTCAGATGTGAAACACAGAGATGAAGAAGGAAAATATCTCTGGCTTATGGAACAGCCTAAGTAGAGGTATAAGGTTCAGGAGGAGCATGGTGCTGGGTGGGTCGGGGGAGGGGGACAGTGAGGAAATTGGGGTGGCTAGAGTAGAGGGTACCTACAGAGCAGGAACAGAAAATGGGATTATGCAGAACAGGCCAACTTATAGAAGGCTTTCAATTTGAACTGATTAGGCAAGGGGGAGTCCATGCGAGTTCTTGAGTAGGGGGGATTTACTAACGATTGAAAACAAGCTCAACTCCTTCCTTCTCTGTAATCTTGCTTAGTTTTTGTTCAGAAAGCCAAATATCAATGAGGCTGATATTTGACCTTATCTGCATTTTATTTATTTTTGTCTTAACTAGTCCGACTGGTTTTGCTTAGCCTCACTGTTGACTTATTCACCTGTAAGGCAGATACATGTGTACACATGCATATATGTGTGTGTACATAGACAAGCACACATACATACATACACACAGTGACATTTCCTGCCATTCCAGAAGGCCACACATTTTTTCATCTCAACTTTGGGCTTGAACATTCCTGACAATCAAGGGAGCTAAGCCAACAGCACATTGGCAAAAGAGCCCTTTTGGTGAAGCAGAGAGGCCTCGTGGGGCTCACAGTCCAGCCCAGTCCAGTGGTTTCCCGTCAAAAGAAAATACTTTTAGTGGGACAAGTAAAAAAATAATCATTTACACCTGCTCAAAAGGCATGTGTGGGCTTCATCTTTTAAACAAAGAACTACCCTGTTCTTACGGGCCGTGGTCAGCAGCCAAATATTTGGGTGTTGGGAACAGATTATCAGAAAGGGAGTTAAAAGAAACAGGATTTGAAAGCGCATAGCTCACACTTGAGAGGGAGGCTGTGACTGCGGCCCAGAAAGCCTCGCCCAGAGTAACCCGATCGCTCTCTTCCCGCTCCCCACTTCCTATCTGACTGAGCCTGAGGGACCCTGCTCTATACCAGTACATTTGTGACACAGTCCTCATTGGAACTGACGTAGAATGGAGTAAGCGGAACAAGGAAAGGAATATACATGATGACTAAGGCAATGTAAAGGGGGCTGGGGAGGGGGGAATTAGACCGAACAATTTATGACTATAACGACCAAGCCTGGAACCAGAAGAGAAAAGGAAATATCCTTCCTTTGCAAAGGTGGGGGACCACGAATATGGAACATTGCATGGACTGTCAAACATTTTATATCCTGATCAGCTTTGCTGAGACGGTATTTCTTCTTTCTTTTTGTATTCTTTGGTACAAGAGATGACTTGCTGGGTGGAGGGAGGGAGTGGGAACACGAATTTATTAAGTGTCTCCTATGGGCCAGTCACTGCGCTGCGAGCTATATAAATATTGTCTCATTTGACCTTCCAATGACCCAAGGAGGAGGAGGAGGTGCTATCATCATCCGCATTTTATAGCTGTGGAAACTGAGGCAGTGACTTGCCCAGGGTCACACAGTGAGGAAGTGTCTGAGGATGGATTTGAATTCAGGTCTTTCTGACTCCGGGCACTGTGCCACTGACAGATTTAGAAATGCAGGCAATGAAAAGTAAAGCCACCGATAAGATTTTTGATAGTCAAAAAAAAAAGATATAAGATATAGTTGTAAAAAAAATGTAGTTGCTATATTAAAATAAAAAAATAGAAAAAACTTACACGTCTAGGTGGCTTAGTAGGTGCCTCAGTTTCCTCATCATTAAAGCATCTACATCCTCGGGTTGTGAAGGCAAAATTAGGTATTTTGTAAAGCGCTTTACAACACTTAAAGTACTACATGATGGTGATGATGGATGACCAGCCATTTGGCCATCAATGTAATAGGAGAAAAAAAGAAACAAAAACGTTTTTTAAAAGAAAATCAGCAGGGGCAGGGTTAAAACAGAAAAGGCGGTGGCAAAGAAAGGGGTGAGGTACAAAGAGACGCCCACACAAAGAAAAATAAGAGAATTATTTACCTCAACTGCCAGGGAAAAACCAAAGCTACATACCAGAATAACCGTCCCTTTTGCCACTAAGTGATACAAACAGGCTGGTTACAAACAGTACAATTGCTTGGAGAATGTGTGTTTTAGGGTTTGCTAGGCTGATGACTGCGGGGTTTCCCTACGCTAAAGCTGCCCCCCCACCTCAGGGCAGGGGGAGGTGGCCTTTGTGCGGAGTACTTGCCCAAGGACCAGAAGAAACCTGTTCTATTAACCTTTTCTTCACCCAGGGTGTAAGAGGGAGAGGGAGCAGCAGCAGACTAAACTGTGAGCTATTTGAACCATCCTAGATGACCAGGGGCTGGCTCTAAGCAAAGCCCAGCCCCATCCGGGACACCTGCATCTATCCTTTTTAAATACTGAGGCTATCTCTGCAAGAAAAAGAATAACCCTACCAGTGTCTTCAGATCAGTCCTGGGATCAATGAGGTAAATACATCTGTATTAGGTTTAACCTGCCTCATCTTTCTGTACAGTCTAAAATACAAATCTGGTTTCCTGGACATGATAAAAGCCCTTGCGGGCTCTAAAGAGTCTACAAAGTGTGGCTTTGGTCTTTCTAAAATAGTAATACTGTCAACCGGTCAGTCAGTTAAGAAACATTTATTAAGTACTTACTACGTGCCAGGCACTGTGCTGAGCAATGGGGATTAAAAAAAAAAAGCAAACCACAGTCCCCAGTCTCAAGAAACTCACAGTCTAATGGGGGAAGCAACCTGTAAACAAGTACGTACAAATAAGCTAAAAACGGGAGAAAGTAGTAATAATAACCAGAGGGCATTAGGACTTAAGGGGGGTTGGGAAAGGCATCCTATAGAAGGCGGGACTTTAGCTGGGCCTTGAAGGAAGCCGGAGAAGGCAGGAGGGAGAGAGAGATGAGGAGGGAGAGCATTCTGGGCATGGAGACGGTCAGTGAAAATGTCCAGTCTGGAGAACAGAGCATCTGATGAGGAAAAGCAAGGAAGCCAGCGTCACTGGATCACAAAGTGCATGAGGCAGGAGTGTGCGAGGAGGCAGGAAAGGAAGCAGGCAGGGGTGAGGTCATGAAGGGCACTGAGCAGAGGATTTTTTTACTTGATATGGGGGGTAATAGGGAGCCACTGGAGAGAGAGAAAGAGAGAGAGACAGAGAGAGAGAGACAGAAATCTAGCCAGTAAACCCCAAGTTAATCTTGTGAAGATGGGATGGGACTGGATCACATCAACCTAGCGGGGTTTGCTTTGGCAAGGAGAAGGACCGCCTCATTATGAGAGTCAGGAGTGAAGGGGGAGATCGTGGCATAAGGCATCTGGGTGTAGAGGGGCCACTTGGTGAAGGGCCTCAATTTTTTCGGTAAACAATGAGGCAAGGGTCTCAGCTGAAGGGGTTTGAAGTGGAGCAGATTTGGGGAGATAAGAAAATAAGTTCTGTTTTGGACACGTTAAATTTGAGATCCCTACAAGACATATACTGTTTACGATATCCAAACAACTGTTGGTGGTGCTCAAGAGAAAAGCTAGGCCTGTATATACAGATCGTTGGCACAGAGCTTATAGTTGAACCTACGGGAGCTGATGGGATCACCATGTGAGAAGGTTCAGGACAGGGCCTTCGAAAATACCCACAGTTAGTGGGCAGGACATGCCACTTCCCTGCTGCCCACTGAAGGAAAATGTGAAAAGAAAAAAGCACAGGCGTGTAAAATGGCCGATCAAAATGCATCCAAGCTAATTGGCAGTTGTGACCTTTGTGCAACCTGGGGCACTTTAGTGCCTCCAAACTCAGTCACAAGATGCTGCGCAGCAGCTAACCAGCCACCTGGTCCAGCACAGCTGAAAGGAACCAGGAGAGGGCAGCCTATTTGTCACCCCAGAAGAAACCCAAAGCCTCCCTACCAGAAGTTCCTGCCAATTTGTCCGCAAAGAGAGTTGTAAAAGAGCAACAAGAAGGAAGGGTCCCAGGCCAAATGGCACTTGCAGGCTGTGGACTGGGCAGCTCAAACTGCTGACCTCAGGAAACAGGCAGAGGAGCAAGTCAGCCGGCCTGGCTCTCAGCTACAGCGACAGCAACAAGCTCAGAAGTCGGACATTTCCTCCACAATGGGCCAGCTCATGCCCTTGCCCGGACCACAGCTGGGGCAGGCATGGCACTGCTACGGCTCAGAGCTCCGGACACCAAGCGCTGACGGCACTAAAAGTCACATGGCCACACTCCAGGGCAGGCTGGCAACAACACCGGGGCTGGTGACAACACCAGGGCTGGCTGGTGATGGCACTGGGGGAGGGGTGTCAGTGATGATACTGGGGGAGAGGCAGGTCAGTGATGATACTGGCGGAGGGGGCAGGCTGGTGACGATACAAGAAAACAAGAGGAAGAATCCCATCTAGGAGAGGAGCAGCGACATCTACCAGCTTGAGTTCCATGGCTTCCAGCTGGTGATTGAAGGCAAAGCATTAAGAAAGACAGGAAAGCCCAGGACCTTTATTACTAGGGAAAATGAATGACTGAATGGAAGTGTTTTACATGACTGCACACATATAACCTATACCTGATTGTTTACCATGTCAGACAGGGAAGAGGGAGGGAAGGGTGGAGGAAGAGAATTTGGACCTCAAAACTTAAAAAAAAAAGACAAATGTTAAAAAATTGTTTTAATATGCAATTGGTGGTGGTGGGGGGGGAATATAACATTAATTTAAAAAAAGACCGATTGAATAGTTGTCTGCCCCACAGGCCCAGGACAAGGCCAGGGGCCCTCAGAGGCCTTCTGTCCAATGCCTCATTTTACAGATGAGCAATCAGACTGAGGGAGTGACTTGTTCAGGGTGGCTGTTGTTGGTCTGTTCAGGCATGTGCAGCTCTGTGTGACCCTGTGGACTTTGTCCATGGGGTTTTTCATGGTAAAGATACTGGAGTGGTTTGTCATTTCCTTCTCCAGTGTGTCCCCATCTGACAGATGAGGAACTGAGGTAAATAGGTGTTAAGTGACTTGCCCAGGGTCACACACCTATTAAGGGTCTGAAGTCAAAGTTGAACTCAGGCCCTCCTGATTCCAGGCCCAGTGCTCCATCCACTGCACCACCTAGCTTCTCAAAGTTACGAAGTACTATTATATTAAATATCAGAAGAGTTGGAATTTGAACTCAGGTCCACAGACTCCTGAGCCAGCGCTCTCTCCATTGGGCCATGTTGTATTTTTTTACCTCCATGAGCCGCACCTTAGACCACCAAGGTTAGCTTTTAAAAACCTTTAGATCTTGCCTCACCCTACCTCTGCAGCCTCATTCTGTGTTACTCTCTCTCCCAGGCTCTAGGATCCAACCAAACTGTCCTCTCTCTTCCTGAAACACAGCACTAGCGCACAAGCACACATGCACACACGCACGCACGCGCACACACGAGCTCACACACACACACACCCACCACCACCACCTCCCTTGGTACTGGACATCTTCCATGCCTGACTGGAATATACATCCTCCACCTCAAAGGCTCCCTCTCTCTCTCTCTCTCCAAGACATAGCTCAAACCTCTCCATAAAGCCCTTCAGGATACCCCCAACTGCCAACGCCCTCCCTGACTACCTTGTATTTATTCTCCTTATATTTATTCTGCATATAAATATATGTGTGCTTGTTGTCTCCCTCAGTAGAATGGAAGCAGTTTAAGAACAAGGACTGTTGCTTGTAGTTGTATCCTAGTGTCTGGCACAATGCCTGGCACATCGTAGGGGCTTAATATGTACTTGTTAATTGATAGACTGAATGACCAACCTCCCTCTCTGTGCCTCCTGTAGTCCTACCAATTTTTTAAAGCCAAACCAAATGCCACGTCCTCCATGAAGCCTGGTCAGCAACAACCTGGGCACCTAGACCTCACAAAGCACTTTATCTCTACTTTTTAATTCACTCTTTGAGGAACAGTATGCATTTTAGTTATTGGTGTACATATCTCCCCACAAGCCTAACAACCTTAAGACCACATCTTACCTAAACTTTATATACGCTCCAGAAACAAGCATAGACATTTAATAAATATCTGCGATAACATAAGTACATCACAATTTGCATTTGACAAAAATCTCATTTTTTCCTGATCCTAATAGGTCCACGGGTCTGAGTCCTTTTATTTAAAATGTTTATACAGACCCATCTCTGTAGAATTTTAGAAATACATTGTTAGGTCTGTGAGGAGGGTACAGCATCCCTCCCCATGAAGTAGAGACTTACTTCCCAGCTGGGGAAACTGAGACCCAAATAACTTTCCCACAGTCCCAGAGAAAATCGGCAGCACAGGCTGGACCAAAATCCAGGAGTCCTGGCCGTGAATGCTCCTTTTGCCTTTTCTTTCAAGCTCTACATTAATTATGAGAATTCTAAAGAGTTTGTCACCCAGTTCCTGGATCTCAGTGGCTTTCTTGGGCCACGGCAAGGACTCTCAAGTCTCAGAGGCAGATACATAAATGAGCTTTCTGTTTCAGGCTTAGCTCTGATCCCAAGAACACATCCTGTTGCTGAAAGATATGTAGGGAACACCTTGGTTTTTTGGATCTTGGTTAAATCTACTGCAGAAACATACATCTATCACTATTGATTCTGAAAGTTCTACTAGTCCCATGGTCTTTTTTAAAAAATTAAGAACAAGTCAAAGAAGAAAGGCAAGGGCTAAGCGGCTCTCCTGCTCAGCCCTCCAATTTCCCCACATCTGTTTTTACTCTCTGGCAGAAATTTAAATCATTCCCATATTCTGAGCTGGCCTAGGCTTGTATCCAAGTCCAAGACTATTTCTTTTCTAATTGTCTCAGCAGCCCCTGAGTGTTTCTGAGAAACGGGGCCTGGAGAGCTTCGAGGAGCAGCTGCCCTTTGAAGAAAGACTGAGGCTCCACTCTGGGAGTTAAAGCTCCTTTCTAGCTCTTCTGTGCCCTTGCCCCCAAGGCTCAGGCCCTCTTATTCTCTGGCTAATGCACCCTGAAGGTAAGCGGGCGGACTGGGAGATGCAGCTCAGAAAAGGAGCAGAGGGCCTTGTGAGCAAGAAACAGTGAGAACTACCTGGGCTAAAGATACCAGGGTCTCTTCCCTCTACTCTGCCTTACATACACACACAAAATGCCACAACTCCCTTGCTGTCCTATGCACTTTAGGGTCAAATGCAAGCTTCTGCTTGGCATTTAAAGACCTTCCTAACTTGGCTTCAACCCACTTTTCAGTATTACGTCCATCACTCCCCTGCATGCATTCTGTGGTCTGGTCAAACTGACCTTCTTGGTGTGGCTCATCCTCCCTCTCTCCCACCCCCCCCCACACCTCTGCTCAAGCTGTCCCCCACTCCTGGAATCTGCTCTCTGCTCATCTCTGCCTATTAACCTATCTCATTTCCTTCAAACCTCAGCCCAAGCACCAGCTCCTAGGGGTAGATAAACAACTAGGAGGCAAATGAGAGTGAGTTAAGTGGAAAGGAGAGGTCCAAGGAAAGTGCCAGGAGAAATATGGGGGACAGATTACTTTTGGCTCAGGGGGATCAAGGAAAGAATCACTGAGGAGAGGGATTCCTCCAGCTGCTAGCGTATTTATTCTTTACATATTTATATGTCGACATGATGTACACACAGAACATACACTGGTACACAACAGTAGCTTAATAATTGCTTCTTAATTGAAAGATCGATTCTAACACAAAGGACTAATTCACAAAGAGGTGTGTCTAATACATCTCTGGTCAAATGCTAGGTGAACCACTGGAGTCTATATAAGATAAATCACCACCGTCTTGCAGAAGCACTGAGAGAGAGGAAGTTCGCTGCTAATACCAAGAAGCTTAAACTTTTATGGACAGTATATAGTCATCGATGGCAATCACCTTTCAAGATGCCTAATGCAGACTCAAGAAATTTCATTTCTTCATGTAACTCACATTTCTCCAGCTTTGCACAGAGGTCTCTGAGGTGCTGACAGAACAGACGGACATGCTGGATGAAAAGATCAGGATGTATAAAATTAGGCTAATACACACCGGTCAAGGAAATCCCAAAGAGTATCAGTAATGAAGAGTGGTAGTAAGGACATGGCAGAGCATGGATGGCATCACTGTATGTTCAAATTGAGTACCAAGTGAAAAACCCAATTTTGCCCTTGCCTCAAAATCAATTAACTGAAACAAAAGTATATTTAAAGTGCCTACTATGTGCCAGGTGCTGTGCTAAACACTGAAGAGATAAAGCAAAAAGGAAAGAGTCCCTGACCTCAAGACGCTTACGTGTGCTTACCAGAAAAATAAATACCAGGAAATTCAGAGTGAGGCACTAGCAGCTGGGAGGACAAGGAAAGGTCTCACGTAGGAGGTGGCATTTAGCATTTCAGCTGAAATTTGAAAGAAGCTAGGGATTCTGAGAGGCGGGGGTGAGAAAGGAATTCATCCCAGGCACAAAGGCGATCTTGTTCAAAGCCACAGAGATAATTAAAAAAAAAAAGTTTTCCTTTTAGATTTCTCACTGAGTTTTACGCCCATTGCAAATATATTTTCACAATAATTCAGAGATCTATGGCAAAAGCTCTAGCATAACTGGAGTGACCAATAAAATAATGTATAGCCACCCTATCTGCCATCCTTCTTGTCCACATTGGAAGGATAAACAAAAAACACCTGTTTAAGATGTTCCTAGAAGGCTCACATGCAATGTACAATAGATCTGTGATGCCATCAGCATAGGGAACTCCCAGTATGGGAACTATCTCCACCAGAGCATATCGCACCTGCAGACTGCACAGATTGAACAGATCTCATATCTGTGACTTTCTATTTAAACTCTAGGGAGCTGCCTGAAGCATACAGAGACTAAGGGGTTTACTTAATCACACAGAGGATGTCACACAGACACTATATTTTAGAGGATCAAAGATTTAGAGCCTCAGAAGTCATCTGGTCCAACCCACTCATTTTAGAGAGAAGTTAAAATGACTTTCCCTTCTGACTCAAAACCCAATACACTATACACCACACCATGCTAACTTACATAGAACAAAAGGCCAATAATATAAAGCGAAATAATGAAAAAAGTAGGAAAGAAGGAAGAATGGCATTGTCAGATGTCAATCAATCAACAAAAATTATTAAGCTCTTATGATGCATCAGGCACAGCATAAAAGAAACAAACACAAAAATTAAACAGTCCCTGCTCTCAAGAAGCTTATGTTCTATTTCTGGGGGCAGAGGGGTGGGATGGGGTAAAACAACATTTATATATAGTAAGGAGTAGTAGTGGTGGTGGTGGTAATAGTAACGGCTGACATTTACATAATGCTTACTCTGTGCCAAGCACTGTGCTAAGTATTTTACCATTATTATCCCATTTGGTCCTATTATCTCCATTTTAAAGATGAGGAAACTAAGCCAAACAGAAGTTAAGTGACTTGCTCGAGGACACACAGCTGCTAAGCATCGGGGGCTAGATTTGAACTTAGGTGTTCCTGACTCTATCCGCTGTGCCACCTAGCTTACACCTAGGAAGATACTCTTTTCTTGATGTCTCCCCACCTCCAGTTCTAGTATCTCATTAAATCAATTCTGCCATTGTTCCTGTATGGTCTGTGTCAACCTACTCCCCACAGAGCCCACCCATTATCCCTGTAACTCTCTAGATCAAAGTGGCCTCCTTGGCCACGACTCATCTTTGTGTGTGGTCTCCCCCTTTAGTATATAAGTTTCTTGAGGTCAGCGACTGTCTTTGCTTTTTTGTATTTGCATCCCCAGAACTACAGTGGTTGGCACATTGCAAGCACTGAAAGAACGCTTTCATTCAGAATGGATAGCTGTATCTTTCACAATAATAGATAACAGATGAATTCTTAACTAGTCATGATATGGAGAGGAAGCCTGGATAGTGTGCTAAAGATGAAATCAAGAAGAACTAGGTTCACATCCTTCCCAAGTGGTTACTAGCTGTGTATGCATGGGCAAGACACTTAACCTCTGTGAGGCTCAACAGTCTCAGCCATAAAAGAGGGATCTAAGACATACGGCTTAAAGTGACTTTAGAAGCCACTGAGTTGAACCCCCTAATTTCACGGACAAGAGAACCATGACCCATGTGACCCAATGCCTTGCACCTTGCCCAAGGTCATACAAGTATTAATAAACAGTTAGGACTCGATCACAGCTCTTCCGACTCCAAATCCAGGGCTCTTCCCAGGGTTCCATGCTGCCTCCAAACTACCAAGACTGAAATAAGATCGTGTATGCAAATTGTAAAGTATTCAATAAATGTCAGTGATCATTAGAGAGGAAATCACAAAAAAAAGTATGGATGATTTTGATTATGTAAAAATAAATCACTTTAGCCCTTATAAAAGCAATGCAGCAAAAGAAGAAGAAAAGATATGGACTGGGGAAAATCTTTGCAAAATCTCTGACACATGCCTGACATCCAAAATTTATAGAGAATTAACACAAAGCTGTAAGATTAAGAGGCATTCCCCAATTACAAAGTGGTCAAAGGACATGACTAAGAAACTTTCAAAAAAAAAAAGCTCACACTATCAATAGCCATCTAGAAAGTATTGAAAATCACTAAGAATCTAAGAAATAGAAGCTAAAATAACACCAAGGCTTCACATTAAATGTGTGAAACTGGCAGATGGAAGATGGAAAAAATCAATGTTGACAGGTCTATGGGGGGAGGGGGTGGGGAAGTAAGCTGCTGAAGGAGTCAAAGTGAGTCAACAAGCACTTATCAGATCTTTCCTATGTGCCAGGCACTGTGCTAAGTTATGGAGATCCAAAGAAAGGCACAGACAGTGTCTTTTTCTCAAAGAGCTCACATCCTAATAGAGAAAGCAACATTCAAAAAACTAGGTACATACAGGACAAATTGGAAGATAGTCACAGAAGGAAGGCACTAACATTAAGGCTGCCCATGACAGTAATAGGAAAGTTAGAAAGAGAGAAAGGCTTAGGAGAAAAAATATAAGGAGCTCAGTTTTAGACATGTTGAGTTTAAGACATCTACGTATCAGTTAAAGATGTCTAATAGACAGTTGAAAATGCAAGGCTGGAGGTCAGGAGAGTGGTTAGGGCTAGGTAAATAGATCTGAAAATTATCTGCATAGACATGATAATTGAATCCATGGGAGTTATTAAGAGCACCAAGAACTACAGATGGAGGAAAGAAGAGGGCCCAGGACTGAGCCTCAGGGGACACCTAAGGTTAGTATATGTAACCTGGAAAAAGGTCCAGCAAAGGTGACCGGGGAGTGGTCAGACAGATAGGAAGAAGAACCAAGAGAAAGTAGTGTCCCAAAAACGTCAAGAGAAGAGCACATCAAGGAAATAAAGGTGATTGACAGTATCAGAAGCTGCAGAAAGATCAAGGATGAAGACTGATAAAAGGCCACTGGGTTTGGCAATTAAGAGATCACTGGTAACTCTGGAGAAGGCAGTGTCAGTTGAATGACGAGGCCGGAAGCCAGACTTCAGAGAGTGAAGAAAAGAGTGAGAAAAAAGGAAAGGAAGGTACAAATCGTAGACAGCCTTCTCCAAGTTTTGTGATGAAAAGGAGAAGAGATATAGGATGGTAGCTAGCGAGACAAAGAACAAGCAAATGTCTTCAGGATGGAAGAGACAGGGGCATGTTTGCAGGCAGGAGAGAAACAACAAGGAGGGGCAGCACAGTGAATAGAGCACCGGCCCTGGAGTCAGGAAGACCTGAGTTCAAATCTGGCCTCGGACACTTGACACTTACTAGCTGTGTGACCTCGGATAAGTCACTTAGGCCCAACTGCCTTTCCTGCCCCCCTCCAAAAAAAAAGAGAGAGAGAGAGAAACAACTAGGAGTGATTAAAGATTGAAGAGAGTGGGGAATGACAGAGGAGATAATCCACTGGGGAAGATGGGATGGAAAGGGATCGACTGTGCATGTAGGGGGGTTTGCCTCTTCACATAAGACAGGGGTAAAGGAAGAGATGGTGGAGAAGGCATCTGAGTAACGTGAGATGAGAAAGAGAGGAGAAGAGGGAGTTCTTGGAAACAGTCTCAGTTTCTCAGGTAGGGAAAATGGAGTGAAACATCCAAAGAGAGAATCTGTACACCGACCACAACTAAATAATCTAAGAATGCATTAAAACAAACTCAGTTTAAATTCAGTGTACAAGTTGATACTGTCTTGCTGGAGCTAAAAGCAAAGTTTTTCTGTCTTTTACATTGTTATTACTTGTATATTACACATGTATGGTTCCACATAAGATCAGCGGCAGTTACTCTTTTATATATATATATATGTGTGTGTGTGTGTGTGCGCGCGCGTGCGTGTATGTGTGTGTGTGTACATATATATATACACACATATATATTTATTTATCTGTATTGGGTTGTCAATGGGAAATAGATTTTATTTGGGACTGTGCATTTGTTTATGTCTGTCTCCTATTAAAACACATTTTAACACTGGGGGGAAAAAGAGCCACTTAGGACCTCAAGTTTGGAGGCTAGGAGGGAGGAAAGGTGGCCAAAAAGTAGCTGGAAATTGACAGATTCACTGCAGAGGCAATACGGGGGAAGGAAATTTTCAAATACACACCCTGGAGTCTCTCCAGAGGGGCTTTCTTGGCAGTTGTCCTGGGTCATGATTAAAAGACAGAATATCTAGTAGAATGAAATCATAACCAGACCTTATAGTAGCATCAACAGGTGCTGTCAGTACAAAGGGAAAAGTGCCCAGCTGGCCAGAGAGAAGCAGGAGAAGCCATTTCACCAAGGGATTGTTCTCTGCGTGCTCCCCGTTGTATAGAGCCATTAGTGTTCAGGCAGAAAAATCAATGCAAGCAGGAAACTAGCGACTCATCATTTGGTGAGCCCAGACCTGTAAATAAGCACATTAGGCCCAACCCAAGATGGTCCAACAAGACAGTAAAACAAAGTAAGATTTTAGTAAAACGAGGGAAAGGTAATTGGGTGTAACGGTCCAGGTGCTAACGAGGTACAAAGAGGAGAAAAATAGTACCTAGAGTGGAGAGAGACTCTATAAGCCATTTGCCGCAGCATTTAACCAGGGAAGTTATTAGCAAAAGGACAAAGGACTGACAATATCACTTAGTAAGGATGAATAGCAAGGAGATTTTTGCAATGGCCTGTACAGATGTGCAATGTTTACATATCCAAGTAACTATTCTTTCTGCTCTAAGTAGAGGCTGCTCTCTTCCCCTCTTGAAGAGAAGGTGAAGTGGCTTAAGGAACACACCTCTCCACTCTCCGAACTGTCATTGAGAATCAAGTGTTTATCTTTTTTTTTAAATGGAAGAAGGACTTCAATTCAAAAACCAAAAGGGAAAAAAAAAGATCTTCATCAGGAAGTTAGAAGAATATGACACCAAGGAATAAGGGAAAGAAAGAGGACACCTCACTGAAACTTTTATGCATACATGTTGTCCACAGAGGATACAAACTCCCTTAAAGCAGGGATTATTTCATTTATGTCTTGGTGTCCTGAGTGCCTGGTGCAGTGCCTAGCACTCAATGATAAAATGCTGAATGACTGATTCTAAAACAAAGAGTTAATCCACACTGAGGTAAGTCTGGCCAGTAATGAAAGTGACTACACATAGTCTAAGGTGAGGAAATGATGGGAAGTTTATGGGGAAGTGACCACCTCATCTCATAATTTCTGATAGAAGAGGAAAGGAAAGCCATGCATAGTCTGACATGCACTTTAAGAGAGATTTCAGAAGGTTCAGACCGGATGGAGAGGATACTGCGGCCAAAAATTCTAGGGCAGATAGAGTGTTGGGCTTGGAATCAGGAAGGCTCATCTTCATGCGGACACATACTAACTGTGTGACCCTCGGCAAGCCACTTAAACCTGTTTGCCTCAGTTTCCTCATCTGTAAAATGGGCTGGAGGAGCCATCTCTGCCAAGTATCCAGGATCTTTACTAAGAAAACCCCAAAGAGGGCCATGAAGAGTCAGACAGGGCTGAAATAACTGAACAACAAAACTCTATAGCCAGCCCCGGAAGCATAGGAAGCTCTCGAGACATACAGTACGACAATTCCAATGAGGAAGAAAATAGAAAGCAATCTAAAGAGGTGGACAGGGATGCCCAAGGAACTCATCAGATAACTCACACAAGATGAAAACATGGATAGGCAACAGAGAGTGAATACTAAAAGGTGGGACAGTTAGACAGCACAGAGGACAGAGCACCAACTCCAGAGTCAGGAGGACCTGAGCTCAAGCCCGGCCTCAGACACTTACCAGCTGTACGACCCTGGGCAAGTCACTTAACTTCTGTTGGCCTCAGTTTCCTCAACTGTAAAATGGAGATTGTAACAGCACCTGCCTCCTAGGGCTGCTGTGAGGGTCAAATTTGGTCACTGTAAAGTGCTTTTAGCACAGTGCCTGCCACATAGTAAGTCCTTGATAAGAATCAGCTAACACTATTACTGGTATTATTTAAGGAGTGTCAGCAAGGCCGGTGATGGAAGGTGAGGACGACAAAAAGACCGCGTTGATGTTTAGCTGTAAAAGGGTAAAGAGGAGGATCAACAAAGGGACAGGCCCACAGTTCCCGGAGGATGGGTTGATAATAATGGGTAACAGAGAGAAAGTAGAAAGCTATTTCAGCTCTCATTCTGCTTCTGTTTTCTCTGACCAGTAGAATAAAATGGCAAACGTTGAATTAAAATAAAAAATTAGCAGGGCTATCCTTAAAGAATACATCGCTACCCTTGATGAGCTCAAGTTCCCAAGTCCGGATGAACTATTCCCTGCAACTGATTATTAATGGAATAGGCAAAGTCTCGAAAAGGAAGCCGTGATCACAGAGGGATCATAGCTTCATCAAGAACGGCTCGAGGTAGGCCAAACCCCAAGAGGTCACTTGTCACAAGCTTCCTATTCTTCCCTGTCCCACATCTTAAAATATACACCCTTGTTCTCTGCTCCTTTTCTCTGGCGTCTGGTGAAGAGACTGAGAAGGAAGGAAGAGTCAGAGAGGTGGGAGAATAAGGGAGAATAAGGCCATAAAGACCTAGAGAAAAGAGAGTGTCAGAGAGAAGGTGTCGGGCAGTGTCAAAGGATGCACAGGAGGAGGACTGAGAAAAGGCCATTAGATTTAGCAATTAAGAGATTATCGGTTAACTTTGGGGAAAGCAATATTAGTTGCTTGATGAGGCTGGGAGTAAGACTGGGTTAAGAAGTTAAGAAGGGAACAAGAGGGAAGCAAGTGGAGACACAAACTGTAGATAGCCTTCTCAAGGAGTCCAGCCACAAAAGGGAGGAGAAATGTAAGATATTAGCTAGTGGGGAAAAGACGGATCAAGAGAGGGGTTTGTTTCCCAACCATAGATGGGGTGGGGGGATAGAACATTGGAACATGGGTGTTTTTGTAGGGAGTAGAGAGAGAAGCCCACAGTAGACCGAGAGTGAAAATGACAGAGGAGGTGGTTTGCTGGAGAAGATGGGATGGAATGGGATCACTTGTGCATGTAGAGGAGATGTCTTCGCATGGAGAAGAGCACTCTTTGTGTGAGACAGGTGAAAGAGGAGATCATGGGGGAAGGCACAGAATAAGTGAAGCTGAGAGGGGGTAGCCCTCAGCAAATGGCATCGTCCTTTCCAGTGTGATATGAGGCAAGGCTCTCAGCTGAGGGGTATAAAAAGGGAACCATGGGAGTTTGAGGAGGGATAAAAAGGTCTGGAAAAGTCACTGTGGTGGATGAGATAGTGAATTCATTAGAGAAGGATAAAATGACTGCCTTGCCTCAGTGAAAGCCCAGGTAAAATTTGTAATATAAATTTGTAGTGGACCCTGTCAACATGGTTTTGTGATTTTTTTTTCTATCTTCTTTAAGCTGCGTGTGAGCAGGAAGGAAGGCAAGGAATGATGGAAATAATCTAAGATTGGGGCTTTGGTGGGACAAGATCAATGTTGCTGTTGTTCGTCCTCTGTTCCTGAAGATGACCAATGACTTCAGGAGGGTGATGTCTCGACCCGCAAGTGAACTGGATTTAAGCGAGGCAGAGCTGTGCAAAGTCACCAGGCTCACTCTCTCCACAGAGTCGTTTGGAGTCTATCCTCATTTAGCTGCATGTGAGTAGGAGGGAAGGTAATGAATGACAGAAATAATCTTAATAATCTAAGGTTTGGGCTTGGGCAGGACAAGATCAACGATAGGACAAGGGGATGAGGGACTTGAGACTAAAAGATAGTGCAGAGTTGAACTATTCCACCAAGAGTCAAAATGGGGAAAGGAGCCCCATCCATATCGTCAGTGCAAGGGTTGTTGGCCCAAAGAAGGCCTGAGGGATAGAGGGATAGGAGATCACAAAAGAGGACAAGGATACTGTATTTAGGGTCATAAGGCAGAAGGAAAAAAAGAATGATAAGAGATCATGATCAGATAAAGAAATTTCAGAGTTCATGAACATGGAAGTGGAACTCTGCTGATGAGGGATGGTAAGATCAAAGACAGGACCTTTACATGTGGCTGAAAAGGGACAAAAAAGGTCATGGGAAATAAGTAAACTGAGGAACTGGGAAGTTGGGGCATTTGAGGGAATATCAATGTCAAAGTTCCCTAGAATAAAGGTAGGAGTTGGAGAGGAGAGTCGAGTGTACCAGAGATCAAAGAAATTCCAAATGAGTGCAGCCTGGGTGGGAAATGAGGAGCCCAGTCCCCCTCTCCTGATATGAAGGAGTTTATGGATCGAGGGACAGAAAGTACTGATGAGGCGTGAGTGAAAACAAGATGAGGAGATTTCTCAATGATGAGTTCACCTGGGGCAGAGAAGTCAAAAGAAGTTCAAAATTAGTAGAGCCAGGTGGGAAATGAGATGCCTGAAGTATCAGTACTCTCTCCCTCACTATGCAGCTAAATCTCTATTGATTTGTGTATACATCTTATCTCCCCTGTACAATGTAAGGCTCTTGAGACTAGGAATTACTTTTTGTGTGTGGTTGTGTGATGGTTTCATTTACTCCTCTTTCTGTGTTCTCCTGCGTATGTTGATTTTTTCATGTTCAGAATAAATAAACTAAAAAGAGGAAAATCAGAGCTGTGAAAAATAAATAACATTTTAAAACTTTAAACTAGTAAGCCACAAAAAAAGATCCACAGTGACCTATTTAATAGGCTAAAATATTAGGCTGGAGCTAAAATAATGACATTTAATAGAGAAAATAAAATAAATTAAAAATCAACTTCTCAAGGAAGAGCTAAATAGAGGCTCATCTGCAAAAGATCTAGGGGTTTGGGAGAATTTAAGACATAATGACTCAAAAATATAAGAAGATGGCCCAAAATCTAATGTGGTCATTCATGACGTTAAAATGGCATAGTATCCAGAATTAAAGAAATGAGAGTCACAGGATCACAGATTTAGCCCTAAAACAGACACTTGAAGCCATTTAGTCTAATTCTCTCATGCTACACCTGAGGAAGTGGAGGCCCAGGAAGGAAAGTGACTTACCCAAAAGGTCATACGTGCAGTCATGTCAGAGGCAGAATTTTAACCCAGCTCCCCTAACTTTCCACTAGGCTGGCCTGCTCCAGTGTACATCTGCATCCCTGGGTACCATGTTAGCTGACATATTTTCAGGGTGCTGATAAGCTAGAAAACATCTAAAGGAAGGCAATGAGAATACTGAAGTTCCATGAGACAGTGCCATAGGAATATGAGTTGAAGGCAATGGGGACATTGAGACAGAGAAGTTTTAGAGAGACTGGGAAGTACTTCAAATACTTTAAGGGCAGCCATGGCAGAAGAGGGTAAAACCAGGCATGATGTGCAGAAGATGCCAAAAGCCATATTTCAGTTTGAGGTAAGAAAAAACTTCCTAACCACTGGAGCTATCCAGAAGTAAACCTGGAGAGGTCATAGGCTCCCCTCCACTAGAGGTCTGCTGGGAAAGGCTGAACAACCAATTGTGAGGGATGATGGGGAAAGGATCCTCGTCCATATATGACCTCTGAGGTCCCTTCCACGTCCAGATGTTGTGTTTCTATGAAATCCACAGAGAAGGAAGCAGCTTGGCTGTGACAGTTGTAAGTCTGTCCCTCTGTGTGGGAGTCAACACACTCTGTTAACTCTGCTTTACCAAGACCACCCGAAGATGGTTTCTGGGTCTCTGAGTCTGATTTCTCTTCAGCTGACTTCCTCTTGCCTCCCTGTAAGTAAAGGGAGAGGTCTTGAGCCCTCTCCCTCCAGGGCCAACATGTGACCCTATAAAAACAGGCCCTGGAGCTTTAACTCAGTGTTTGTTCTGTCATTCTAGGTGAAAGAGGTTAATCTGTGAGTTTCAAAAGATCAGGAGAATGAGGCACCCAAGATGTAGGAGTTTGGGGAGTTTCACCGGGTTTTATGGTTGGGCATCAGCAATGCCACCTCTGGATGTGAATTTGGTGGGACCAATGATATGTAGAAACTCATTAAGTCTCAGCCCATTCTCCCCAAAGACCAAGGTGGTAGCCACCATGGTGCTGGAGGGAAATATTCACATTTCTGTTCTTACTAAGGACTTGTACCCCCAGCACTCAGCACAGTGCCTAGAATATTAATAAGTGTTTGTTGCCTGCCTTGCCTAACTGCTTAGATCTATTATCTTAGGATTCCCCCTACTCTACAGACTCAGCTACAGATTGATATGTAACCTCAACGATCAAAAGCCTCATCAAGGCTTTAACTCATAGCGTTCCACTTATTACTTCTCCTGACCTTCATCTATGGAGTTCCCTTTTGTGAACACTTAGTTGAAACCAAAGGGCTTGTATGTACTATGGACAGGAGAGATATTTTGCTGTCACCTGTCTGGCTAAGCATTTTGGTGAAGAACTAGACAAAAGCTCACCTGAGCTTCAGGTGTATCTGTTTACTCCTATCTCTGACTCCTGCTTCAGATCCTCTTCAGCACAGTATCAGGGTCACAGAATCACGGATTCTCAGAGGCCATCTAGTCCAACCTATAACCCAATCAGAATTCCCTCAACAACATACCCAAGAAGTGTTCATCCAGCGTCTGCCTGAGGACCTTCAGTGGCAAACCATTTCCCTTCTGGGTAGCTCCAATTATTACATAGTTCCTTTTATCAAGCTTAAATTTGCCTTTGCAAATTTCAACCATCTAGACCTGACCTCTGGCATAGACACTGTCAAGAGATCGGGGAAAAACGCATCTAAGGTGTTATTAAGGACACAACTGTACCTGACCTCATGACAGAATTTGTCTCTAACCAGACATCTGGTGTTCTCAGTATCCAAGACTTCACGTAGTTGACAGTACAGTCTAATGCACAAAACTTTCCCAAGAAAACACGTAACATGAAAATGCAAACAAAGACACAGCAGAGAACTAGACTCCCCAGAGCCACACATCTCCATCATAACAAGACTTCACTGGGCTTTCTTGCTCTCGCTTCTTTCAATATAATCATTTCAATAGTCACAGCGTAAGAGTCTATTTAGGCATACCAGCCCAGAGTATAAATACCCTGTTTTTATCTAAATCACTAAGTCATTTTATAACTAATAAGTCATTGGGAAAGTTCACCATCCTACAAGATCCAATCAGCCTTGTTAACTCACATACCTTATCAGTACCTGTCTACCCCTTTGATTAGAGGGCAGAGCCATAAACCTCTCCATTTAAGGAGGGGAACAGGACTGACATCTCCTCAAACATCTCATTTCCCACCCGGTCTGCACTCATTTAGGGCTCTTTGGGCTTCACCATGCACCCTGCACCACTTGGCTCCCCCTTCCCTCCCGCTTTTCTTTTGTGTGTTATCGTCCCCTATTAGACTGTAAGCTCCTTAAGGGCAGGGACTGTGTTTTTCATTTTAGTATCCCCAGTGCCTGGCAAATAACAGACAGTTAATAAGTGCTTATTAATTACTATTACATTTTGGAAGCCTCAGAGTAGGAGAGAGGATGTTGTCCTCATTAAGACTATTGGAACCAATGTGCATTCCTGCTCCCACAGCCCAGACTGTGGTAATACAGAGGATGAATAGAGAGTTTTCTAAAGTCCCAATTAGCGCTAGCACTCTATAAAACTCGTCCATGCTTTGGAGATGGCAACCTTTATTTTTCAATATCACAAATAACTAGAATCAGAAAAGAAAACAAGCCCCATTTAGTATGAAGGCTAACTAACCGTGGAACAAAGTAACTGCCCAGTAACGGGGGAAGAGTTAAACAAATTGTGGTGTACGAATGGAATGCAATGTTATTGTACTGTTAAGAAACAATAAATACAATGATTACAGAAGCATGGGAAGACTTACATGAACTGAGGCAAAGTAAAACAAGCAGAACCAGGAAAACGATGTACATAATGATTATTTAAACACAAAGGAAAAGAACAACGAAACAAAGACTGAATTCTGTCTTTACTATATACATTATACATATAATACATATTGTTAAATGTTATTAATATAGATTAATTATTGTTATTATTATTAATATATATAGTATTACTATATGATGGGGCTATAGATAGATAGAGCACCGGGCCTGAAGTCAGGAAGACTCATCTCCCTGAGTTCAAGTCTGACCTCAGACACTTACTAACTGTGTGACCCTGGGCAAGTCACTTAACCCTGTTTGCCTTAGTTTCCCCATCTATAAAATGAGCTGGAGAATGAAACAGCCGACCACTCTAGTATCTCTGCCAAGAAAATCCCAAATGAGGTCACAAAGAGTCGGACAAAACTGAAAACGATTGAACAATAAATGAATAAATTTAAAATATTATATATTCTATATACATACCACATATATATATAACACCATATACGATACATATAATGATATATACAAAATAACATATATTACTATATTATATGTATATAATTATAATGACCAATCCTAGCCCCCCCCAAAAAAATAGAATGCATCTCCTCCTTTCTTTAGAGATGGCAAACTATGGCTGTGAAACATTAACTATAATGTGGGACTTGACTGCTGAATTAATTTTGCTAGACAGTTTTAATTTCTTCTTTTTTATTCTTTGTAATGGAAGGGTTAGTTCTTGGGGTGGGGGTGAGGAGGTGGGGCTGGCATACTGAGAAATGAAGAGAATGTTACAACAAAAGACACCAATAAAAATTCAAATTTAAAAAACATTAATCCCCATCCCAAACCCCTGCCTGGGGTTACTGTTTTACCTTTTCTTCCGAAGAAACTGTAAGCTTGTCACTGGATATTAAGCTACACACCTGGTCCAGATTAAGGCTTAGAAATTCTTCCCCAAGCATCACCTCTGGGAAATGCTGCTCTGTTCAAAAAAAAAAACAAAGGTCAAAAAATAAAGTTATCATAAACTTCAGCCCTTACACCGACCAAACAGCACGGAAGTATAGTGAAAAATAACTTTGGTTCAGATCCTGGCTCTGACTTCTCCTAAAAAATCTCTTCCCTTCTTTGGTCTCTGGCTTCTTCATCTTTAAAATTGGGGTGATAATGCTCAAACTACCTTCTTCTCAAGATTGTTATGAGGAAAGTGTCTTATAAATTTTAGAGTTCTGTAAATGTGAGGTATCAGTAGAGTAAATAATTAACGGAATTTACCAACCAAGCTATTAAGGAGACTAAAGAGTAAAGGACTAAAAGCTGAAAGGAATTGGAGCTTTGAATTTAACAATGTGGGCATCACTTTCTATAAGCCTTTGTATTTAATAGCACAGAAGAAAATAGGACAGAAAGTACCCAGCTTTCAATTTCCTATGTTCTGTGTGATTAATAATAGAGTTTCAGAAAAGTGTCACTGAGACCTTCCTACTGAATTGAATTCAGAGTGTAAACTGGTAGAACTGTACACACCTATCTCCATAACTCTCTGAAGCAAAACTAGGCCAGGATCCCTTTGCTGCCAGATGATCACAGAGGTAGAAATGGGGCTGTCTCTCTTTATTCAGAAATAACAGGGAAGGCTGGGACAAAGTGAAACGCAGTCACTATGATGGCTCACAGACTGCTCACTAAACATCACTTTTGAGTGTGGAAGTGAACGGGGCAGCCCCAATGGTCTCCTGGCATCCTCACCTCCAAGAAGGCTGCACCTCTCCTAGAAGGGAGAATTCCAGGACAACCAGCAGCTATGTTTAAGGAGGATACCCACTGCGAAAGGGGAAAAAGTTTAACAGAAGCTCCCCTAAGGAGCCTGAGATGATCAAGATGACTCACTAGCTACATGACAGCGGAGAAGCCACAATTTGTGGCTGCGCCTCAGTTTCCTCAAAAATAGAATGGGGATGATAATCGTCATCATCAAACTACCTACCTCACAAGGTTGTATTAAAAAAAGTACTTTTAAGCTTTAAAGAGAATAAGAAATGGGATTCATGAGCTATTACCACAATACAGAAAATACAGGCAGCCCTTGTATAAATACATGTGTAAATATAATAAGTATTATATTTATTAAATATTAAATTATTATTTTTATTAGAGATAACATATTAATATATAAACTGGGACAAACAAAGGCTTTGCCTCCTACTTAAGGAAGCAGTGTGTATAGTGGAATGAATTCTGAATTAAAAACCACAAAACCTGTGCTCTAATTCCAACCCTGGGTAGCTGGATGGCCATGAACAAGACATCATCTTGGTACAGTGGGACAAAAACTGAATTTGGAGTTGGAGACCCTGAGGACAAATTCTGGCTCTCCTGACTTTTTTTTAACTACCAGAGTCACTTTGAGAAAGTTGTTTCTTCTTTTGAGGTCTCAGTCTTATCACCTGTAAAATGAGGGTCACTTTTAGCTCTAAATCCTATAATCTCCCTGGACATCAGTTTCCTCACCTGTAAAATTGAGATGATAATCCTTGTATTAACGTAATAATGTAATAATCCTTGTTCCCAGGACAGTTATCAACAAGCTCTCAGTTCAGTAGACTGAAAGATTAATGATGAGTAAAAAATGTCATAGCATACCCAAAATATCACACGTGATTTTCAACTGCACTAAGAGGCAAATAAAAAAAGAGAGAGGCACACTATTTAGGGCTAGAAAGCATTCTTCCTAATGATGGGGGTACAGTCTCTGGGAACCCCCTTGAACCTGATGGAGTACAGTCTCTGGGAGCCTTCTTGAACTCTCCTTGAATCTTCCCACTTGATCTGGCCTTGGCTTGAGGCCATAAGCCTCCCCTTATCGCTAGACCCAAATCTCTGTTACCCTTAAACTAGCCTAGCCCTGTACTGTCTGTTATCTCCAGGTGGCCTTCAGCTATTTCCCACTCTTAATCTCACTCCTAGAGTCTTGACCTCTAGTCATCCCAGTCCCATCAAGATCCTCCTTAGACTCCTCCTCAACACCCTCCCTAAAACCCTCCTCTAGTCACCCCAGACTACTCAAGACCACCCCTCAATCCCTCCCACAGTCTTTCTGTATATAAAGATCCATCTTGCCTCCAAGAAGGCGCCCAGATTCAATCTAGCTCAGCTCAGATTAATCTGGCCCACTGGCATTAATGTCACAAATGTTCAGGCTCCCTAAGAGTCTCCCCATTACAGTGAATCTTTAATGAACTTTGTTTTTCTTTAGCTGAGAAGGCTGGAGTCAAATTCATTTGGCAGGACCCAGCACAATGGTATTTTGGGGTCTCAAGCACCCCTCAACCCCAAACCTCATCACTACTGACTGTCCTCTGCCCTAGTCAGAAGGGAAGGCATTGATAAACTAGAGAAATGTACTGGGCACATGAGGAACAATTAAAGGAGGTAAGATGGCAAGGGAACAGAATCACCAAAGATCAGGAATCTCAAATATTTCAAAAGCTGCCATACAGACTTCTTCTGCTTGGTTCCAGAAGGCAGAACTACAAGCAATGGGTAGATGTTACAAGGAGATAAAATTAGCTTTTATATAAGGGAAAACCTCTTAAAACCTAGAGCTATGCAAATATGAAATGTGCTGCCTTGGAAGTGATGGGGATGGGATCTGCACCCCAAAAAAGAAAAGCCCTGGACTTTCCCATGTAGCCCAGGTCCCAGGTGTTCGCCTGGGGCAACCGGTCCTTCACAGTTAAATGCCCTTCCATTTTGGCCTTCAACTGGTCCCACCCTAGACTGCCATTCCTTAAATTCCATCTAGACCCCTTTTTTCTTCTCATAGAGTTCCATCTTGCCTCCATTAAAGTTTTTAGATTCTTTTAAGAGTCTGGCCAGTGCTGAGATTCTTAAAATCTAGCCAACAGCAAGGATTCTGAAAATCTCACCCACCCTGACTGGTGTTCTGATAAACCTTGTCTTTGGCTGAAAGAAGGCTTGGGTCGAACTCATTCGCGGCAGGATCTGCATCTCTTACCATTAAATTTTGGGGTCCCAGCACCCCTAGACCTCAACATAAGTATTATGTTTCCTCCCACTAGGAATCCTCAAGGCAAAGCTGGGGGTTTTCGGGTATAAAGAGGATTCTTAATCAAGTATAAGTAGGATTAGATGACCTATTAAGTCCTTTCCAACTCAGATTTTTTTGATTCTGTAAAAACACACCATAAACTGAAATGAAAAGTCCTATTCAAATATGAGGTACAATGATGATGATGATAACTCTAAGGATACAGGAGGCATGTTGCAAAGCCTCCAAGTTGCATATACTCCTCCAATATAAAAATTGTAAAAATGAGGGTACAGCTGGAACAGGAAAAAACAACATTGGGCAATCTATTTGTGGGCAAAAGTTGAAAAATGAAAATGGTCATTTCTAGAAGGTGACACTCCAATCTTAACAGGTACTTCTTGAACGAAAGCCAAAGGTGAAACCCTCTCTGCCATGGGCCCTCTTGGTGTCCCAGCACATGTTTTGTTTTTAATTTTTTTTTAAATCAGAAATTCGATCACTGGACCAATTGTGGTCCCACCAAAACTGGGCTTACAAGGACCAGGTTCAATCCTGGTGGCCTTCCAAGAGGGGTCATTTTATCTTTCGCTTATTGTTTCTTGCTAAAGTTTATTCTGTCAAAACCTCCAAATGTACTCATGTCTCGGCTTATATAAATGTAACTGAAAGGAGTATCTAGTTCCTATACAAGCATTCAAGGTAACAAATGAATCACAGATACAGAAAAGTCTTTATTTCACTCTACAGAAAATGCATTGGGCACTTAAAGAAGTCCAGGAACCCATAAACAGAAGCAGAAAACCACATAATTCTTGGATGGATGAGCCAGTTGTAAAGAAGTCTCTCCCTATCACTTATTCACTGAGAGGGATGCACAGAGCTGGTGAGAACCTAGACATCCCCCAATCCCTTGGAGAGGAGTGAAATATGACCTACTTGGATTTTAGGCATTGGCTGGGAGGGAGCATCAAGGCAGTCAATGTATATACAGTAGTTTTTCCCAAAAGAAACTGAACTTGGGGTTGCTGCTACTCCAACATTCTCGTAAATCTCAGCTCTCTCACAGGGTCCTATACAATCTCTCAGATTTACAGGGTACACTGTGTATGGACATTCCTCCCCGGGCTACAACATGGGCAACCCTCTCCCCATCCGTCAGACCTGCACTATTTGAATAACTTATTGTTTAAAAGTGAAAAAAAAGTCATTATCAGTCCTGGGAGGAGACTGTGCAGATATAGAGACTTCCCTACCCTTCCAGCTCACCCATCCACCATATACACAAGTTTCCCCAATCTGGAACACAGGTTCCTTCTATTCTCTGATGGGGAAAAAGGCAAGAGTCAGCCATTTCTCTGAAAGAGCATACAGAGGGGAGATTTCCAGCAAGAACTGATCCCCCTAGAATCCTAGCCAATCGAAATATCTTGAGGGCAGCCCCAGTGCCTGATGCTCCATTTCCTTGGGATCAAGGCAACCACTGGCATACCAATACTCTCTACAGGGAAGTATCCATCAGATGAGATCCTTTATCTCACATTCTATATATAAACTCATCAAATAGATCAGAGAACCCCCACTTAATTGCCTTTATAGTGTCAAAATCTTACAGAAGTTTCTCATACTTTCTGTGGGTGCAAAAAATTATTCCTTTCTCCCTAGTTAGCTAGTCTAGTTCATTACCAAGGCAGTGAAGTGACCTGACAGTGTGTATAGACAGCTGGGCCAGTAGTCAAGAAGATCTTGAGTTCAAATCCAGCCTCTGATGCTAACTAGCTGTGTGGCCCTGGCCAAGTCATTTCACTTCTGTCTTCCTCAGTTTCCTCAACTGTAAAACAGGGATAGTAATAGCACTTCCCTCCCAAGGCTGCTGTGGGCATCAAATGAGACAATAGATTTGCAAAGAACTTAGCACAGCGCCCGGTACAAGAAGGTGCTTAATAAATGCTTATTTTCTTTCTACTATTGGCACAGTTGAGACTTTCCTACTTACACTTTCACTCCACGAACTACGCCACCATGTGCAAATAATGCCAGGCACACGGATCTCAATAACACGTTAAGGTCCTCAGCTTGGCAGGACCTGGAGACAAGTCAAGTCTACAAAGGAATAGTACGAGCTTGAGTACCTTTCTCTACTCCCACTAAGGACATTAATTGAAAGACTAATAAAAAGAAGTGACAAACCAGGAGGAAGGAAAGGAGGAGGGGAAATGGACATTTAGATATTAAAATAATTTCTTATCACCCTAATAAAAAGGGCCTCAGGAGACCCACCATCAATTTCCCACTCCATCCAAGAAGAAGGTAAGTTCCTGAAGGGCAGGGGCCAGTCTGTTTTGGTCTTTCTAGTGCCTAGAAAACTGCTTTGAAATTTTAATGGCATAATGGAATGAATGAATAACGGGAGAATAAAAGAATGAAAAACATTTATTAGGCACTTTATATGTGTAAGGCACTATGCTAAATGCTTTATTGAACCGAATTGCCACAAATGCATCATGTGACCTTAAAAAGTCACAACTTCTCTGGAACTTGCATGACTGCAGTAACGGGGAGCTTATTACTTCCTAAGAAAGGCCATTTCTTTTTCAGACGGCTCTCATCATGAGAGTGGTTCTTCATACCAAATTAAAGTTTGCCTCCCCCCAACTTTCCCTAACTGGTGTTATTTCTGCTCTCTGAGATCGTACAGAATGTTTCATCCTTCATTCCACGTCACAAGATAGAGGGATTCTTCCTAGGATGGTTTAAACCCATTCAAAGCCCAGAGGCAAGGACCTGTACTAGGTGACCTCTTGGAGCCCACAGAGTTGGGGTTTTTTTTGTTGTTGTTTTCTTTGTTTTTAAAATAATAGCAGGTCTAGTGGGCAGCGCTAACATCAAGGGAAAAGCAAAAGGCAGCAGGTAACTTTTGTGAGTAGGTCACCTGCCCACACCATATAGCTCACAGTATTTTAGCATTTGTCCACAAGCCAGGTTTATTCAAAGAAAATCCATTCTTCAGAAGAACCCACACTGCTCTCCATTTGGTGAGTCAGCTGAACACACCAGGAAAACATACCCCTGGCCCCAGAGCTGAATTTGGCATTCTGTGCTTACCAGCTTCGTGACTAAGGAAATGACATTTGAAAGAGGAGTAGGAGAAGGTGGTAGTGACATTTTTAAAAAAAAAAAATTTCATAGTTCACAGTCTAAGACAGATCACTTCAGACTAGGAAAGGAACAGAGCTGGAATCACAGGCTTATATTCCAGGGAACTCATTAAGCAACAAGACCTACCGATAATCCCTAAAGATATAACATGCTGGAGCTTCTTCATGCCTCCTACACATTCTTGTCTCTCACCCACGGCAGATTCATCTTCTCTCCTTTGCTTACACTTCTCTTCCTCCCATATGTAACCTCCCTCTGAAATCTCATAAGAAAATTCTGTTTCCTCCGAAGAGGTTCACCCAGGAAGGAGAAGCACCCACAGGACTGCTGGGGGACCAGTGAGGAAAATGGGTTGGATATTCTCAAGTCTTCTAGTTTTTCTCCAAAACCCAGGAGGACTCAGGAGGCTGGGTCTAAGATCATAGCCTCATAGGAGGGTTGGCTGGCATGGACTGTGTTAAGGTTTTAGGGGTTTAGGGGTGCTCAGGACCCCAAAATACCAACACGCCGGGTCCTGCCCTAATGAATTCGACCCAAGCCTTCTTACAGCCAAAGAAAAACAAAGTTTATTAAAGATTCACCATATTGGGTAGTCTCTTAAGGAGCCTGAGCATTTGTGATGCTAATGCCAGCGGAACAGAATGAATCTGAGATAGATTGAATCTGAGCACCTTCGTGGAGGCAAGGTGGATCTTATATACAGAAAGGTTGTGGGAGGGATCTAGGGTTGTCCAAGCAGTCTGGGGTGATAGGAGGAAGGGTTTAGGGAGGATCTTGATGGGACTGGGGTGACTGGGGGGACTGGTCAGACTCCAGGAATAGGCTTAAGGGTGGGAAATAGCTGAAGGCTACCTGGAGATGACAGACAATAGAGAGCTAGGGCAACAGACCTGGGTATAGATATTTTGATAGGATCTGAAACAGACTTCGGCATGAAAAGCTTATGGCCTCAAGTGAATGCCATATCAAGTGGCAAGATTCAAGGTGGAGTCCAAGGGGGCTCCCAGAACCTACACCCCATCATAAGTACAGAATAAATTCCTTCAAGGGCAGAGCTTGGTGTTACCACCCTGGGTGGCACAATCTTTCCTACAAAGATGGAAATTTATTTCCTATCCCTCTTTCAAAGTGAAACAAATTTGTCTTTTCCAGAAATCAGGAATGATGATCAATTATCACTTTTAACTTCATTAAACTACAGCACTACAGATCCATAATGTGTAGGAGACATTGGGTAGAACACATACTGACCCCAACACATCTCCTAGTAATTGGTCTATTAAAAATAAATCCCTGGATACAAATAAATGGACAAATTTCATTAGCAGTTCTATGTACTGTTAACAAAAGCCAGGAAGAAATGAAAATAAGAGAAAGTTCATTCAAAATAATTAGAAAATTCATAAAATATCTGGGGAACTAAACTATTATGGCACAAGTAAGGTTTATATAAATACAACTTCAAAATGCTCTTTACAGATATGAAGGAAAACAATAAGATAGTAAGTACTCGTGATTGAGCTGTACAAATATGATTAAAATGACAAAATTTCTTAAATTAAACTATAGATTTTGTACTATGTCAATCAGCTTATTAAGGAGATGCTTTTTAGAATGAGACAATAACAAAATTTATTTGGAGGAACAAAAGGTCTAGAATCTCAAGGAAAACAATGAAAAAAGAAGTGAAGAGAACAGAATTACCAGACTTCAAACTATGTTATAAATCAGTGATCATCAAAAAATATTCAGTGCTGCTTTACAAAACAGAAGAGCAGATTAGTGGAAATGAAGCACCTAAAAATGTTTACCTGTTTGATAAAACCAAGAACATAAATTACTGGCAGAACTCCCTAGATGGCCAGAACTGCTAGGGAAACTGGAAAATAGTCTGGCAGAAAATGGGTTTAGATGAGCAACCTATACCATACTACACAATAAGCTTCAAATAGCAAGCATTTGATGTTTGTAAGCATAGATATTAAAAGGTCACATCTAAATTAAAGAAGAATGGGAAGAGGCATTTTCTATTTTTGTTTTTATGGGGTTTTTTTCAATTTTTTAAACATTTTTATTTAAAGTTTTGAGTTCCAAATTCTATCCTTCCTTCTTCCCCTTCTTTTCCCCCCTCCCTGAGACAGTAAGCAATCAAATATAGGTTATGCATGTGCAATCACGTAAAACATTTCCATATTTCCAAAATATTTCATTTTGCCCAAGAAGACTCAGATAAGAGAAAAAAATGAAAGAAAGTGAAAAATAGCATGCTTCAGCCTGTACTATCAGTTCTTTCTCTGGAGGTGGATAGTATGCTTCATCATTAGTGCTTTGGGATCATTGTATTGCTGAGAACAGTTCTTCATCAAACAATATTGCTATTACTGTATACAATGTTCTCCTGGTTCTGTTCACTTCACTATGCATCAGTTCATGTAAGACTTTCCAGGTTTTTTTTTAATCATCCTGCTTGTCATTTCTTAGAGCACAATAATATCCCATTACAAACATATACCACATCTTGTTTAGCCATTCCTCAATTGATGGCCATCCCTTTGATCTCCAATTCTTAGCCACCAAAAAAAAAAGAGCTGCTATAAATATTTTTATATAAATAGGTCTTTTTCCCTGGAAAAGGCATTTTCACAACAAAGTTGGGAAAAATTCACAGAACAGGACAGAAGGAAGCTCAGAAGAAAACACAAACAAGACAATTTTGAAAGCAGCAATGAAGTTATCATATATACCTTTTTTTAAAAAAGCAAAATCTAATAGAGATTCACAGATTGACATAGTTATCTTTTTTCCTGTATACATGCAAATACTAGGTTTTTTCCCCTTTTATTTTCTTTAGTGCAGAAAAAATTTTTAAATGGTTGCAGAATTCTTAGGCAAGAAGTGATTATCAAAAAATAAGTCATTTCAATCACATAAAATTAAGAACCTATGCACAAATAAAAGTAATGAAGACAGAAAAAGAAGTGAAATTTCTGAGTGGGAAAAATCTTTTCACTAAATATCACTAATAATTGTATATCTAATATATATATTTATATATTTATACATATGGAGAATTAACACAAATATGCAAGACCAAGAGCCATTTCTCAAGAAACAAATGGTCAAAGGATATAAACAAACAAGAGATGCAAACTACACATGACAGTACGAAAATATGCCCTATATCATTAATTACTAAGAATAATGTAAATTGAAATAGCTAAGGTTTCAGCTCACAGCATGCAAATTGGCAATGATAAAAAACAGGATTGGCTAAGGCTGTAAACACTGCTAAAGAGAAGAAAATACACCTTCCTTCTTTCTTTGAACTGGGGAAGTATGGCTATGGAATACTGCATACATTGTCAGATTCAATGTGTTTGGCTGGCTTTGCTGAAATGTTTTTTCCTCTCTCTTTTTTTATCTTTTTTTGTAAATAAAGACTGCCTTTCTGGGGAGAGAGGAAGCAAAAATTTATTTGGAAATGAAGGTAATGTAAAAACAAAATCTTTTTTTTATTAGTAAGCATACAAAAAAAAAACATTGACAGGGCTATAAGAAGCATATAAATACACTGTTGGTGGAATTGGTCCAATCATTCTGGATATATTTGGAATTATGCAATTAAAAGTGACTAAACTGTTCATATCCTTTGACACTACAACTAGGCACATTCCCCAAGGAGTAAGACAGAAATAGATGTGAGATAGATATATATAGATACATACACATACACACACCCACCCACATACACAAAAGGGCATCTAGTTAGTTCAGTGGATAGGGCACTCCACTTGGAGTCCAATAGACCTAAGTTCAATCCAGCCTCAGACACTTACTATCTGTGTGATCCTGGGCAAGTCACTCTGCCTCAGTTTCCTCATCTGTAAAAAGGAGACAATGACAGCACCTATTTCCTGGGGCTGTGTGAAGAGCAAATGAGATGTTTTCAAAGTACTATACAAGACTTTATCAGTATTATTAACTGAAGAATTTTTGAGGACAGAAAAGAATTGTAAACAAAGTGGGTGCCCCTCATTTGGGAATCAGTGAATGACCAGGAATGTGAATACAATATGTGAGTACAATGGAATATTTTTGTGCAATAGAAATGATGAATATTAGGAACTCAGAGAAACATGCGAAGATTTATATGAACTGATGCAGTGAAAGAAGCAAAACCAAAAGAACAATATACAGAATTAACATTAATTAAAAGATCACTTAAAGGAAGCCCGATTGAGCAATTGAAAAACCAGTAATTGTCCCAAAGAATGGATTATAAAACATACTTTGCTTTGCATGTGCTGCTTTGCCTTGTTTCAGCTCCACAGAATAAGATGATCCATGCCAGGTATAGCCCTGGTGTCTCTCCCCATTAGATTGCAAGTTCCTTGAGGGGAGAGAAGGTTTTTTTTTTTAAATTAATTGTATCCCCAGCACTTAGAACAGTGCCTAGTGCACTGGACTGGACCATCATCCTCTCAGCAAAGAGGCCAGGACCTAAAGGCAAGGAGAGAAGAAGGAGGAACCATGTCCAGCGTTTTTGCTTTCTGTTTTTCTTTATTTCAGAGAAGAGTTCATTTTGAAAGTGATAGAAAAGTGTGGTATATCAAAAAGGACTTTTATACAAAAACAAAGATATTAATAAAATTTATTTCTAAAAGATAATAATGCCTGGCACTCAAATTGCTTACTGGCTCTTTGCTTTCTTCTCTTTCAAAAGATCATCTGCACTCCCTGGGCCTCAGCTTCTCTATAAAATAAGGGGATGGGGCTAGAGGATCTCTAAAGAGACCACACGAGCTCTAGTGGTCACCGAGACTTAGAGCTGTAAGAGATCTTGGAAACCATCTTATCCAATCCTCTCCTTTTACAGAGGAAGATCCTGAGACCCGGGGAGACTAAGGGGACGGTAAGTGGGGATGTGGGAAGAGTGCTGGATTTTGAGTCAGTGAACCCTGGTGCCCGATTCCACCTCTGCACCTTGGTAACTTATAAAGCTACCGGAAGTTACACCAACTGCCTAAGCCCCAATTTCCTCATCTATAAGACAGAGATTAAAATGTCTGCAGCATTTACCTCCTAGGACTGATGTAAGAATCAAATGAGAAAATAAACGTACTTTGTAAAACCTCTTGGGGTATACAAATATCATTTGTTGCTGTCATCACCATCATTATAATTATCTGACTTGCCCAGAAGACAACATTGCGCAGTGGAAAAGAATACTGGCTTTGGCATCGGAGGACCTCAGTCCACTGTCCATGCCACCCACTGCTACGGGAGAGGAGGGCAGGCTGTCACCTCTCCGGGCCTGCTCCCTCATCTACAAAATGAGGGAATTGGGCTACATGAACTCTAAAGTCATTTCTAGCTCTAAATCTATGACGCTACAAGCCGAGATGAGGATGGAGGCCCCTGCCTCTAAACCCTGTGCTCTTTTCCCAAAGCACCAGGCCTCTCCACTAAGACTAGATGAGCGGAAAAGGGAATATGGGAACCCAGGTAACTGGGGGAGCTGGTTATCTCTGCTCCAGTTAATTCCAAAGTCATAGTGTAGACAACTATTGTTTGAGTTCCAAGCCTCAATGAGTGTTACACAATTATTAGGTCTGTTTCTAGCCATCTGGATAAGGACCTACAGTTACTGTGTACAGATGAGGTAGAAGTCAGACTGAGCACATCCCAGCCCTCAGAGAGAACCACAGGCTCTGGCTTCATTCTCTTGGGAAAAGCGAACTTTAGTCTCTAGGGGTGGGGAACCTGCAGCCTCGAGGCCACACGTGGTCCTCTAGGTCCTCAAGTGTGGCCCTTGCAGTCAAAGGGTTGCACTTGAGGACCTAAAGGGCCACGTGCAGCCTCCAGGCCGCAGGTTCCCCACCCCTGGTCTAAGCCTTTTTCTGGGTATAAAATGTGCTCCTTCCAGGGCATCAGGTCGGGAATGAGCTGGTGCTTGTTTGAGCACCCTGAACATAAACCAGAAAGGCACCTTACAACCCAGGCTTAAGACCAGCAAGTGGGGGAGGTGGAAGGAAAGACAAATACAGATATCATTCATTCATTCATTCATTCATTTGACAAATATTTATTAATTAAACACCTACTATTTGCAAAACACCTTGCCAGGCAATGGGGAAAATGCAACATATAGATAAGATTTAACCCTTACACTTGTTGACCTTATATATTGACAGGAGAATAAGACATAATACAGAATACTGCTAATAATGGTAGTAATAACTAGCATTTATATTACACTTTATGGTTCGCAAAGCATTTCAAACATATTGTTTCATGTGATTTAATAAGCAGGAGACAGAAGTGAACAGGGTTATGTTAGGTCCAAGGCAAGAAAAGTCCTCACTGTTCTACCAGTATCAATGAAGAATATTCCAGGGAGAACCAGCCACACAATTGCTTCTAATATAAATACAAAAAATATTCTCCAAAAAGGACTTCGCCCAAAGAGCCAAAGTGGATGGAGTCTAGTAACGCAGTGATTCTACAGGCCTAATGTTAGGATATTATGAGGGCCTGCTGCCTTAATGTTTTTGTGATACACAACATCATGATTTTTACGTTTCTGATGTCTGAGCTAGTAGTAGAGAAACAGGTGCAGGAAAGGGACAGCTGATGTACTCTGCAGCTTCCCTGACCTACAGGGACCTGGATTTCATATTTCACATCCTTTCTCCATACTTGGATCCTATAATCCCTAAGGCCACAGGCTTACGGGAACAGAAATTAGATCTCTCCACTGATTGAGAATTCCTGGAGGGATAAAGACTCTCCTCCAGAATTCCTGAATGAGTCTGGTCTGGCAGAGAAACAGAAGCAAAGTAAATGAAGCAACTTCATAGAATGTATTTTAGAAAATTCCAATCAACCCTGGAATCTCCCCATGACCCGATTTGCCAAGGTCAGGGCAGGGGGCACATACGCTCCTAACTATTCATTCTCTAGTCTATTATCAGATTTCAGTATATTGAGTTGTCCCATTCCTATCAGCCCGTGGTTCTTAGCCCCCTCACCACCTCAGTCCCAGGAGACAACAGAAGCCTGGCTTGTCTTCCTGCCCAGAGAGGCCTCTGATTACTGGTCTCTATCTCTATGTATCTCTGCCCCAACCCACTCTGAACATGGTAGAGAAAGGAATTTCCCCCTTTGGGTTAAACATATCTAGAAGTGGAGATGCCTTGTGCCCTCTGAATCCACTGCAATATCTGGAAATCTAGAACTGGAAAGTTCTTCCATTGAGGTAACTTCCATCCATTCTAGTGCTGCTCCCTTTCCTCTTAATCCATTCCAAGGGAAGGTAGGAGTCACCCCTCCTTCAGAGCCAGAACAGGGGACTAAATAGACATCTACCACAAGAGTTAGGATCAACGTCCTACAGACAGACCCTGCCTCCCCCTGGTCCCCCGGTTCATGCTCCTAACAGAGGCCTGTTTCTCTCCCTGGCACTGGAGCGTTATACCAGAGCTGCCCAGCAGTCAGTGCTATTGAGTCAGGTCTGACCTTCCTCAAAGAACCGTCAGAGAAGTTTTCTTGTAACCCCAGCTACAACAAATTAACTTGCGGATACCAGAAGCAATAGAATGTGCTTTCCCTTCAGCCACAACAGCTTTCCTCGTGTTCTTAAGCTGAAACTCACGGGAAGGTGAATGTAAGAGGTATGAAGATGACAGCAATGGAGGGGGGAGGGAAGAGGGGTCGCAATAAGCCTAGTCCTGGTGTTTGTGGACATGACAGCTAACATGGGTAAGAAGGTAGAGGCCACGGGCCAGCCCTTACTGATGTGCAAAATCCAAGAGATAGTCGGGATTCTAATTCCCTCTCATTTAATTAGGACATTCCCTGGTTTTAAACTGCCTCATCCTTCTAAAAAGCTCAGCTACTTAAGCAAGCTAGTGAAGTCCTCCCTGGGCTTGCTAGCCTATGGCTGGAGGGTTTCAGCTCTGCCTGGCCGACTGATGTAAACAACATGGCCCAAGAATTTTAATTGTCGTTTCATTAATGGCCACTCCATTACCATCACACAGAATGGGCTCTGCCAGGGCAGGGGCGCCTCCTAATCACAAACCAACAAAATCCACATAAACCCAGTCCCTCGCCTTGGAAGTTAAAGATTAAACGGGACCTTGGGAACAAGGATAATGAAGGATTGCAGCCTGGCCTAATCCTACAAGAAACACGGGGGTCCATTTCCCTGCCCTGGCCTGTCGGAGGAGGTGCCTTCTGGACTTGGAGAAGCACAGGGAGAGAGGACCAGAGCTTTAAGCCGCTGGTGGTTAAAAGGACACTCACAGAAATATCTATTTTACAGCAAGTGATGATACCCAGAAAAAGAACAGAAGTCGCTGAGGAAAAAGAGGGAAGAAGCCCTAAATTTAATCCTGAAAGAGACTTTGGAAGATGTCTAGTTCAAGGCCCTCCTTTTACAGAAGCCCAGGAATTTGAGGTGATTTGCCTAAGACTACATAGGTGGGATCTAAATTCACTTCCTCTTATTCTAAAACCAGGACTCCTTCCACTACACTACCTACCTCTAAAAGGGGAGAAGGGAAGTAGCGGGCGATATCCCAAACAGAAAACCAAAAACGCAAAAGCAGGAAAAGGAAACCAAGGCAATTCTGCCTCTCCCCTACCTCTCCCCCAGGAGTTGGAGACACATCATAACTGAGAAACTAGCCAGAGGAAGAAAAGAAGAAGTAAAGGAAAAGGGAAAAAGGAACTCTGAGGGGGCCTAGTCCAGCCCTGGGCTTGGTGGTCCCCAACCTGGGGAACTGTCTACTTGAGAAGTCCGACTAAGGGAAACAAGTCAGAAGCCTTGGTGCCTTCACCTGGCATTTACCTGGGCTTCCAGGGAGAGGGTCAGAGTGGACCATCTCCAAGGTCCCGCTGAGTTCCGAAATGCTACGACACAATTCTAAGAGTTTTGCCTGAAATCAGGAAATCAACCAATGCATTTCAATACCGTGTTCAGTGTCCGTGGAGCAGAGTAAGGATCCCTGGTACGGCCCCTGGTTCAATGATGCATGTGCTAACAATGACGTTCACAAGACGACTGTCCCTGTTTAGGAATGCTTTCCTAGCCACCAGTCCCTGTGACTCAGATAACGTGGGTAAATGTCTTTACTTCAGGCACACAGCAAAGCAAGCAGTGGCCGAGGGAGGCCTTCTCGGCCTAGTTCAGCCACCCTAACAGGACTCATGATACAGAATTCCCACCTCGAAGAGTGCCGGAAGATCAGCGCTCATTGGCATTCTGGGATGGACAGGACAACTTTCCTTTAAAAACAAAATCCTTAAAAGACACTACTGCCTATGATAAATGTAGGCTAGGAAACAAAGATTTCACCCTACAGGCACAGGGACAACAGAGGCCCTGGACCCCAAAAAGGTTGCTTCAAGGTCTTCACACTCTATTGATTAAGCCTGAGAAAACCAGGATAGGGTGAAACAGACAGCTAAGTAGCTGTTTGGGAAAGAACATGGATTGGGGGTAGGGAGTGGGGAGAAGAACCTGGCAGAAACATTCCCAAACCCCCATTCTTTATTCAAAACTTCACTGATATCTTTTTTCTATGATTTTCATTTCTAAATCTCTCTTCTTCCCTTACTCTTCAAGCCAATCTCTGAAAGAACAGAAAAAAATTCAGCAAAACTAACCAGGACATAAACTGAGTCTGAGAGAATGTGTAATGTTCCATAGCCAGAGTCCTCCGCCTTTGCAAAAAAGGGAGGGAGGCACATTTTCTCAGGGCCAAGCTTGGTCATTATGATTACATAATATTCCAAACCTCAGTTCTATTGAAGAATGACTCAAAGTTCTGACCCTTCCTAAAAGGCTGTCCTACACCAAATGCCTAAGTTTTTGCTAGGTTTTTTTTGGCCAGCTTGGACAAAATTCCCAGCAATGAAAACACAGGAATTATCAAGTCAACCCTGACACCTAAAACACCTCCTACTCCGGAGGGCCACTGATTCATAGGGTCAGCTCACTCTGATGAGTCCTGCTGCCCAGACTTCATACTCACACACAGGAGAACCAATGGGCAGGTGCCATTCAGGGACTAAATAGGCAGAGAGGCCATGGGTGCAATCACAGGATCGATCAATCAGAGCTGGAGAAGGTGGGCTTCTTGAAAGGCAAAACCTTAGACGTGACTGACCTTCTCCCCGACCAAACCTTGGGAGCTAGGAGACACTGATTTGTAGATAAGGAAGGTCTGGAGCCCAAATCTCACCGGCAGTAAGTAGAACAGCCATGATTTGAGCCCAGGCCCTCTGACTCCAAACCCAATGCTCTTTCTGCCTTAACACGCTACAAAGAACTCTTGTGCAAAACCGAGAGATAAGGAGACGCAAAACAGAAGCAGAATAAGGGGAGGAAAGACGGAAAAGTTAGCAAAGCAGAGTGGCTTCCTCGCACTTCTAGGGGCGATTCTCAAAATGAGCTCACGAGCTAGGGGGGAAGGGGAAGAATTTAATAACCTGTGTTTGGGAGGGGAGAATGATAATACTAATAGAAATAACGATAGAGGGAGAATAGATGATAGAAAATTTTAAATGACCACATTTACATAGGACTTTTGTTTGAAAATCTCTTTATATACATTATCTCATTTGATCCTTTTATCATCACCCCCATTTCACAGATAAAGAAACTGAGGGTTTGCAGGGGTTAAGTGCTTACCCAGGATTTTTCACAGCCAGTAAGTGTCTGAGGCAGAATTTGAACTCAGGTCTTCCTGACTCCCACTCCAGTGTTCCATCTACTATGACACCTCCGGGGTAAAAGAGCAGGATCAGGTCTCCAACAAAGCAGCCCCTCCTTGTTATTCTGAGACAATGTTCCTCACGCAAAGCCCCACGTTCTACAATTTTTCCATAGCTGCCTCACAAATCACCAGCACGTGAGGAGGGTCAGAAAGACCCAGGTGTGGACAAGGAGAAGCTGATGAGGGGAGGGAGGAGTGACCCAAGGTTACACTGCTTCAAGAAACACGAAGTGACGTGACACACTTGGTGTGCTAGGAGGACACAGAGTACAGGTAGGAGGAAGAAGGGGCACAAGAGAACAAGTTTTTAGAAAAAGGGAAGGAAATTGATCGTGCTAAATTCTCAGCCATAAATAGAACAAAACCTCCACGGACGTTTGTGTCAAAACCCAGCTCAAATCCCTGCTCCTCCAGGAAGTCACCCAAGAGCACCTAGCCCAAAGCAATCTTCTCCTTCTGAATTCCTGCAGCACTTACTTGACAATCCTTTTTTCTACCTTTGCAACATCACCTGCATTGCTTTCGTTGAAATGTTATTTACCAAATTACCAAAGACATAATAGATAACTTTGATTATATGAAACTGAAAAGCTTCCGCACAGATCAAATCAATGCCCCTAGGAGAGGAAAAGAAGTGGTACAACAGGAAAAAAAAATCCTTTATGAAATTATCTGATAAGGGTTCAGTACACAAGACATATAAACATTCAACAGACAGAGATCCCCTAATAGATTAGTAAAGGATATAAACAAACTATTCTCAGAAGAAGTATTGCAATTACTACTATTAATCACATAAAAGAAAATTCCAAATCATTAATAGTAAGAGAAATGCAAATCAAAACAACGCTGAGGTTTTACCTCATAGTAGTCCGTGCTGGGTCATGGGAAGACAAGCACACTGGTGCGTTGTTGGTGGAGTTGTGAATTAGTACAACCGTTTTGGAGGGCAATTTAGATTATGCAAATAAAGTGACTAAAATGTCCATTCCCTTTGGCCCAGAGATTCCTTTACTGGGTTTATACCCCAAGGGAGCCACTGAAAGAAGTAAGTCCCCATATACATCAAAATATTTATGGCAGCATTTTTTGTTTAATAGCAAGAATCAGAAACAAAGCAGATGCCCAATGATTGGAGAGTGGCTAAACAAATCTGTGGTACACGAATGTGAGAGAATATTACTGTACTAGAAGATATGCTGAGTGTGACTAATACAAAGAAGCTTGGAAAGACAGACATGAATTGATGAAATGTGCTGTAAGCAGAGAAAGCAATACACCCAAGGACTGCAACAATATAAACGCAAAGAACAACCACACACACACGCGTACACACACACACACTCAAAAGTTAATGTTGCAAAATTATAATGAACAAGCATGGTTCAAAAGAAGCCACATGAGAAGACACCAGAGGTGGGAAATCCATAAGTATTACACACTGAATGCATTTTCAGACTTTTTCAATGTATTTATAAGTTATTCTGATTTTTTCCCACTTTTTTTGTCTTTAAAAACATTATTTGCTATATGGGATGGCTAGCTGGGTCAGGGAAGGGAAGAGATATTGGAGGAAACTATGGTGATGTAAAAACAAGATATTAATAAAAGAGGAAATGTCTATCTCATGTATCATTAATTAATTTTCACATATTTACACTTTATTTCCCCCAAAAGAAGCTCCCTTGGGGAAGAGACTAAGTTCTACACTCTCCCTGAATACCCCACAATACCTTTGGGTAAACAGTAGGGGCTCAGTAAATATCTGGTGGTTGACCACAAAAAATTAACAACAGCACCCTCTCCCCTCCCTTTACTTCCCCATTACCTGCATAAGCATTGGCCTGCTGCAGGAGTTCCGTGCAGGTGTGCACATCTGCAAATGCTCTGATGCCAAGGCAGTTGGTAGGATGTAACTGAGACTGGAGAAAATCACAGCAATTTTGCCGGACATCCATTAGTTGTAACAAACTGGCTGCCGGCAGCAGCACCTGAAGGGAAGAAATAAAGGTTGCCAACTGAGATACCCAAGGTGGACTCCTGGGATCTCCCAGACCCCATCAGAGAATGAGAGCAGTAAAATAAAGGTCCCCAGCTCTCTTCCTGGCTCTCACCTGAGCCAGGACCAAAGGAACACCCCAATCAGTACTCTAGACCCAAAACTGCCTTCTCCTCCTGTTCTTCCTCCACATAGGGCACCCGGGGCAGGGGGAAACTGCATAAATGCTGAGAATATTCTCAAAGCAAGGGGCCTGGCCCAAGAAAAGGGCATACTGACACTTAACTGAACCTAATTAGGTAGCTGTAGATGCTACCTTAGAAAGCAGGTTGTTTTTAAACTAGAAAAAGATCACGTTGCCTATAATTCCCTTTGATACAGATATCGCACAGCTAAGCACACGCCCCAAGAAGTCAAAGATTGAAAGAAAGATCTTATAGACAACAAAACATTCCTAGCATCATTTATCATGGTAGTGAGGAACTGGAAACAGAGTGGATGTCCATCAAGCGGGGAATAGCTAACAGAGGCCATAAGTGACATGAGGAAATGGAATATTACTAATGCATTAATAAAGAACAGATACAAAGAACTCAAAGAAGCAAGAGAAGACATATGAACTGATATAAAGTGAAGCAAGCTGGGCTGAGAAATTAATATCTACAACAGCTACAACAAGGTAGATGGAGAAGAAAACAATGAAAAACAAAACCTCCGCTAAATGATATGTGATTATAACAACCAAATTTGGCCCCAGAACAGAAAGAAAAAATGCATCTCCTTTCCCTTCTTTGAAGAGGTGGGGGACTATGGACACAGAACATTGTACATGCTATCATACTCAGCGGATGTCCTGATTAATTTTGCTGAACTGCCTTTTTTCTCTTTATTTTTTATTGTTTGCTGGATAGGAGAGGGATATATTTAGAAATAAAAGGTGATCTAAAAACGTATCAATAAAAATAGCAAGGCAGGACCGCTTTTTCAGGTTTTAAACAAAACAAGCCCAAAAGAAAGGGAGAAATATGAGGAAAAACTCAGGTTCCATGGGGATTGAGCAGGCCAGCCATGGCCTACTCACACTTCCAAGATCCCCAATCCCCATGTTTCCTCCGGTGCTCCCAGATGCCTCACTCCTGTCCATCCTCCACTTTGCTAATAATCTTCCTAAAGCACAAATCTGCCCCCCCTTACCTAGTATCTCCCTCACCCCTTTTCAATCAATTCTGGTGGTTCGCTATTGCCTCCAGATTAAAATATAAAATCCTGCTTGGCTTTTAAAGGCCTTCATGACCTTTTTGCCTTTCCAGTCTTCTTACATACACCTTATGCTCCCCCTGAGAGCCTATTCTGTGACCCAGCAGCACTGGCCTCCTTGGTGTTCCTCACCCAAGACACCCCACCCGAGGCATTTTTGCTGGCTGCCCCCCCAGGCCTGGAGTACTCTCTCTCCTCCTCTGTGTTTCCTGGCTTCCTTCAAGTCCCACCTGCTACCTGAACCTTTGCTGATCCCCCTTAACACGAGTTTAGCCTTCACTCTGCTACTTATCTCTAATTTGGCCTATTGGTAGCTTGTCTGTACATGGTTGTTTTTTTTTGCACAGTATCTTCCTGATTAGACTATGAGCTCCCTGTGGTGGTGGTGGTGTTTGGTTTTGGTTTTGCTCTCTTTGTATCCCCAGAACTCAGCACAGCACCTGGCACAAAGGAAGCACTTCATCAATGCTTGCTCACTGACGCCATCCCGCCCTATGTGTGCCTTGACAACACTACGCCAACCCCCTCACCTTAGGATCAAGTAGACGGAAACCAGAAGCTCCACTTTGCTCAGTTTGGAAAAGGATAATGGTTTGGGGATGTTTTCCCAAGACTGAGAAGAAAACCATAAAGCAGTTTAATTTAAGCTTTCTTGCTTTTTCTTCCAGGAACAACTTCTTTATTTCTGGGCTGGGGATCCACGGGCTGTTTCAATAACACCTGGAAGCTCTGAGGTCAGCCAACTGTTTCCATCTAGGAGGGCTCTGATTATGAAAACACTTTTTTGATGGATTTATTTCCTCAGGTCACGGCACCATTTATTTGCGAAGTTATTCAAATCCTGGCCATTGGCTGTTGCCTCAAATCACCCTGACTTGCCTCTCATCTGGGCAGTCCAGGCAACTAGCTCTCTGGCCCTGACCTCTGACCCAAGAGGGAACAACCCCTTTTTCCTTCCCTGGTCAGGAGCTTCCAGCTGTTCAAGACACAATTTTTTTTTAAATTTTTATTTACTTTGAATTCGAGTGCAAAAAGACAAAAAAAGAGAGAACATTTCCATGTACACAGCATGACATAAAAAAGAAGATTCAATATAAAACCAAGAATTTTGATTTCACACTGCTTTTTTAAAAAAAAAAACTACGTAATAAATATTGTGCATCATTTTCAAAGCTATTTTTCTGTGCTTCCTTCTAAGTTTTTTGTTCTCTGCTGTGCACTTTTTTCCTCCCTCCCTCCCCACCCTGCCCTAGAGAAGGTTGCGTGTGTGTGTGTGTGTGTGTGTGTGTGTGTGTGTGTAAAACCACACCATCCATATTTCTATTTATCAGTTCTTTCTCTGGAGGTGGATAGCATCTTCCTTCATAGGTCCTTTGTAGTCGATTTGAGTGTTTATAATACTCAAAATGACTTAGCTGTCCAAAGTTGTTCTTAGAACAATACTGCCGCTACTGCGTACGACGTTCTCCTGGTTCTGCTCATTTTACTCTTCGTTATTTCATGTAAGTCTTTTCATGTTTTTCTAAAATCAACCATCTCACCGTATCTTAGATAGCACAGTAGTATTCCATCACAATCGCATGCCACAATGTGTTTAGCGACTCCCCAGTTGATGGGCATTCCCATAATTTCCAGTTCTTTGCCGCCACAGAGAGAGCTGCTATAAAAAACATTTTAGGACATACAGGTTCTTTTCCTTTCTCCCCAATCACCTTGGTAAACAGACCTAATAATGGTATTGCTGGGTCAAAGAGAATACACAGTTTAATAACTCTTCAGGCATAATTCCAGATCATTTTCCCAAACGGTTGGGTCAGCTCGCAGTTCCACCAACAGTGAGTTAGCATCCCAATTTTTTCACATCCCCTCCAACATTTGTCACTCTCCCCTTCTATCATTTTAGTCAATCTGATAGGTGTAAGATGGTATCTCGAAAGTTGTTTTAATATACATTTCTGTAATCAATAGCTATTTAGAGCATTTTTTCATGACTATCTATAGTTTTGATTTCTTTGTCAAAAAACTCCCTGTTCATATAGCTGGACCATTTGTCAATTGAGGAATGACTCGTAGTCTCTGACAAAGTTCTTTATATATTTGAGATACAAGACCTTTATTTGAGAAACACTCTATAAAAATTTTCTCCCAATTTTCTGTTTTCCTTCTAATCTTAGCTATGCTGGTTTTGCTCGTACAAAACCTTTTTAATTTAATGTAATCAAATCCATTTTCCACCTCACAATACTTTTTCTACCTCTTGTTTATTCATTAAATTGTTCTATCCATAAATCAGATAGATAATATGTTTCATGTTCTTTTAATTTTCTTATGTTATCTCCCTTTATATCTAAGTCATATACCCATTCTGACCTTATCTTGGTAAATGATATAAGATATTGATCTATGCCCAATTTCTACCAGACTGCCTTCTAGCTTTCCCAACAATTTTTACCAAATAATCAATTCCTATCTCAAAAGTTTAAATCTTTTTATTTGTCAGACACAAGGTTACTATAATCATTTGTGTCTTACATGTCTACTCTGTTCCAATTATCTACCTTTCTATTTCTTAGCCAGTACCAGATAGTTTTGTTTTTTATTTTTTTAAAATTACTGCCTTATAGTAAAGATCTGGTACTGCTAAACATCCTTCCTTCACCTTTTTTTTTCATTAATTCCTTTGATATTCTTGACCCAAGGCACAACTTTCCCCGTGTTTATCCTAATTAAGCCAAGCACAGGTTCCTTTAACTTTCACATATCACCTGCTCGAAAAGTAAGGTGTTCTGGCTCCCAGGAAATCCTAAACACCAGGCAGAGCATCTCCCTCACTGTCCTGTGGCTGTGCCCGTAGAGACAGGGTGAATAAGGGAGAGCGTGCTGGCCCTTGGGGAGATACGGATTCCAGTCCTGCCTCTTACACTTGCTAGTTCAGCAATTCCCAGCCAGCGTCTGAGTCTCACAGCCTCAGTTTCTTCATCTGTAAAATGGTGATAACAGGCCCTACATTACAGGGTTTTTGTGACAATTAAATGAGATTCGCTATGCAAAGTGCTTTGCAAACCTCGCAGTGGTTCTGTGAGCTCCAGTCGCTGTTTTCGCTGTCATACAGCAATCTCCTCTGCCTCTGCCCCTTTCTCTCTCTCCTATTCCCCTGTGGCCCAGCGGGATGGCCATGAATTAGCAGTGTGTCCTTGGGTTTTTTCCTGAATCACTGATCCATTCCAAGTGGACCCAGCCAGTCACTGACTCTGCCTCCTCCATCCCCCCCACCCCCCACCCCTCACCGCTCCATCCCCACCAGGCAGCCATAAAACAGGAAACTCAATTAACCTGTGGGCTAGCTCAGCCTGGATACACAGATTCCAAGAACAGATTAGTCTCCAGTCCTGCTGGCTAAGTTGGGATATCATTAACCATTCCTACCCCTTTTGTAGAAAAAGGCACGCACACGCACACACAGAGGGGATGGCGAGTCCCTCATGGTCCAAGCCCCAGAGTTATAGCCACCAAAATGTTTCTCCTTGATTTGGGGGGTGACAGAAACAAAAATGGGCAAATCCAATTATTCTCACTAAGACAGTAATGCCCTCGATCACTGAAAGGTAGGAGAAGGACCTACCTTGTGATGTAACAAAGCTCGAGAATAGCTAAGGGGGCGGTGCAAGGAAGTGTGAAGGGATGCCCTGCTGTAATCCAGAAGGTAGCATGGTGGAAAAAAAAGAGGTAGGAGTCCTAGAGTCCAATCCAGACTCTATCCCTTTGTTCACTCATCTATAAAACGGGGGTGATCTTACCCGCCTGGCAAGGAACTCTTGCTGTCCTTTGGACAAGGACCAGCCTAGCTAAGTTCAGAAAGGCTCTTTACTAGGTTGGCCACAGAGATGGAATATTTTGAGCCACAACAACTCCTGAAGACACCAAGAGGAATAAGTTGCAACCGGCATCAGCAGAAGGAGCACGCAGACCAACAAAACCCCAGAGGGAAGGTCATACTTCAAGGATCTCTGATTCTGTTGGTGTGGGTGTGCCCTGGGTAGACAGTCTTCAAGCGTGTCCTCGCATCTGCCCCAAATGTGTGTAAAAAGCACTTTAAAATCAAGTGCTATAGAAAGGTAAGAATGCATGACTGTTGACATTGTCCTTATTATTAAATGAGCACTTCACAAAGCAGTTTTGTCTGTCACTCACCTTCAAAAGACCACCTGATAGAATGTAAGCTCCCCGAGGGGTACTTTTTTTTCTCATTTTTCTACCTGCATCCGTAGCACGTAGCACAGCAAAGCAGGCATGGTAGATTAGAAAAAGCACTAGAACTGGGTTCAATTCTTCCTGAATGCATGACCTTAGGCAAGTCATAACCTCCCTGGGCCTCAGTTTACTAATTTATAAAATGGGGTTGGACTTATAGGGCTTCTGAGATCACCTCTAGACCAGTGATCCTATGATCAATGCCTACTATGTTTTCTTTAGTTGTTTTTTCAGTAGTGACCCCATTTGGGATTTTCTTGGCAAAGACATTAGAGTGATTTGCCATTTCCTGGTACACAGAAAGCACTTAATACATGCATGCTGAATTATTTAAATAAATTTAGATTCTAAGAAAAATGCTCCAAAAACCCACATGTTAGCAGTATAGTGTAGAAACCATGCTGTGCTCATGTTTCCAAGCTCATGTGAAGCCATGTGGATTAGGAGAGAGAAGCCCTGGATTCAAGTCCTGCCTCCAAAAGTTCCTAGGGGGATATGTGGCTTAACTTCTCAAAACCTTAGTTTCTTCACCCATAAATTGGGTGCAATATTTGTACCAATTTGTAATTCACAGGGTCTCTAAAAGGAAAAGTGCTTTGTTAAACTTAAGCTACCATAGAAATGTGAATTGTTCTTATGACAACTGTCTGGAGAGGTGAATTAATGAACATTCCTTCTGCGCTCTCAGGTTACACTGAAATTTCTCTAGACGGAGGTACGCCTGTCGTTTTCAATTCCCCTGCTGCTTAGAAATCACACTAAGGAGACAAAATGATAATCTGGCCTCCTCGTTGTATTTGGGTCTGCCTCTGCCTGAAAACATTCCCCTTGGCTGCTTCTTAAAATGAACAGAGCTGTGGTTTCTCTAATTGCCCGTTCCCACTGTTTGATCTTTAGACGGTAATTATGAGTCAAAAGCCTTTTCTCTTCCTTGGAGGAATTTAAAAGGAAATTAGGAGGGGAAAGGACGAGATGTGTGGACTAGACTGCTAAAATAATAATAATAATAACTCATTTTATAGAATGCCTTACTTTTCTTCACAACAACCCCATCAAGACGATATAGATCATGAGCAGGATTACCCCCATTTTATAAGTAAAGAAACTGAGTCTCTGAGGAGTTGCGTGACGTGCCTGCAAAACTCAACTGCCAGCTCATCTGATTCCACAGCCAGCACTATGGGGCCTCTCTGACCATAGAATCAACTCCACCTTAATATCAAAATGGAACCTGGCCTGCACATCCCGAGGGCCGGAAACACAGTGAAAAGCTAATACGTTCAGGTCTGAGAAAAAGCAGGGAGCAAAGTACCCAGTGGCTGCCTACAGCATTCTCCCTCAGTTTTTCTGTCCTCATCTATAAAGTGTAAGTACCCTGAAGGCAGGGATCATTTTGATGTAGACATCTGGAACATTTTTTGTGGTCTACGAGGGCTTCCAGAAGATTCCACCTTCTCATCACATCATAGGTCTAGGGCTGGCACGGGCCACAGAAGACAAAGTCTAACCTCCCCCATGAAAGGTAAGATTTGAACCCTGGCTGAGTCCTGAGGCAGGACTCTTTCTACACTACGGCACATCTTTCCTTAAAACTGTACTGCCCCCAAACCAGCAGCAAGACTGCAAATGGAAGAGAAAACCTGGAGCCTGCGCTTTCCTGCGAAAATGTTCTATTACAGCTCTGTGGACTAGGCTTGCAGGTGGTGGTCTGTTTTTCAATTAGATTCAGTTCAACGAACATTTATTAAGCATATTACTACGTGCTAGGCACTGTTCTAGAAGCTGGGAAAGAGGAGAGGAGAACAGGGAAGCGGAAGGGAGGGGAGAAGAGAGGAGGGGAAACAGCCCCTACCCTGAAGGAGCCTACAGTCCACCTGTAAACCTACATAGGTCAATACAAGGCAATTTCAGGAGAGAATTTTCTTTTTCTTCTGAGGGTAGAAGCTATAAACAGGGCAGTAGGTGACACAGTGGATAGATTGCTGGGGCTGGAATCGGGAAGATCAAATCTGGCTTCAGACACTTACTAGCGGTGGGACCCTGGGCAAGTCACTTAACCCTGTTTGTCTCAGTTTTCTCATCTGTAAAATGAGCTGGAAAAGGAAATGGCAAACCATCCTAATATATCTGCCAAGAAAAACCCCAAACGGGGTCACAAAGAGTCAGACTCGACCGAAAGAACTGAACAAAAACAGAAGTTATAATGGTTAAGCTGTCACCCACGTGGCTTTCAGGAATGGAAGGTTGCCACAGGACAGAAATCGTTTAGCTCACTATACGACAGCGTTATAGTTCTTGCCTTTAAAATCCACAGCCTGCCTCCCCCCTCTATTGGCCTTTCTTCCATTTTTTGTCTGTGTGCCATTCTCCGGGTCTGGCTTCCCCCACCCCCATGACAAGCAAACAGAGCAGAGGATATCCCGTCACAAAGTTTCTGTTTCCTTTAGCAATAACAAAAGGAAGTGCCCTGCCTTGGAGTGCACCAATTGCTGGAATTCCAGCAAGGCCACGCTCCTCCGTCACTCCATTCAGGGCTCGATGCCTGGGCCGATGACGATGATCTGGCAGCATCTGGCAGCAAGATGAGTCCGAGCTGTCCAGTCACCTCTACCAGCACGCTGTACTACCGAGAGGGCTAAGGACATGGAGTCAGACACCGTGGGGAGCCAGCATGGCACAGTGGAGTTGGAAGACCTGGGTTCAGCTCTCTATTACCTATGGACACCGAGCAAGCCTGTGGGTCCCATATTCTCATCTGTAAATTGTTAGACTGGATAGCCTCTGAGGGGACAACGCTAAGTTGATGATCCTATAAAAGCCCCTCTCTGGCATTTATTAGCTATGTAACCTTGGATAAGTCGGAGTCCAAGGTCGCCCTTCTTCTTTCTGAAGCCTGGCTTTCCTAATCTACAAAAGGGGGTAACATTTGCATACCTCATAGGGTTGTTGTAATGAAAGTATTTTTGTTAACAATCATGATTTTTACCCCAGCTAAAGCCAAACCACAAATCATTTCTTCATGGAGAAGTCGGGCAAAATACATAAGCTCTCCAGGACTTATGTGACCAGGAACAAGTGACTCTATCAGGTTATTCAACTAAGCCTCGTTAGGCCCTAGAGAGGGTCTGTGCCTCCGGCTCCATCCCCTCAGCATCCTTAGGGCCCCATTTGTCCACAGTATTCTTTCTCTGCACTCTTCATTTAAGGCAACTTTTGCTTTTGTATATTCCCAGTCATAGCATAGTTGCACAGTCTCATACACAGAATGCCAATAATAAATGCCTGCTGAATTGAATTAAATTGGATGAAACACCATCTTCAGAGGCACTGGTAACTAGGAAAGAAGGTGGTCCTTGAGGCTTCCTCTAACTGTCTCCCATTATCACATTTTAGCTTCTCCAGTCCTGTTTATCAGACTATCTCAGTCCTCAGGGTCTGAATATAAGACATTTACACGTAAGTAAATTTTAATGGGAATAGGGAAGGGAAAAGCAACAAAACCCCCTAGAGGTAGCAAAGAGCAGGGGACGCTAGAAAATAGCTGGGTGCTTTTTTAAAGAAAATGAAAAGTAATTGGGAAACATTTAATGAAATAAAAATATATTTTAAAAAAATGCAAAAGGAGACAAAAACTAAATATAGCAATTTTGATACTGCTTTGTTCAATTTGCCTGTCTCTCTCTATATACATACACACACATATACACACACACATATTTTAAAGCTATATATAACAGTAGTTCAGTTACTTATAAAATCCTTTTTTCATATATACTGAAATTTTGGTTTTGCTAGTGATTACTAAATTCATAATTTACAAAACAGTTAGATAATCAGCAGCCCAGAGCCAGGAACTGGGAAGAATGACTTGGGATGGTTGTTGCCCAGGAATTCAGAACCAATTTCCCTTACTTTCCCTTTTTTTCAAAAAATAATTTTTTTTAATTATTAAACATTTTCCCCTTCCAGCTTCCCTCCCAATGAGAGAGGGAGAGACAGAAAGGGCCCTTAGACATCATCTAATCCAATACTCTGATTTTACAGATGGGTATACTGATCTTTGCCCTGCAACCCTCATAGGGATACTGTGAGCATCCAAACAGAGGGCAGGTGTGGCAAACAAATTATGTAAACTGTAAAGCACTATACAAATGTGAACACTTAACTATGACTTTTGCCCAACAAAAATTACTCAAGATTTCACAGTCAAATGACAAAGTATTCAGAAATAATAATTATAAAGGTCTCCATGTCTCTAGCACAGAAAGGTTTACAAAGCACTGTCTTTACCACAACCCTTTAAGACAGATGAATAAGTATTCAGCCCATTTTTGCAGTTGAGGAAAGCTGAAACTCAAATACGTGTCCTACCCATGCTCACATAGCTAGCAAAAGCCAAAGCCAGAATCTAACTCCATGTCTCCCACTCCCAAGTCTAGCAATCACTCCATGAAAGCATGGGAAGCTAGCTGGTACCAGCATGTGGCTCTTCCTTCTCCCCTAGAATTCCAAACCAATGCCAGCTACAGGCCTAACAACCAAGCTCATTTCTGAGGCCCCAGTTACCTGGACATTTTCTTCTGTCACCTCAATCTCAGCTGTATAGATGTAGTCGATCAGCTTACTCAGCGTCTGCCCATCCACATCTTTGATTTCAATCTTCTTGGCTTTGCTTTCACTCATGTCACCTATGATTCAAAAACAAAAACATGAGTTTGGGGGCCTTTGTTCCATTTTCTTTCTCACAGTTCTCCGCCCTCTATCAGCTGCCAACTAAATTCTGAGCTTAAAAGCCTCCAGAGCTCATATGAGGGATTCCTGACCTGGCATCTGTAAATATTTTTGGTTTTTTCCCCATATTTTGATAACTCTATTTCAATATAATTGGCATTCTTTGTAATCCTTCGTACTTCATTTTGTGCCTTTAAAAACATTATTGAGAAGGGGTCTATAGGCTTCACCAGACCGCTTAAAGGGACTGATACCACAAAAAAGGTAAAGAACCCCTGCTCCTGACTATGACCCTAAAAACTCATCAGGTTGTTCCTTTGACCCTTACATTTTGACTTTTCACTGCTCCCCTACAATCTGTTTATCTTATAATAACTTCCCGCAGGACCGTCTTCCATTGTAAAAGAAAATCTTTGAGTGCATCTACAATGGATTTTTTGAGTAGATACTTTGGACCTGCCAGACCGTTAGTGACAATACTAAAATATATACTTCTTGGGGCCAGCAGCAATGTCATTTTTTGTCTCTATATCTTGTAATCTCAAAGACTGTCTGTGGAACTGAATTAACACCTCACTCATTCACTTCTCAATCATTCAACAAACATATCCAGTACCCGCTGTGAGCAAAATGCAAGCACTAGGCACTGAGGAAAATACTCACAGGAAGCCAGGACTAGATCTAGCGATCCAAACACAGATCTAGAGCTAGAAGAGACCTCAGAGGCCATCTAGTCTAACCTTTTGATTTTACAAAAAGGGAAACTGAGGCCCAGAGAAATTAAACATCTAGCCCAAAATCACACACGTAGTAAGTAGACAGGGTTCCTCTACCTTTAGAATTTAACTATAATATACAAAACTATATGATATGTTCATCGAAGAAGTTCAAAGTATTATAATAAAAATAACATTAATAATAATGTCACTTAAAATATATATTTCCTTAAGATTTGCCAAGCACTTTATATACATTATTTGATTTGATCCTTACAATAACCCTATGAGGTGGGTTCTGGAGTTCAAAAAGCCTAAGTGATTATGCCCAGGGTCCCACGGCCAGGAAGCACAAGATGTAAGATTCAAATTCTGATCTTCCAGATTCTGGCACTTTATGGAGAGTGAGGGGGAAAAGTTACCGACTGGAGGGGACCAAGGAAGTTTCCATGAAGGAGGTGGCGCTTGGGTTGGATTTTAAAGCCTGGGAGGTTTCCAACAGGTAAAGAGGGGAAGGGAAAACACTGTAGAAAAAGAGAACGGGGCGAACAAAGGCAAGGAAGCAGAAGTGTTTGTGAGATAAGGAAGCTCTATAAGGTGAAACACAGAAAGAAATATAAAATAAGGCAAGAAAAGAAGGGCAACGCTATATTACAGAGGACCTTAAATGTCAGGCAGCAGATTATGCTCTTTAAATAAGAGGCAATAAGGAACCACTGAAGACCATGATGGGATCTATGCATCAGAAAGATTATTTAGAGGGAGTGGAGGCAGTTAGTTTATGAAGTGCTTTGCTATCTGTTATCTCACTTGAATATAAAGACGACTCTGTAAGGAAAGAGGGGCATGTCCCCATTTTAGAGATGAAGAAACTGAGGCACGAAGGGGCATGTGACTTGTGATGTGGTAGAGTCTCCTCCAAGTCTCCTGAGCCAGTGTTCTTTCCACAGTACAACACTGTCCATACAAGACAGTCAGTCTTGGGTTGTAAGTCCCTAGGGGGCAGGAATTGTCTGGGCAGTTCTCTTTGTATAATGCCCAGAAACAGTTAAGTGTGTTTAATTGGTGCTGAGGATGGCAAAGATTGCAGTATTACGTTCTAGGTGGGGGCTTTCTTCCTTCAGGACCCAAGAACCACGAACCAATAAATCTGCCCTACAATACTCCATGTGTAGTAAGCAAGTTATTCAAAGCCAAAATTCATTCAACAAGAGTGGTTTATTTCACAGAGAAAGGGGAAGGCAGAGATTTCTCTACTGTGACTGAAATAAAGAGCTGCTTTACTAGGAGAGAAGAGAAATGTAGAAATGCTTCTATAATCATGCATGTGAAAACAGGAGTCCAGAGTGATTGTTTTCTCTCTGTGGAATTCATGCACCAGAGCCAAGAAAATAAAGCACAGGCCAGTGTGTGGGCTACGGACGCCCACCTCCGGGCTGTGCATGCTTCTAAGGACGCCTCCACCAGTCCATGATGTGTAGATTCAAGAGTTCTAGATCAGAATTATTCAGGAAGACTCAGAGAAGAAATACCAACCCAGGCCCCACTTGCCCTGTGCCTCACTCACGTCTGCGCTAGATGGGCTACAAAAGAGGTTCCGCTGGCCTTGCCTCTCCGTTCCCTCCTCAGAACACCCTCTCTCTATTCCTGGCCACCAGGAAAGTCATAAAAGTGGAGAACTCTCCAATTGAAGCAGGTGATGGGGAAGATGGGAGAGAAGATAAATCCCAACCATCCATCAACAAGCATTTATGACTCATCTCCTATGTGCCAGGCTCAGCGTTAGGAGCTGGGGATACAAAGACTTTTAATTAATATAAGTACTCTGTCATCCTTGGAATATAATGACTGGCTCCTTGCTAGAAAATTCACAGCTTAACCTCCACTATGATCTCACAGGCACCCCGCACCCTTCATTTCATATCTACCACACTTCCCCATAAAAACAGTTAAAAAAAATTTCTGAAGTTTTTCAAGCCCCCAATGTCCAAACTACCTCCTCACTCATGGCAGAAAACACGCCCCCTCCTCCTTGCTTCAAACCTCCTCAGGATTTCACTCATCTTCTCTCCTCCTTCCTAGCTCAAAGAGATGACTCTGCTTCTTACCACCCAACCTGTACCTTTGATTCTATCACTTTCCCATTCCTTCCCACACCCTCCAGCAACGTCTGCCTTCCCCCTCTACACAGGTTCCAACCCCTTTGTCCACAAACAAATAAAAAAAAAACTTTCTAGCCCTACAACAAGAACAAAAAAAGCAACAAAACAAAAGCTTTCACTGGACCCTGACAGGCCCTGGAGCTGTTATTCCATCTCTCTTCCCCTCCTAGAGCAAGCATAAGCACTGTTTCTGCCTCAACTTCCTCCCCACACATCCACTTCTAAGCCCCTTATAGTCTGGTTTCTAAGCCCTCCAGCTTCACGAAATTGCCCTCTCTCCCTCTCTCTCTCTCATTCCAAGGTCTCCTGGTTGGTTAGGTGGCACATGTGGATAAAGCACCGGGCCTGGAGTCAGGAAGACTCATCTTCCTGAGTTCAAATCTGACCTGAGACACTTATTAGCTGTGTGACCCTGGGCAAGTTACTTAAGCCTGTTTGCCTCAGTTTCCTCATCTGTAAAACGAGCTAGAGAAGGAAATGGCAAACCGCTCCCGTATCTTTGCCAAGAAAACCCCCAATGGGGCCACACAGAGTCAGACACAACTGAAAAAACGACTGAAACGACAACCAAGGTCTCCTAATCCAGAAATCCCATCGTGTCACTGCTTAGTCTTCAGTCACCTCTACCTTCCTGTAGCACTTGGCACAGTTGACCTCTTTCTTTCTGGTATTCCTTTGATTTTCAATAACAACGTACTCTTCGGGTTCTCCTCTTCTTTCTATAACCACTCCTCTGCTTTCTCCAAAGGCTGCATATCTTCTCCATTTTCCCCAGAAAACCTAGCAATAAATAGTGCGTCACAAAATTTAGGAACCTTGGAGGTGATCTAATCCAACTCACACAATATACAGATGGTCAGAGAGGTCTGGCTTCCGTCAGAACTCAGCTCAAACCTCTCCTCTCAAAAAGGCCTTTCTCCCTCCTCTGCGCCCTCATTGCTTCACCTCCCTTCTTCCCCACTGTCTGGGCCTTCCCTCTGACATGACTTTCTGTTTATAAATATTGTCTATGTCTTGTATGTACATAGTTGCTTGTATGTTGTCTTCCTCATTAGATTGTGAGATCCTTGACCATTGGTGGGGGGTGGGGGGTCTTTCTTTGCATCCCTAGCACTTAATCCAGTGCACCTGGCATATAGTAAGCACTTAATAAATGCTTGTTGTTATGGAATAAAATCATAAAAGTAATGAGCTGAGCTGGGATTCAAACCCAGGTCCCCAGGCTCCAGATTCAGAGCTTTTTTTGATATGCCATGTTGCTTTTCAGTGAATGATCAGATTCAGCAACCGAGAAATCTCCATGCTCTTACAGGGCCATCAGGGTCTCATTCATTCCTAGAAAGGCATTTCATTTCTTCATATCAAGAAGTCCTTGTAGAGTTAGAACAGACGTTGGAGGGCATCTAGGCTAATCCCTAATTATACAAGAATTCTCTCTATCACATTCCCAACAAAGGGACGGTCTGACCTCTTCTTGAATTCCTCAACCGAGAGGCACTCACTTCAGCCCAATTAACTTGCCCAGTTAAAGCAAGTGGCTGAGGCAAGATTTTAACCCATGATGTTTCTATAAGCCTCTACATCTTTCTAAGGTCCTAGCTAAAGCAGGCTCTACCCACACTTCCTCTAAATTCGAGGAAATTTTCTTGATGAAAATAGGCCCCTTTTCAAATTCCACCTCATTGTTCCCACTCCTGACCTCTTGGACTCAATACTCTAGTTCCTTTTCCACACAACAATTCTTCAAATACTCTGCAGACTGTGATCGTGTCCCCCCACCAAGGTTTTTCTTCTTCCCCAAATATCATTGGTTTCATGGCCTGATTCATTTACAGCATTGACTCTGATCCTCTCCCCATCCCAGATTCCTTCCTCCTGGGCTATCAATGCCTTTCCTAAAATGTGGTGACCAGACTGACTTCAGGAGTCTAAGCAAGGCAGACTCTTATGTCCACCTTCCTCAGTATCCCATTCCATTTCCATCCCCTTCTTTATGCATATCACAATATTACAATATTGATTCTTTACTTTGTTTTCTGTTCCAAATTTTCTCCCTCCCTTGACCCCTTCCCCTCCCCAGTATTGATTCACATTAAGCTTGCAGTCCACTAAAACCCCCAGATCAGTTTTCAAAGGAACTACTTTCTACAAAAGTGTAAGACTTTACCTTTATTCCAATTACATTTCCTATTAGATTCAGCCCATCATTCTGGTCTATCAAAACATCTATGGATCCTTACCTTATAACCTCATATCTTAACTATCCCTTCACATTTTGTGTTACCTGCAAATTTTACACAGCAGCCTGGTAAAATGTAAAGAACACTAAAGCTGGAGTCCAAGGACCTGTGTGAGAGTCCTGGCTGTTACTTACCTGGATGAGACCTCAGCTAAGTCATTTCTCATAGATACGGCCCCTTAAAGAGGAGAGGGAGCTGGACTGGAGGACCTGCTGGGTCCCTTTCAGCTCTAAATCATAAGATCATGGCATCAGAGCTAACGGGACCTTAGGAGCCGTCACATCCAACCCCCGTATTTCACAGATGAAGAAACTGAGGTTCAGAGAGGTTAATTAGCTTGCCCAGTTAAAGCAAGCGTCTGAAGCAGGATTTTAACCCACGATGTTTCCATGAGCCTCTACATCTTTCCAAGATCCTAGCCAATGTAGGCTCTACCCACACTTGGTACATACTTTTTAAAAGACAATAAATGGTTGGGGAAGGAAAAAGACAGGAGGTTAACAGAATCTGGAAATATTAAGAACTGAATTGAAACACCTAGCTGCCAAATTCACTTGAGGAATTCTATTTCTTTAAGTCGCTTGCACAAATCGAAGTGCATTCTCCAGGGAAACGAGCTTCTGGAATGTAAGATGAATAACAAAAACAATAACACAGTATCTTCTAGCTGACAAACAGGTGGCCACATTGTCCAGTGCCTTAAAGTCCAGCCCCTCAACCATTCCACACAGTTGGCTGAAGCCATGAAAAAGGAGATCCTGTCAGTTTCATCCCAGGGTCTAGGAATCTTCACGGCTATAAATGTTCCTTTATGGCTAATGCACACTCTCACTGCTACAATTTAATTCTATGTTCAAGGTCGTGAAAAAAATAAGTAGAATCCTATCCCGTGTGTAACAACAGCCCTTCGTACGTGCAAAGATGGTTATTAAGTCTTCTAACTCTTGTCGGCTCTCTGGCTCGTGTCTCTCGCTCGACAGCACAGTTGGTCAAAGCAGAACATTGGGACCAAGGTCGTGGGCCTTGATTCCATGGGGACTAGTTAGCGTACAAAAAGGAGAAGTGCTCCCCATTCAGTGGGCTTAGTATTACAGAGGATGTAGCCCCCAGCCAGCTAGTCCTTGTGACAGTGTAGTCAGTGGTGAGAGAGGAGGGTCTGGGTCACGGGCCATGAATTTGCCTACCATGTGCAAGGCACTGTGCTACACACTTTACAGTTATCTTGTTTGAACTTTACAACCACCTTGGGAGGCAGGGGCTATCATTATCACCATCTGGCAGCTGAAAAATTGAAGCAAATAGGTGACTTGCCCAAGGTCACACAGCCACTAAGTGTCTGAGGTCGTATTTGAACTCAAGTCTTCCTGACTCAGGGCCCAGCTCTCTTATCCACTGCGCCACCTAGCTTCCTCAAAATGCGAAATCATTTTAAAACACAGATAGCAGCAGGCTTATTTTTATGTAGCACCCTATGGAGAGGCCTCTGTATATAACACTAACCCCCCGCCCCTCCAAGAAGCTGCATACAATTGATCTCATGTAATAGATATGATTGAGACAGGATAGGTGGACCCCTCGTTCTAGATCAATGTTTAATCTGCTCACACCACTACGGGGACAGCTGCCCCCTAATCTCTGACATACAAAGTGAGGTCTTAACCTGCACCTCCTCATCACAAACCTTAAATTTCCATAAGAGATTGTGATATATGTACCACACTACTCATCGTCACAAGACTTGAATTTAAGTACTTGGTTTGTCACTTAGTAGAGAAGCCTAAGTCATTTAACCTCTCTGACCCTCAATCTCTTTATTTATATAAAATGCAGGTAATAAAACCTGCACTTCCCACCTTCCGAGGCTTCTGTGACACAAGTACTTAGCCCTAGAGCCTTAAATTAATGGGAGCTATTCAGAAGGCCTGATGCTAGGTGGGCTGGTTCTTGAAGGTTCTACCAGCTCCAACAGGCCCTACAAGGCTGGAGTGAAGAAACAGAGTGAAGGCCAGTTACAACATGGAGTTGGTTTGGTGCGCGAACTGAGAGAACCAATAAGATTCCACCTCATGAACACTAACTCCATCTTGTTGTTTTCTTGTAAATCATTCACGGGAAAATTATATAGAATAAGCCATCCGTTGTTTCATAAAATGCAGGTGGATGCAATTAATCAGCATCTCCCAATTGTGGGAAAGGAAAAGCCCCCAAAACCCACCTGAACCCTTCCAAATAATCTGAAACTTACTCTCCCCCCTCCTGATTTGGAAATTCCAACATCTTTCCTCCAATTAGAAATCAGATTACCTAATCTTGTATCTTGGTTTATATCCTCTTAAAACCGTTTTCTTCAAACGCATAAAACTCTGTTTCCCCCTGGATTCAAGGTCCATTGGCAAGATGGTGGTTCTAATTTGTTATGCAATTGGCATGCGTTGCTTAATAAATCAATACGCTCAGAAGCTTGAATCTTTTGTTTCCTCAGTTATTTCAGGTTTCTCCCATCACAGGAGGGGTTCCCAGCACAAGCTTGAGGATTTTCCTAAAGCACTGTCAGACCCCCTTACCTCCCTCACCATGAGTTACAGCAGTTCCCTATTACCTCCAAGGTTAAACAGGAATCCCTTTATTTGTCGGTCAAAGCTCTTCATAAACTGGCACCTTCCTATCCTTCCAGTCTTTTCACACTTTCCTCCACACACTCTACGACACAGCTACGCTGGCCCACCTGCAGCTCCTTCGTCGCCACTACCATCTCGTCTGCCTGTCTTGGTAACGATTGTCCACATGCTGGGGATGCTCTACCGCCTCACCTCTGCCTCTTATAGAGCTGTCTTCCTTCAAAATTCAGCTCAAACCTCACCTTCACGCAGCCTTTCTCAGTCTCGTTTCCCCCACCCCCAGCAGCTAAAGCCTTCTTCTCCCATCAGAATACCCTCCACCTGCTCTGTACGTAGTCTGTATGTGCTTAGAGGTCACATGTTGTCTCCACCATTAGAATGTAAGCTCCTTGTGGACACAGACTGGGTTTTTTGCCTTTCTTTTGAATTCCAGAGCTCACCCCAACCTGATACACTTAGGAAATGTTTAGTAAAGCACTTGACTGGACTGGTAATAGACCAGGAGTCTTAATCAAGGACCAGAAGAAGGTGAGCATCCAAATGATGAATGTTGTTGGTTATAACAATTAGAGAAGGCTGTCCATTGAGGGGTGAGGACATTGTGTCTACACTGAGGAAACTGGACAATCCATACTAAGAACAACAAAATCATAATCATAATGAGAATATATGTGTGTATTTATATGTAGCGCTTTAAGGCTTTACAAAGCACTTTACAAATATTATCTCATTTTATCCTCATAGTAACCCTGGGAGGTAGTCACTATCATTGCCCCCATTTTACAGACAAGAAAACTAGGGCAGGCAGAGGTTAACTGACGTGCTCAAGGTCATACGACTAGTGTCTAAGATTGGACTTGAACTCAGGTCTTCCTGACTCCAGGTTCAGCTCTCCCTCCACTGGGACGATAGGTATGGAGCATGGTGTAATGATAATTTGGATTTGAAGATCTTTCCCACCCATTAATAGGCCACGTGATCTGCTTACATCATAGGAAGCCTATTTCATATGTTGTGGGAGGAGCTTGCTGAGAGGAAAGGGAAAGTGTGTCGCAGGAAATGTTGAGAGAGAGCATGTAGAGCTGAGGGAAAGAGCAGATGGGTGCCGTGCTGTGAGTGATTGTTGGTGGCAAGGCCCCAGCAGTGGGGTGGAAGGTTATGGGATGGCAAGATTCCATGCTGTGATATTGTGTTTTAAGTTCCTTGCTGTTATGATAAAGTAGGCTTACCGGTTTTGGGAGCTGCTCGGGCTTGGATGGGTTGGACTTACTGGCTATGGGATTTGGTTATCTGGTGTCTGAATAAATGTTTTACTTCTACCTTCTATATGGAGAGTCTCCCATATTTTGCAATACAAAATTACATAGGCATATTCACAATCATCACTGACGTTGTTTATTGCCTTGCTAATACACATGGATCCTTGAAGTGAGAAGGTTTTTTGATTTTGGAGGTTGAGGGGTTTTATTTTGGGGGTGGGGGAGTAGGGATCTGGACATCAGATTTCCATCAGCTAAGGGTCCTCTCAGTGAAGAAATTCCCTCTACCACAGCAGGTCAGCACTTACAGGATTAGTGTTGCCTGGGTCACTAAACAGTTGTATTTGCCCAGGGTCATACAACCAGTGGGGGTGGGGTGGGATGGGGCATGGCCTCTAGGCTATGCTGCCTGATTAAAGTGTTATTATTTTATTTTTTATTCCACTATAGGGCCAGGAAAGGATGCCCAACTCAGAATGGGTGAGTTGCTGGAACCTAAAGAAGTGACTGTGTAAACAGAATCAGATCCGGGCCCAGAAGGTATAAAAAATAAAGAGTGAAAGCATTACTGTTTAACTCTAAAATCTCAATCCCAGAAGATTCCAGGACTGACTCCTCTGTACCATTCCACAAAGTTATATCCTATTTCTCCTAAACAGGGTAGGGCAATCTCCCCCAACAGAACCACTGCCCAGCCAGGGCAGGGTGTCCAATAGCTAAGGCTCCTCTTGTTTCATCCCCCCATAACCACTCATGGAAGAGAAAAGGTAAATTTCCATCCAGAGTCCAATCCTTCCATCAGACTCATACTCCATTGATTGACAGGAAGAGGTTGGTGTTTTGGGGGTAACACACCCTTCAAAAATTTTATCTTTTAAGGAAAGACCTAGTTCAAATGGATCCTTTTCTATGACAACTATAAGTGCCCCAAATGCTCTGTACTATGGGTTACCTGCAACAAATATACATTCATTCCAAACTCCTGCCTTCCTCATTGTAAGTTTCCTGAGAGCAGGGTCAGTCATCCAGTCAATAAACATTTTTTAAATGCCTATTGGCCAGGAACTGTGCTAAAAGCTAGTATACAGAGAAATGTAACAAATAGTCCCTGCCCTTAAGGATCTTATAGTCTAATGGGGTGGCAACATGAAAACACCTTGGTACAAACTAGCTACATCCAGGACAGAATGGAAATATTCAACAAATGGAAGGCACTAGAAGTAAGAAGACTAAGGAAAGGCTTCCTGTAGAAGATGGGATTCTAGTTGGGACTTGAAGGAAGTCAGAGAGAGCAGGAGGCAGAGATAAGGAGGGAGAGCATTCCATGCAGGAGGAAGAGTGAGTAAAAATGCCCAGTCAGGAAATAGAGGGTAATGTGTGAGGAACAGCAAGGAGGTTGGTGTCACTGGATCAGAGTACATCACAGATATTTCAGTATTCCCAGTACCCAGCTTTATAATAGTTTACACAATAAGTGTTTGTTAAAATGAAATGAAATTCCAGGAAAACATAGATTCCCTCTCCTCCTTCTTTACTCACACCCTGTCCCCAAAGTCCAATCACTGTATACCAAAGGAATCAGACTTTGCATATGACCTCATGCAGGTGACACCCTCAGGCCTCAGCACCTTACACCTCGAACACTGCCTACAGGTTGTGTCCCTGCCTCAAGTCCATCCTCCACACTGCTTCCAAAGTGACCTTCCTAAAGTAACCTTACTATGTCACCTCCCTACTCAAAAAACTTCAGTGGCTCCCTATTACCTCTAGGATCAAATATTAAAAAGGCTTTAAAAATCCCTTCGCAAAACAACATCTTCCCACCTTTTCAATCTTAAATTTCATGCTCTACAATCCAGTGACAACTGTTTCTCCCACATGGCACTGGCTGGCCTCCACACCAAGAATGTGCTCCCTCCTCATTTCTACCACCTGGCTTCTCTGGGTTCCTTTAAGAATCAGCTTGAATCCCACCTTCCGCAAGAAGTAGCCCTTTACCATTCACCCCACCCCCACCTGGAGGTAGTGCCTTTCCTCTAGGATTACCTCCCATTTCCCCTGACTATATATTGTACATACATAGTTGTTTGCATGTTGTCTGCCCCACTGGAAGGAGGGCAAGGACCCTGTTTTTGCTTTTCTTTGTATCTCAAGCACTTAGCTCGGTTCCTAGAAGATACTAAAAGTTCAGTAATTAATTGCTTGTTGATTTGACTACTGGAGTTGAGAAAAACCATGACACATTAATAAGAGGTGCCCTTCCCCCAACCAAAGCCCTATTCAATCTGACACCTGGTTTAGATGATCACATAACCCAAATATTATTTCACTTCAATCTAGGCATGGGTATTTATTTTTTACTAACAATAAATGATTGCAGTTCATACTTATTCAGTACTTTAAGATTTATTTCCAAAGCACTTTTTCACATGCAAAGTGGTCAGAATAAGAAATACCATTCCCATTTTACAAAGGAAGAAACTCGTTTCAGAGGTAAAGTGGCTTGCCTGTGGTTACCCCAGCGCAAGGAGTCAAATTCAGATCTTCTCTATGACCAGCACTAAGACAAATTCTATGATAAAATTTCAGCCAAGCAAGTCAAATCCTTGCAAGTCAGGAACCCTAATAGGGAGATTCAACCCTCCAGCATTCAGGGGGAAGCTTAGATTCATTGCAAGAACTGACCTGTGCAACATCCCTTTTGAGTCTACAAGAAAGAAGAGACCTGTGACCCAAATCACCCCTGTTCCAGTCCAGTTCTCATGACAGAAAAATTGAGTACTGAAGAGAAAGAAATTTAAAACAACACCAATACCAAAAACAACACCTTTCCAGCCTGACTGAAAGATCCTAATCAAACCACTCAGTCAGAAGAAAGCCACGTGTACGGTGCATAATACTTGCATTTTCCTCTCCTTTTGACCTTTAGCAAACTGATGTGAACTGGCTCATCGAGTAGTTAAGTGGGGCTTTTTTTAAATAACTAATTCTATGCACTTTGAAGCTGAACCTGATAATTTTTTTAAAACTTCATCCAGTATTATTAATTTAAAGCAGCTATCTACTGAATGAAGGTCAAGCAAAGCCTAGAGAAATAACTTGGGGAGAAGAAAATTCAAGAGCTTGGTTCAATACGAAAATAGCTGAGCCTCACACCTGACTGATTGTTCCCATTGATTCTGCCCTTAGATTAGGAGAACCTATTATGAGATCACCAGCAGCAGATTTTTCTGCTGCCTTCCAGCATTACTTTCCTTCTGCTCAGTGCCTACCACTAGCTTAGATGTGCATTTAATAAAGGGCAAAGAAACCAACAGCCGCCATCACACTTTGCTGTAAGCCTGATTTTTCTCTACAGCGTGGAATTTGGAAATGACACTCCAAGGGGAGGGGAAATTAAGGAGGAATATGGATGGCAGATCCATTTACTGGAGGAGCTGCTACAGAATTGCTATAGGTGAGATGAGGTATTTAGAGAGAAAGAGAGAGGAAGGGAGGAAGGAAGAGTCAGAGACAGAGGAAGACATTACAACCATTATCAGCCATCGAGTCTCAACCAAACCTTTTCAAAGTCACCAAAAACTGAAATAGGCTCTTCAAAGCTTCTCTCTCTTCTTCTGATTAATTGTTCAAACAATCAATCGTCAAGTGTTCATTATTAATTAATTAATCCAGGCACTATACTAGGCACTGGGGGATACAAAGACAAAAATGAAACCATCTTTTCCCCTCAAGGAAACACTGCCAGACTTGTGCCTGAATCTTTCTTATATAGACATCTGCTTAAAAATCACCAGGGGCTTCCTATTATTTCCCAAATACAAAGTTCAAACCCTTCTGCCTGGCATTTAAGGTCCTCCACAATCCAGCACCACGTGACTTTCCAGCCTTATCCATCTCTCTTCTGATATTCTCTATACTGGAGCAAACTGGACGGTTTTCTGCCCTTGAATGATGCCATCCACACTGTACTTTATGATGTGTACAATTCCTCCTCATCTTCATCTTTAAAAATTTCTACTCATCCTTTAAAACTCAGCTGGGTGGAACAGCAGATAAGACCACTGGGTCAGGAGTCAGGAAGACCTGATGTCAAATCTGGCCTCAGACACGTAGCTTTATGGCCCTGGATAAGTCGCTTAAGGGCTGTTTGCCTCCATTTCCTCAGTCCTAAAATAGGAATAAAAACAGCACCTATCTCCCAAGGTTGCTGTGAGGACCAAATGAGATAATATCTGTAAAGCACTGAGGACAGTGCCTAGCACATGGTTGCTTCCCGCCTGCTAGCTGCCTTAAAACATAAGTCAAATATCACTTCCTCCATGAAGCCTCCTGAATCTTCCCTCCCTCAACCCCCAACCTCCTGCACTGGCAGTAATCTGTTGTTAGGCCTCACAAGTCACTTTACTTCTACCTTTGTTTTTTAATTTTTTAACATTTTTATTTAAAGTTTTGAGCTCCATACTCCCTGAGGTCTCTCCCTGAGACGGTGAGCAATCAGATACAGGTTACACATGTGCAATTACGTAAAACATTTCCGTATTTGTCATTTTGTACAAGAAGGCTCGAATAAGGAAAGAAATGAAAGAAAGTGAAAAATAGCATGCTCCAGTCTGTAGTCAATCAAAATCAGTTCTTTCTCTGGATGTGGATCATATGCTTCATCATTCATCATTCAGTCCTTTGGTACTGTCTTGGGATCACTGTATTGTTGAGATAGCTAAGTTATTCACAATTCTCCATCGAACAATATTGCTGTCACTGTCTACACCATTCTCCTGGTTCTGTTCACTTCACTATGCATCAGTTCAGGTAAGTCTTTCCAGGTTTTTCTGAAATCATCCTGCTTGTCATTTCTTACAGAAAAATAATATTCCATTATGATCATATACCACAGCTTGCTTAGCCATTCCCCAATTGATGGGCATCCCTTTGATTTCCAATTCTTAGCCGCCACAAAAAAATATTTGTAAAAATAGGTCCTTTTCCCTGTTTATTTTTTTGGATGTCTTTGTGATATAAACCTAGCAGTTCCAAATTGCTCTCCAGAATGACTGGATCAGTTCACAATTCTATCAACGGTGTCCCAGTTTTCCCACATCCTTTCCAGCATCCAACACTTTAACTTTTTTGTCCTTTTAGCCACTCTGATAGTGTGAGGAGCCTCAGAGTTGTTTTAATTTGAGTTTCTTTGATCAGTAGTGATTTAGACCATTTTTTCATGTGACTATAGATAGCTTTGATTTCTTTGTCTGAGAACTGCCTATTCATATCCTTTGATCATTTATCAATTGGAAAATGACAAGCATTTTTATAAATTTGACTCAGCTTTCTATATATTTGAGAAGTGAGGCCTTTATCAGAGATACTGGTTGCAAAAATTTTTTCCCAGTTTTCTTTTTTCCTTATAATTCTGGCTGCATTGGTTTCATTTGTCCAAAAACTTTTTAATTTTATATAATCAAAATGATCTATTTTACATTTTGTAATGCTCTCTGTATCTTCTTTGGTCCTAAATTATTCCCTTATCCGTAAATCTGACAGATAAACTATTTAATGCTCTCCTAATTTCCTTCCGGTTATCACCCTTTATGTATAAATTATGCACTCACTTTGACCTTATCTTGGTATACAGTGTGAAATGTTGGTCTAGTTTCTACCATACTGTCTTCCAGTTTTCCCTGCAGTTTTTGTCAAATAAAGAATTCTTGTTCCAAAAGCTTAGATCTTTGGGTTTATCATACACTAGATTACTATACTCATTTACCACCATCTAATTTGTACCTAGTCTATTCCACTGATCCACCACTCTGTTTCTTACCAATAGCAGCTTGTTTTGATAATTACTGCTTTATAATACAATTTGAAATCTAGTAGGTCTAGACCACCTTCTTTCCCATTTTTTCATTGCTTCTCTTGATATCCTTTAGCTTTTGTTCTCCCAGATGACTTTTATTATTTTTTCTAGCTCTATAATTTTTGATAGTTTGATTGGTATGGCACTGAATAAATAGATTAATTTAGGTAAAAATGACTTTATTATATTGGCTTGGCCTACCCATGAGCTATTAATATTTTTCCAATTGTTTATAAATCTGACTTTATTTGTATGAAAAGTGTTTTATGGTTATGCTCATATAGTTCCTGGGTTTGTCTTGGCAGATAGACTTTCAAGTATTTTATATTGTCTACAGATATTTTGAATGGAATTTTTCTCTCTACCTCTTTTTGCTGGACTTTGTTGGTAATATATAAAAATGCCAATGATTTATGTGGGTTTATTTTATCTCCAGCAACTTTGCTAAAGTTGTTAATAATTTCAAGTAGTTTTCTAGATGATTCTCTAGGATTTTCTAAGTATACCATCATATTATCTGCAAAGAGTAATCAAGTTTTGTTTCCTCATTGCCTATTCTAATTTCTTTAATTTCTTTTTCTTCTATTATTGCTATAGCTAATAGTTCTAGCAAAATATTAAATAACAGAGATGATGACAGTCATCTTTGCTTCACCTCTGATTGTACTGGGAAGACTTCTAGTTTATCTCCGTTACAGGTAATGCTTGCTGATGCTTTTAGATAAACATTACTTATCATTTTAAAGTAAGCTCCATTTAGTCCTGTGTTCTCTAGCATTTTTAATAGGAATGGGTGCTGTATTTTGTCAAAGGCTTTTTCTGGACATATTGAGATAATAATATGATTTCTTTTGGTTTTGTTATTGATATGGTCAATTATGCTGATAGTTTTACTAATATTTAATCAGCTCTGCATTTCTGGTATAAATCTCACCTGGTCATAGTATATGATCCTGGTAATATATTGCTGTGATCTCTTTGCTAGTGTTTTATTTAAAATTTTTGTGTCAATATTCATTGGGGAAATTGGTATATAGTTTTCTTTCTCTGTTCTGACTCTTCCTGGTTTTTTTAGTTGTATGCCCAATTCATTAACCTGCTTTTTCTCTATTTTTCTCTATTTTACAATTAGAGATAAAAAATTTTCCCCTAACTACTGCTTTGGCTGCATCCCATAAATTTAGGTATGCTGTCTCCTTGTTGTCATTTTCTTTAATGAAATTATTGATTGTTTCTATGATTTGTTCTTTGACCCACTTGTTTTCTATTAGATTATTTAATTTCCAATTAATTTTTAATTTATCTTTCCATTGTCCATTATTGCATATAATTTTTATTGCATTATGATCTGAAAAGGATGCATTCACTATTTTTGTTCTTCTATATTTAACTGTAAGGTTTTTATATCCTAAAACAGTCAATTTTTGTGCCACATACTGCTGTGAAAAAGGTATATTCCTTTCTATTCCCATTCAATTTTCTCCAGAGATCTATCATATCTAACTTTTCCAGAGTTTTATTTACCTCCTCAACTTGTTTCCTGTTTATTTTTTAGTTAGATTTATGTAGTTCTGATAGGAGAAAGTTGAGGTCCCCCACTAGTATGGTTGTATTATCTATTTCCTCCTATAACTCATTCAGCTTCTCCTTAAAAAATTTATGCTATACCATTTGGTGCATGTTTAGTATTGATATGATTTCATTGTCTATAGTACCTTTCAGCAAGATATAGTTTCCTTCTTTATCTCTAGATAAAGATTAGATCTATTTATTAGATCTATTTTTGCTTTTGCTTTGTCTGAGATCATGATTGCTACCTCTGATGTCTTTTCTTTGGCTGAAGCATAACTGATTCTACTCCAGCCTCTTACCTTTACCCTGTGTATATCTCTCTGCTTCAGATGTGTTTCTTGTAAACAAAATATTGTAGGATTTTGGTTTTCAATCCGTTCTGTTATCCACTTCCGTCTTATGGGTAAGTTCATCCCATTCACATTTATAGTTAGGATAACTAACTGTATTTCCCTCACTCTATTTTTTGCTTGTTTATCCCCCTCTCTCTCTTACCCATCCACCTTTTCTGTCTTCACAAGTGTTTTACTTCTGATCACCACCTTCCCCAATACGTCCTCCCTTTTATCAGTCCCCCTCCCCCTTCTATTATCCTCATCCATTTTTACTTCATTACAGGGTAAGATAGATTTCTATATCCAGCTGAGTATGTATGCTATTCCTCTTTGAGCCAATTTTGATGAGAGTAAGATTTAAGCTTTGCCCACCACCCCGCTCCCTATTTTCCCTTCCATTATAATACCTTTTCCATGCCTCTTTTATCTGGGATAATTTACCCCCATTCAATCTCCCCCTTCCTTCTTCTTCCAGTGCCATTTTCTCTCACCCCTTTATTTTCTTTTTTGGGGTATCATCCCATCAAAGTCACCTTATAGCCACACTCTCTGTCTACTCCTTCTAATTGCTCTTAAGAGTAATAAAATTAAGAGTTACAAATACTATCCTTGCCACACAAAAATATAAAATTTAACCTTATTGAATTTGTTATGTTTTCTCCTTCTTGTTTTTTTTAATCTTTTTATTTTTCCCTTGAGTCTTGTATCTGGAGGTATTTTGTTTTTTATTCAGCTCTGGTCTTTTAATTAGAAATGCCTGAAAGTCCTCTATTTTGTTGAATATCCTTTTTTTCCCCCTGAAAGATTATATTCAATTTTGCTGGGTAGGTGATTCTTGGTTGTAATCCTAACACCTCTGCCTTCCAGTATATCATATTCCAAGTCCTCCAGTTCTTTAATGTGGAAGCTGCCAAATCCTGTGTAATCCTGATTGTAGCTCCACGATATTTTAATTGGGTTTTTTTTTGGCTGCCTACAATATTTTCTCCTTGAACTCTGAACTCTGGAATTTGGTCATCATGTTCCTGGGAGTTTTCATTTTGGGATCTCTTTCAGGCAGTGACTGGTGCTCTATTTTGCCCTTTGGTTCTAATATCAGGGCAGTTTTCTTTGATAATTGCTTGAAAGATGTTGTCCAGGCTTTTTTTTTAATCATGGCTTTCAGGTAGTCCAATAATTCTTATATTATTTCTCCTGGATCTATTTTCTAGGTCAGTAGTTTTTCCAAAGAAAAATTTCACATTTTCTTCTCTTTTTTTTACTTTTTAATTTTATTTTATTGTATCTTGATGTTTCATAGAGTCATCAGTTTCCACTTGTTCAATTCTAATTTTTAAAGAATTATTTTCTTCAATGAGTTTTTGTACTTCTTTTTTCATTTGGCCAATTCTATTTTTCAGGGAGTTATTTTCCTCAGTAAATTTTTGTATATCCTTTCTCATGCTACTGACAGTTTTTTCATGATTCTCATTTCTTTTCCTAATTTTTCTTCTACTTCTCTAATTTGCTTTTTAAAATCCTTTTTAAGCTCTTCCAGGAACTCTTTTTGGGCCTGAGACCAAATCACATTTTTCTTTGAGGCTTTACAGGTAGTCATTTTGATATTATTGTCCTCTTCTAAGTTTAGACCTTGATCCTCCCTATCACCATAGTAACTTTCTATAGTCAAGCTCTTTTTTGGTTTTTGCTCATTTTTTCTTCCTTTTTTTGTGAGTTGGGCTCTGGCTCTGCACTGTCCTAAGCTTTTTATGCTGGGGTTCTGGGTCTTACTACTGGCTTTAACTGGGCTTCAGGGCTTAACTGCTTGCTTTCCCTTAGGGTAGGCTTCCCTTCTGACTTGTACTGGAGCCTCCCCATTGGCCTCCCCTGGGTGTGGGGTTTAGCTATTGGTCAGCCCTAGGGCTGGGGCCCCACTGCTGGGTTGCTATGGAAACAGGGCCTCTCTGCTAGCAGGCCCTGGAAGAGTAATTTTGTTGCCCAAGGGGTAGGACCCTGCTGCTAAACTGCTATGGAAACAGGGTCTCTTGACTGGCAGACCCCAGGGGTGGGGTCTTGCTGTTGGCCAGCCCTAGGCAGGGACTTCACTGCTGGTCAGCAATGGGGGTCAAGGCCTCACTGGTGACTTGTGCTAGGAGTGGGGTCGCTGCTCTGACCCTGCTACTCTGCCCAGACTGCTCAGCTGCTTAAGGGTCTGCCAGCTTGAAGGAGGGCAGGGCCTTGCTGGTCGACTGCCCCAGGCCCAGAGCCCTGCTGCGGGCCCTCTACTGTGAAGCTGGCTGCTGCTGCTGCTCTTGGACCTCACTCCCCTCCCACCCCAGCGAGAGGGACCTTTTCCTAGATCAATTCCGAGGTAGTTTTCTAGGTGTCTAGAGGGGAATTTGGGAGGCCTTCAGAGGGTTCCTTCCTCACCCTGCCATCCTGGCACTGTAATATTACATGTTACAGTTATTTGTGTTCAGGTCTTATCCACCAACTAACTATAAGCAGGCTATAACCATATAACTATATAAACTATACACACACACACACACACACACACACACACACACACACATATATATACTGTAAGCTAACTGGTTGTGTCTGTCTTACCTAAAGTTTCTCTCCCTAAACACTGTGATCAGCCAGTCAGTGGCTGATTAGCAAGTTTTCTAAATAAGTGAATCTGAATAAGTGAAGAAATAAATGAATGCCGGTTTCCAGATTTGTATCAATAGTAGGTAGCATCGCTTCAGTAACAACTCTTACCCTCTGTGAACAAATGTCAGAGTTCCTATTTAATATGCAGATAGCACAGGGGAGACAAATGAAAAACCACTGAATAACTAGTGTCAGTCTCCCTTTGAGAGGCAGCATGGCATAGCAGAAGATCTTGAAGACAGGAACACCAGGGTTCAAGTCCTGTGTGTGACTCTGAGAGAGTCATTTAACCACTCAGTTCGTCAAGCAACTCTAAGTTGCAAAGAAGTTACAAAGTTTTATTAATGAAGGAAAGGCTCCATTTAATAGCCTCCTGATTTACCTACCTCCCTGCCTCAGATTTCTCCCCTAATCCATCCTCAACACAGCCACACAGTGATCTTAAGGCACGGGTCTCATCATGCCACTCCCTTACTGAATAAACACCAGTGGCTCCCTACTACCAACAGAAACAAATATTGGCACATGAAGCTCTAATTGGGCCCCTTCCTATCTTTCAGGTTTAGTTTATTGTACTTCTCACACACACACACACACACACACACACACACAGCCCTTTGCGATAACTTCCCCCATTGCTGGAATCCTTCTCCTCCTCTTAGAATCTCTGGTTTCCCTTCAAGACTCACCTCAAAGCCCACCTTCTGCAAGAGGTCTTTCCCAATCTCCCCAGCTGCTAGAGTCTGACCCTTTAAGGCCACCTTGTACCTGTTCCTTAGAATTGAGTCCAACATTCTGTTATTCAACTAAAAAGGATTTACTGAGTACCTACAAGAGTACCTCACAATGCTTGATGTATACTGTAGGGGAAATGAGAGAAGTGTAACCCATGGTGTTGAGGAACTTGTGTTCTAACTGGCTAGAGAAGTAACTAAGACATATGAAATAAGTAGAAAAAAAGACTGTCTTCTCCACCAAGACTCACCTTGGTATGTAAAACACAACTCACTTGATCTGCCTATGCCAGCTAGCTATCATCCATTGTCTCTTGTGCCTAATGTCCTTGAGAAGGCCATCTACAACAGGTACCTCCAATTCCTCTCACCTCATTCTCTTATTACCTCTCCACAGTCTGGCTTCTGATCTCATCACTCATCAGAAACAGCCCTCGCCAAAGTTATGAAAGATCTCATAACTGTCAAATCCAACGGCCTCTTCTCCATCCTCACCTTTCTTGACCTCTCTGCAGCCTCAGACACTGTCAATCACCCTCTGCTTCTTGACACTCTTCTCTCTAGGTTTTCATGAAACCACACTCCCCAGGTTCTCCTACCACTCCCTCTCAGTTTCCTTTGCTGGATCCTCACCCAAGCCATGCGGGTGTCCCAGGGAGCTCTGTCCTGCTCTTTTCCTTTTATAACAATCCATTGCTCAGCTCCCATGGAGTCAATTTTCATCTCTATACTGATGATTCTCAAATCAGTTGCTCCAGGCCTAACCTCTCTGCTGATCTCCAGTCTCTTATCTCCACCTGCTTTCAGACAACTTAAACTAGATGCCTAGTAAACATCTTAAACTCAGCGTGTCCAAAATGGCTCATTATTTTCCCTCAAAACCCTTTTTCCTAACTTCCCTATTAATTTTAAGAGTACCAACATCCTCTCAGTAACCCAGGTTCACAATGTGGGTGTCACCCTCAACACCTCACTCTCTCACCTCCCATATCAAATCTGTCACCAAGGTCTAGTAATTTTACCACTGTAACATCTCCCCATTCTCTACTCTGATACTGCCACCACCTTGGTGCAGACCCTCATCAGGCCTGGACCACTGCCATAACATGCTGGCTGGTCTCTGCTATAAGTCCCTCCCCACTTCAATCCAACCTCCACTCAACTGTCAAAGCAGTCTTCCTAACAGGCAGTTCTGACCATGTCTCACAAGCCATGTCACACACACACACACACACACACACACACACACACACACACACACCAGGTCAAAAACTTCTGTGGTTCCCTATCCCCTCCAGGATCAAATATGAAATCCTGTTTAGTGTTCAAAGCCCTTCATAACCAGCCCTCTTACTAAATTTCCAGTCTTCTTACACCTTCCCCCCAGTTTACTTTGTGATTCAGTGACACCTGCCTCCTGTTTTTTCTCAAACCAGAGACTCCATCTCCCCACTCTGAGCATTTTTACTGGATGTCCTCCATGCCTGGAATTCTCTCTCCTCATCTCTGCCACCTGGCTTCACAGGCTCCTTTTCAAGTCCCAGCTAAAATCTCACCTTCTACAGAAAGCCTTTCCCAAGTCCCCTTTAATTCTAGAGCCTTCCTTCTGCTGATTGTGTCCAATTTACCCTGAATCTAGCTTATCTGTACATGGTTATTTACATGTTGTCTCCCCCAACAGACTGTGGACTCCCTGAGAGCAGGGATTGTCTTTTACTTTTCTTTATAACTTCAATGCTCAGCACAGTGCTAGGCACATTTTAAGCACTGAATAAATGCTTATTGCCTAACTGATTAGCAAACTCTCAGGCACTGAATGCTCTAACAGGTGGAGACCCCAAAGTCTTACCATCTATTCTGCAGAACAACTCCCTTTCCAACCCCCCCCGCCCCCCAGAGCACATTGCAGTAAGTCGATGATCTTAAAAATTGATGGTAAAGGAAATGGAATTTAGTAGAATACAAACTCAGTATGGATCAACAGTGTACTATGGAGAACTAAAAAGCTAATATGATCTCAGGAGGGAGGTTATTGGCCACTATGCCCTGCCTTGATCAGGCAATATTTGGAATGGTGTGTTCAGTTCTAGGCACCCTTTGTCTTGTTAGGAAAGATATTACAAGATAGAGACCATGCAAAAAAGGGTGACCAGGAGGGTAAAAGGCCTAAATACCTTGTCCTACAAGAGTTAAATGAAGAAATTAGGAATGTTTAACTTGGAGAACAGAAGATTTGGGGGACACATGATAGCTGTCTTCAAATACTTGAAGGCTTGTCGTGTAGGAAAGAGATTAGACATAGTCTGATTGGCCTTTGAGGGCATAATGAGGATGAATGGGCAGAACTGCAGAGAGGCAGATGTGGGCTCAATATAAATAGGATTATTCTTCAGATAGAGCTTGGATTAGAAGTGCTCTATGTCTCCTTCCAACTCTGATATTCTGTGATTCTACGTAATCTGAAAGGGGAGCGGGTCACCTCAAGAGAAGGAAGGTTCAACCTTCGCTAAAGGTCTTAAAGTAACAGCTGGATGGCCACTTGTGGGGACTCTGTAGAGGAGACTCCTGCACAAATGTGGTATTTACTAAATGGTTCTGAGTTGTTTCTCCACGCAGCATGTTAACACGTTAAATAAAATGACGAGGGCACGGGGCTGGAAGTGCTATGTGACCCTGAGGCTCCGATTCATGCTCTGTAATATAAGAATAATCGGTCCTAGGCAACCTCCTTAAAAAGCCGTTGTAAAGCTACAATGAGAGTTCATATAGGTTCAGATTCAACCCTTGCACCTCTAAGACTCTGTGATTACATGGTTCGTTACTCATCTTGAGCCAGCAGACAGGTGGCTACTTGCAAGCCCAGGTTAAGTGACCTTCTGGGCTTGTGCATGATCCTATACAGTAAGATCTCTGCCAAGTTCACACTGTACTTCCTATTGTCCTCCCTCATCCCACAACCACTTCCCAGTTCACAAAGCACTTTCTTACACGTTTTCTCTTTTGGTCTTTCTTCACAAGAGTCCAGGAAAATAAATAACATTACCCTCCTTTCACAGATAAAGAAACTAGAGCTCACAGAGTACAAATAACTTGCCCATGTCGCACAATTAATAAGGGACAAGATGAGAATTCACTTTACAGATGAGGAAACGGAGGCCCACAGAGGTTAAATGATTTGCCCAAGGTCGCACAATTAATTAGCATGGGAGGCAGATTTTTAACTCAGGTCCTTTGACTCTATAGCCTGTTCTCTTTTCATTGAACCATACTAAGCCTCCAGGACTCATATTTAGAGCTACAAGGGATATTGAAGACCATCTATGCCAACTCCCTCATTTCACAGATGGGGAAACTGAGAGTTATAGAATCTAAATGACTTGCCCAAAGTCATGAGTATGTAGTCATTAATCTATGTAACAAGGATCAGAACTGGGATTTGAACCCAGGTTCTCCCCAAACCTAGGATCCCAGGCCCCCTGTTTTAGAGATGAGGAGGTTAAGGCCCAGAAAGACAAAGAAACTTGCCAATGGTTACCTAACCAGTAGGTGGCAGAACCAGAAAATGGCCCTAGATTGCCCGTCTTCCCCCAGTGCCAGGCAGCTTCCTCCTAGGACTGGCTGCCCGCCTTCACAGAAGATGAACATTTGCTTGTCTCTGGGCATACCTGGGGAGCAACCATACCTGTAAACATTGCACAGAAGTAGGGGCTGCAGGCGGCCAGCACCACCCGGTGAGCTTCGATCTCGACATCTTCAGCCACAATCATCACGTCACATAACAGCTGCTTACTGTAAAAATACCAGAGGAGGGAAAGAAGTTAATGCCCGATAACTCATAAACAACGCTCCTCTCTCCAAAGCTATTCCTAGGACCCACAGAATGTAACAAAGCCTCTCCTCCACCTGGCAGAGTTTGTGCTGACCAAGCACGGAGGGAAGGAATCATTCACCTCTCAGCCTCCTTACAGCCCCAGCGTGCCATACCTCCGACCCTCTAGCATACAGACAGCGCTGACTCCTTTGGTGCCATGCACACAATAGGCGCTTAATAGATGTGTGCTGAATGGAATTACTGCTGGGAATCCATGTTCCTGGGCTCAGATTTTCACTCCCTTTCTGCTCCATTCCCCTATTAGCTCTCTTAATTGATATTTTCAAGGCTGCTTGCCAGTAGTGGAAAGAGCCTGGGGCTAGGAATCAGGAGACTCTAGTGTGTGTAGGTGTGTACATGAATGTCTCCACTGGAAAAGAAATACTAACTACTCCCCAAAGGCCATAAAGTGGCCATTAGAAATACCAGAAGACAGAGAAACTATTTGCAAAAGGCAAGAAAGAACTGGCAGATGTGGGTTACTTGTTCATATCAGCACTCAGGGTTAGAGTATCAAGGGAAAAAGGAGAAAGAGGACCGGACAGGGTGACAAGAGACAGTGGGACATCAGGCAAGGCGAATCCCCTCTCTCACCTTCAAGGTGAGGGGGTTGACTTCTCAAGTTTCTTTAGATATTAACAAGTTATGAGTCTTTTATTCTTCAAGAGTGTCTTCAGGCAACCACAGTTCCTCAACACCACACAAAGACCACATTTAAAACGCGACTGTAGTGAGGGACTGGGAGCAGGAAGAGGTACAGCCCAGCTCTCCCATACAACTCCAGGGAAATCTAGAAAACACACCAGACCAAATCCTGACTAGGAAATCCAAGAAAAAAAAATTCGAGTCAGTTTTTAGGCCAGATTGGCATAGGCAAACGGAGTGCGGTCTGCCAACACTGGGAATGGAGTCTGGCTGAAAGCGTACCCCAAGGAACATTTGGGGACTGAATGAGGGCCTGCCCATGGTTACACACGAGGACAAGAAGAGCTCCCAGAGCCGCACAGAGAGGCCTGACACTGTGCAAGGAGCAGGAACAGCTGCCGCTTGGTAACTGTCACCCACTATCCAGTCCTGGGTCACAAGTAAAAGGGCAGCCTAAAGGGGGAACCTGTCCCCTGTGGCAATCAAGGCCAAGGAACAATCAAGGCACAGCTGTGCACTGAGCAAGAGGCAAATAGGCAGTAAGTCAACAAGCATTTATTAAGCACCTACTATATTACAGGCACCACACCAAGAGCAGGGGCTACTAAATAAGGCAGAAAATACTCACTGCTCTCAAGCAGCTCACAGTCTAATGGGGGAGAAAACATGCAAATAGTGATGCGATACATGCAGGGCAAATTATGGTTAACATCAGCAGGAAGCTCTAAAATTAAGGAGAACTAGATTAAGCAGCAGCTGTGTGGCTCTGACCCCAGGAGCAGAACAGGGTACCAGATCCAGCTCCCATGCCAGGATGAAGCCCAGAGCAGAACAACCAAGGCAGGAAGCCCAGACCAAAGGGGAGCCTGCAGTTCTAACTCTGAACTAGCAGGGCTTCTAAATCTGCTGACAGTGGCTGAGTCCAGCAGCCAATTCAAAACAGGGCTAAGGCCACAGTTGTGTTGCTCAGACCCAAGTCAGGAATTTGCAAAGCTCAGACCAGGAAGTCAGCACTCAGGCTATACTCTGAAAGTTTACAGGACTTGTGAGGACAGCCTGAGCTGTCCCTGGGATGCTGTAATGACACAACATGCACATCCTGAGAAAGCAGCAACAGTAGCCAAAAGGACAAAAAACAGCACTGAGCACAGCCCAGGCATTCCCTCCAGAAATGCAAAGAGTCTGGCTTTAATAAAGAGAATGGAAGCCTGGGAAAACAGAAAAAGAATCCTACCATGTGATAGAGATGCTTATGACAAAAACCCAGGAGACAAGAACGGCACTAAAACATCTACAAGCAAAGCTCCAAAGAAAAACATATTGGGTAAAAGTTCAGCCAGAATTCCTTCAAGAGCTGAAGCAAGAATTTTTGTTTTAAGGAGTTCAAAAATGATCTTATAAATGAAATAAAAGTGCTAGAAGAATTGGAAAAGAAATAAAAGTGATAATGGGGAAAAGATAGAAAAGAAATGAGAGCTACAGAATAAAGAATTAGAAAGAGAATTAAGAGCTTGACCCAAATAGTACAAAACCTTTTACCCAATCAACAGAATCTTTGAAAATTAGAATGGCCCAAGCAGAAGTTAAAGACTCTGTAATGCAACAAGAAATATTAAAACAAAGCCAAAAGGCTGAAAAAGTAGAACAAAGGGAAAGGTATCTCATACCAAAAACAAGTCACCTGGAAAACAGATGGAGGAGAGATAATTTAAGAACTGCTAAAATACCTAAGAGCTATGACCAAGAAAAAAAAGAGCCTAGAAATTATAGTTCAAGAATTCATGAAAGAAAACTTCCCAGATGTCTTAGAACCAGAAAGCAAAGTGAAAATAGAAAAAAAAAATCCATCTGTCACTTTCTGCCCCAGAAACCTCTTCATCCTGGAAAATTACTCCAGAACTGGAACTCACATATTCATACCTCTGAAGTACCCTCCTCTGATTCCTCCTCCCAGAACCTCCATTTGTGGAGGGCACACAGGGTGATGATGATTCTGGAAGAGAGAGTGAGGCTGAAGACTTCATGCAACTCTACCTCACTTAAATCCAATTCACACATGAGTCAAGCTATCACCCTTGCGATGTCATTGGTTTTCTTCAAAAAGGAAGGATAAACAACATCCTCCAGACGTCTCCATCGTACCCCTCCCCCTTGCCAGGTACCTTTTTCTGCCCCCTTTACTCCTTTTCAGCTTCCTTTTCTGTAATATCTTCTCCATTAGAATATAAGCTCCTGGAGGACAGGGGCCGTCTTACTTATATATTGGTATTCCCAGCAGTTAGCACGGTACCTGCCACGCTTGCTGGCTGACTGTAACCCCAAAATGAAAACTTCTGGGAACACCTAAACCCAGTGCTTCTGGGTCAAAGAAAAAATACTACAAGCAGTCAAAAAGAAAGAATTCAAGAACCAAAAAACAACAGGATCACAAGTTTTCTCAGTCACCACTATAAAGAAACAGAGAGTATGGAATGTGAAATTCCCAAAGGTGGAAGATACACACTTACAACCAAGAATAATTTACCCAACAGAACTGAGTATAATGGGGGGGAGGGGTTGAGGTTAGACTTTTAATTTTAAAAAGAGGACTTCTAAATATTCCTAACGAAAAGACCAGGACTTCATAAAAACTTTGAAATACAAACACAGGAGTCAAGAGAATCATAAAAAGATAAATATGAATGAGCAATCATAAGGGATTCAACAAGGATGAGCTATTTACATTCCAAGCTCACAACCTAGGTGTGATCTTTGACTACTCACTCACCCTCACCTCCCATATCCAATCTGTTGCCAAGGCCTTTTGATTTAACCTATGTAAAATTACTCACATGTTACAACCCCCCCTCCTCTGACACTGCCACCAATCTGGTGCTGATCCTTATCACCTCATACATGAACTACTGCAGCAGTGGGTCTGCCTGCCCACAGCTTCCTCCCCCACTTCCAGTCCATGCTCCACTCAGTTGGCCAAGCAGTCTGATCTGACCTCTCTATTCATCTGACCATATCACCTCCCTATTCGATAAAACCTTGTTTGACATTCAAAGCCCTTCCTAACCTGATCCCCTCATCCCTTTCCAGGCTCTTCTTCTGTCTTACTCTCTGCCTCTTCCATCCAGTGACACTAATCTGGCAGTTCCACACGTGAGATACATCACCTCTCAGCTCCACGCATTTTAGCTGGTCGTCCCTCAAGCCTGGAATTCTCTCCCTCCTCATCTCCACCCACTGGCTTTCCTGGCTTCCTTCAAGTCCCAGCTAAAACCTGACCTTCTACAAGAAGCACTTTCAGGTTCCCCTTAATGCTAATGCTTCTCTCTGTTTATTATCTCCGATTTACCCTGTTTATACCTTCTTTGATCAAATTGTTGGCATGTTGTCTCCCCCATTAGACTGAGGACTCCTTGAAAGCAAAGAGTATCTTCTGCTTTTCCTTGTATCCCTAGTGCCCAGCACATAGTAGGTGCTTAGTAAATGCTTGCTACCTTGACTGATATGGGGAGATGATACTCATATCCTTTCAAAACTCTCAAAACTATATTATCATCAATGGTCATAAAAGATGGAGTCTGCAAATAGTCTTATTATGTTTTAATTAATCTTAAAATTAAAAAGGGAAGGAGAAGTAAAGGAATATACTAGGTGGAAGGGGGAAAAGGAAGGAGAGAGGAAAGTATCTCACCAAACTGGGGTATACAAGCAGAAAACTATATACAAGAAAGAGGATGGGGTGGAGAGAGTAAGAAACACTTCAATTTCACTTTCATCTGAACTGGTCAAAGGAAGTAAGAATGCATACACATATTCACAGTTGGGTGTAGGAATACATTTCACTCAATGGTGGGAAAGAAAGGGGAGAAAAGAATGGGGATGTAATAAGGAAGAAAAATTAAGGGACAGTTACTCATAAGGAAAACAAACACTAACTACAGAGAGTGGGGCTTGAACAGGGGTTTAAAAAAGAAAGAAAGGATAAAAGCCTGTGATTGCTCAGTGGACTAGGGAAACAAAAGGTCAGGAGAGCAGGAACTGACTGTTAAACATTTCTGCTGAATACACTCTTTCCTTCACAATCCTCTTCTTTATAATGAGGGGGCAGGAAACAAAGAGAAGGAAAAGTATAAGACAAAAGGATGGAGGAATATAATTAATGAACATATGAATGGAATGAACCCATCCAAAAAAAACAGAGAAGAGCAAAATGGAATAGAAAGCAGAATGTTGTTTACAAGAAGCAAACTAGAAACATAAAGAGTTACAGAATTAAAACAAGCAAAATCTATTACACTTCAGCTGAACTCAGAAAGGTAGGGGTTAGTAATCATGACCACAAGCAAAACAGCAACCAAGACAGACTTGATTAAAAGAGATTAAATGGAAAATACATTTTGCTTAAAGGTATTAATGCTTAGAAAACTAATGCTTAAAACTCAATGCTTAATGTATATGCAACAAATGTCATAACATCTAAATATTTAAAGGAAAAGTTAAATTAGCTACAGAGAGAAATAGACAGTAAAGTATAGTAGTGGAAGATCTCAATGTACCCCTTAGGACCCAGATAAATCCAACCAAAAAATAAACAAGAAGTTAAGAAGCTAAATAGAATTTTAGAAGTGTCAGAGATAATAGTCCTCTGAAAATTACCCAGTGTGAACCGAAGGAAATATACATATTTATCAGCTAAGCATAGCACCGTCACAAAAATTAACCACATATTAGGGCATAAAAATCTCACAAACAGATAAGCAAACATATTAAACATGTTTATGAACTACAATCCAATAAAAATCATATTCATAAACAGCTGCGGAAGAAACAATTTTTAAAATCGGAGATTAACAATTACAAAGAATAGGTGGGTCAAAAAACAAATTACAGAAACAATGGATAATTTCACTAAAGATAATGACACTGAGACAATATACTAAAATTTGGGGGATTCAGCCACAACAGTCCTTACAAGAAACTCTAAACATTTTCATTACTAAAGGAGAGAAGGAACAGATTCAATGACTTGGGCATGTGATTTAAAAAGCTAGAAAAGCAATAAATCTTAAACCCCCAATTAAGCATCAAAATAGAAATTCTGAAAATAAAAAAGAGATTAACAAAACTAAAAACAACAAATAAATAAATAAAAGCACTTTTAAAAATCAATAACATGTGATAAAGTATTAGCTAATTTAATTTTTAAAAAGAAAGAGAAAAACCAAAATTACCAGTATCAAAAATGAAAAAAGATGAATTCACAACAAATGAAGAAGAAATCAAGAAAATTAGAAACTATTTTACATAAGTATGTTAATAAAACTGATAATCTAAATAAAATGGAAAAATATAAAATGGCTAGATTAAGAAAACGATTACATTAAGTTTTTGTACAAATAAAACAAATGTAACCAAGATCAGAAGGAAAGCAGAAAACTTGGAGAAAAATTTTATAGACAATTTTTCAGATAAAAGTCTCATATCTAAAAATATATAAAGAACTTTATCAAATCTATAAGAATATGAGTCATTCCTCAAAGGATATGAACAGGCAGTTTTCCAATAAAGAAATTAAAACAATTTACAATCATATGAAAAAATGCTCTAAATCATTACTGACTGGAGAAACGCAAATTAAAACAATCTTGAGAGATCATTTTATACCTACCAGATTGGCTAAAATGATAAAAAGGGAAAGTGGCAAATATAGGAGAGGATATAGCAAAAATGGGACACTAACTCATTGTTGGTGGAATTGTGAAATAATCCAACCATTTTGGAGAGCAATCTGGAACTGTGACCAAAGAGTTAGAAAACTGAGTATAGCGTCTGACCCAGCAATACCACTACTTGGTCTATTTCCACAGATAATTAGGGAAAAAGGAAAAGAATCTATATATTCTAAAATGTTTATAGCAGCTTTCTTTGTGGTGGCAAAGAACTTGAAATTGCAGGGATGCCCATCAACTGGGGAATGGCTGAACAAGTTGTGTGGCACATGATTTGATGAGCTCAATGTTTTTTTTTAAAAACATGGAAAGACCTGCATGAAATAATGAAGAGCAAAATGAGCAGAACCAAGAGAACACGGTATACAGTAATATTGTTTTAAGAAAGATTTGAATAAGTTATTTTGACTATCATAAATACCCAAATTAGCTATAGAAGACATATAAAGAAAGATGCTATCTGTATCCAATGAAGGAATTGATAAATAGAAGTATGTATAGAACAATTTCATATATATATATATGTATATATATATATATATATATATATACACACACACACCTATTTGTGCCTAATGGTAGCCATCTCTAGGGCGGGGCAGGGGGAGAAAAAAAAAGAAATTTACATGATAATTTTGCTGTATATTTGAAAGGAATAGCAAGTTATGCATAGTAGATTTACAGTTTCATATGTAATTATCTTTTTATTGTACTATGTTATGGAAATGCTTGTTCTATTCCATATATTAACAAGATTAATCCAATGAATTAACAATAATTTTTTTAAAAAGAGAGCATTAAAGAGAACAAAGAACCAGAAGACTTCAATAACCAGATCTTAAAAAAGGAAATTAAAGTCATAAATGGGTTTCCAAGGGGACAGGGAGGAGAGGAAGAATAAGAACAGATGGATTTATAAACAAATTATATCAAATATTTAAAGAGCAATTAATTCCAATATTGCAAAATTGTTGAAAAATAGGAAGAGGTCCTATTAAACTCTTTCTATACAAATACAGTCTTGATATCTAGACCAGGGTGAGTAAAAAGAAAGAGAAAAAAAAAACTACAGACTAATACCCACCATGAATATCGATGAAAAAATGTAAATAAAATATTAGCAAAGAAACTGTAACAACAAATCACAAAGATTATACACTATGGTATGTATTATATATACATACGGTACATGGTACATATATGGTATATATACACTATGGTTGGATAATTCAGGACTGGTTCAATATTAGGGTAACTACAAATCAACCATATTAGTAATAAGAAAAACAAAAACTCACATGATAAATATCATTAAGTGCAGAAAAAACTTTTGACAAGATATAGCACTCATTCCTGTTAAACCCATTAGAAAACATAAGAATAAATGGATTGTTCCTTAATATAATATGTAGTATCTATCTAAAAACAAGAATCAACATTGTCTGTAATGGCAATAAACTAGAGGTCTTTCCAACGAGATCAGGAGTAAGGCAAAGATTCTATTACCACTACTAGAATTTGATATTGTGCTAAAAACACTAACTATAGTGACAAGACAAGTTGCAGGATATAAAATAAACCCACTTAAATTATCAGCATTTCTGCATGATACCAACAAAATTCATCAGGAAGGGACAGAAAGAGAAACTCCATTTAAAATAACCACTTCTTGTCGTCTTCAGTCATGTCTGACTCTCCATGACCCCACAGACCATAACACGCCAGGACCTTCGATCCTCCACTATCTCTTGAAGTCTGTCCAAGTGCACGTTCGTTGTTTCCATGTAACTCTCTATCTATCCATCTCATCTCTGCCACGACCTTTTCCTTTTGCCTTCAATCTTTCCAAACATGGGCATCTTCTCTAATGAGTCCCATCTTTTCATTAGGTGGCCAAATTATTTAAATTTCAGCTTCAGCATTTGACCTTCCAGTGAACAGCCTGAATTAATTTCTGTTAAGCATTGACTGATTCGATCTCCTAACTGTCCAAGGGACTCTCAAAAGTCTTCTCTAGCACCACAATTAAAAAGCGTCGATTCTGCAGTGCTCAGGTTTCCTTATGGTCCAACTCTCACGGACATACATTGCTATTGGAAAAACCATAGGACCTTTGTCAGCAGGGTGACAGCTCTATTTTTAATTTGCTATCCAAATTTGCCATAGCTTTCCTTCCAAGGAGCAAGCATCTTTTAATTTTATGGCTGGAGCTGCCATCTGCAGTGATCTTTGAGCCCAAGAACACAAAATCTGACACTGCTTTCATTTCTTCTCTATACCAGGAAGTGCTGGAAGCAGTTGCCAAGATCTTAGTTTTTTTTTGATGTTAAGCTTCAAGCCATCTTTTTTTACACTGTCTTCTTTCACCCTTATCAAAATTAAGAATTCTTCTTCACTTTCTGCCATCAGAGAAGTATCATTTGCATATCTGAGATTGCTGATACTTCTCCCCACAACCTTAATTCCAGCTTTTGATTCATCCAACTTGGCATTTTACATGATATACTCTGCATATAAGTTAAGTAAATAAGGTAAAATAAAGCCAAATAATAAGGCTGAATAAATAAGCCTTGTCATATTCTTTTCCAATCTTAAACCAATCAGCTGTTCCACATTCAGTTCTAACTGTTGCTTCTTGTCCCACATACAGGTTCCTCAGGAGACAAATAAGATGACCTAGTACTCTCATCTCTTTCAGCACTTGCCACATTTTGCTGTGATCCACACAGTCAAAAGACTCGGTATAGTCACTGAAGCAGCAGTAGATGCTTTTCTGGAATTGCTTTGCTTTCTCCATAATCTAGTGAAATTGGCAATTTGGTCTCTAGCTCCTCTGCCTCTTTGAATACGAGCCTGCTCTTCTGGTAATTCTTGGTTCACATATTATTGAAGCCTAGCTTGCAGAACCTTAAGCATAACCTTGCTAGTGTGTGAAATGCACACAATTATTTGGTATTTTGAACATTCCTTGACACTGCCCTTCTTTAGGATTAGGGCATAAATTGATCTTTTCCAATACAGCGGCCACAGTTGAGTTTTCCAAATTGGCTAGCACATTGAGTGCAGTGCTTTAATAGTGTCATCTTTAATAATTTTAAATAGCTCAGCTGGAATTCCATCACCTCCACTGGCCTTACTGTTAGCAATGCTTCCTAAGCCCTACTTGACTTCATTTGCTATAGCGTCTGGCTGAGTGACCACATGGTTATCAGTTACGTTAATATATTTTTTGTATAGGTCTTTTATGTATTCTTGCCACCTCTTCGTAATCTCTCCTGCTTAGGTTAACTCCCTACCATTTTTGTCCTTTATCACACCCATTTTTGCATAAAACTTTCCCCGATACTCTAATTTTCTTGAAGAGATCTCTTTTATTTCCCATTCTATTTTTTCCCTCTATTTCACTGCATTGCTCATTTAAGAAAACTTCTTATCTCTCCTTGCTATCCTCTGGACTTCTGCCTTCAGTTGGGCAGATTTTTCCTTTTCTCTTTCCCTACTGCTTTCCTTCTTTGCTCAGCTATTATTTTGCCTTGGAATGTTTTTTCTTGCTACCTCCTGCACAATATTGCAACCTCTTTCCATAGATCTTCAGACACTCTATCAGATCTAACCCCTTAAATATATTCATCACCTCCACTTCATACTCATAAGGGATGTTATTTAGGTAATACCTAAGGGTTCTCCCTACTTTCTTCAATTTGTCTGAATTTTGCAATAAGAAGGTTATGATTTTAGTGTATAAAATAGACTTGGGAATCTACCTGCCAAAACACACATGGGGACTACATGAATAAAAATACAAAAAAAAAGCTAAAACACCTTTACACAGAGACCTAATAAATAGGAGAAATATTCATTGTTCATGGGTAAGCAGAACCAATACGATTAAAATGGCAATACCACCTAAATTTATTTACTTATTCAGTGCCATACCAATCAAAATTCCAAAAGATTACTTTCTAGATCTAGAAAAAATAATGAAATTCATCTAGAGGAACAAAAGGTCAAGAATCCTTAAGAAAGTAATTGTTTAAATGAGGAAGGAAGGGGGCCTAGCAGGATCATATTTCAAACTATACTACAAAGCAATAATCATCAAACCAGTTTGCTACTAGTTAAGAAACAGAGAGGTTGATCAGTGGAACAGATTAAGAACATAATATACTCTAGCAAATAAGCACAGTGGCTCTCTGTTTGATAAACCAAAAGATTACAACTTTTTGCAGCAAAAAACAATTTTACGAAAACTGCTGGAATAGCTGGAAAGAAATCTAGCAGAAGCTAGGCATAGACCAACATCACATACTGTATACCAAGATAATTTTCAAATGGGTACATGACTTAGACATTAAGGGTGATGTCATAAATAAATTGGAAAAGCAACGAAAAACATTATCTGTCAGAACAACGAAGAGGGAAAGGGCTAATGATCAAACAAGGAAAGAGAAGATCACTAAAGGTAAATGGACAATTTTGACAACATAATATTTTAAAATTTTATACAAACAAAACCAATTCAGCTAAAATTAAAAGAAATAGGTAAATGGGGGGGGAATCATTGCAGCAAGTTTCTCTGACAAAGGTCTCCTTTCTAAGATATACAGAGAACTGATTCAAATTTATATGAATAAGAGCCATTCTCCAATTGATAAATGATCAAAGGATATGAACAGGCAGCTTTCAGAGGAAAATCAAAGTTATCAATAGCCATATTTAAAAAATGCTCCAAATTACTAATAATTAAAGAAATGCAAATTAAAATAACTATGAGGTTCCACTTCACACCCCTCAGATTGGCAAAGCTGACAAAAAGAAATGACTAATGTTATTTTCTGTGAGAAAGGAAGGGCTGTGAGAAAACAGGTGACATTATGAGGTAATGATATAGCTATGAAATGGTCCAGCCATTCTAGAAAGCAATTTGCCCAAAAAGTTAACTGTACAGCCTTCTCAAGGAGGAACGAAAGGGATGGGAGGAAGAGAGGGGGTGGGAGGGAGGGAGGGAGTAAGGAACTCAAAAAAAAAATTTTTAATGAATGTGAAAAAATTTCAATACGTAATTGAGAAAAAATAAAATAAAAATCAATTTAAAAAAAGAACAAATGTCAGAGTGAAAGGCTTTACCTAGGCCCAGAAGAAATGATTATCCTTGAAGATGAAATGAGAAATATGGGAGGCAATCCAATGGTTGAGGACAACTTTGACAAGTTACAGTGTAGGATAGTGAAAAGAGCTGGGAACCTGGACTTAAATACTGACCCTTACAGTTAATATCTGTGTCACCTTGGGCAAATCACTTAATCTTAAGGGCCCTAATTTTCTCATCTCTAAAAGAGGAGGTTGGACCAGCTGGCCTCTGAGGTCCCTTACAGTCTAGATCTATGATCCTAACATCCAGAAACTTTAACTCGAGTCAGGACTTCTTTGCATTCAACAAATACTTATTAACCTCCAACTATGTCCAGAGCGCTATGCTGGGAGTGAGGGAACAGATGCCACACTTCAATAAGACTTGGTGTCTGTCCTCAAGAAGCTTATATTCTAGTATGGAAAAATGAGAAAAGACAGAATGATGCGGAACACTGCATAATAAGCACATCAGAGTTTTAAAAGGAAAAATCTTTACCAACAGCGGGATCAGGGAATGTTTCATGGAGCAAGGGGTGCTTGAGTTGTTCTTTAAAGGATGGATAAGGATTCAAAATGCAAAGATGGCGAGGGAAGCCTGTGTTCCCTATGAACAAGTGTTATTCTGGTCCCTAAAGAAGAAAACTCACAGACCAAGCTTACAGTTTAGTAGGAGGTTAGGACACAAATGCTGATAATTGTAATATAAAATTTCACATGATAAATGCATTAAAGAGGTGCAGGAACAGTGCACAATGGGAGGTATGAGGGGGCAGAGCTGACCCAGCCCTGCCAAATACTTGGAGCAGTCTTGAATGAGGGACAGACAAGTCAAACTTTATGGTAGTAATGGGCTGGGAAGGGCCTTAGAGGTCAACTAGTCCAATTCTCATTCTACGAACAAAAACATGGTGGCCCAGAGAGATTACGTGATTCAGGTAATGGGTGGTAGACCAGGAGTTGAACCCAGGCCCTCTGTCTCCAAATTCAGCACTCACTCCATTGTTCCACACTGCCTCCCCAGGGGACATCCATCTATTATTACATGTCACCATGTGTGTCACGAAAATGGGACAGTTCCCATCAACTATATAGCTCACTCTGAAATCTTCAGCCACTAGAGATTCCACGTATAAAGTTTCAGGTGCCTCCTGCTCCCGGTCTTCTAGCCATCACTCCACTACTCCTTCTTCAGATAGGAGTCCAGGGCCGAGGATACATGGAATTTCTTTTTGTTACTATTAGCGATTCTGATCTTAAACTTAACAGGCCAAGATGAGGTTTCTGGAATGATCTATCAATTCCAAATACCTACGTATGGGACCTTTGGCTTCCACTCTTTCTCCCTTCTTTCCAAGAATAACCAGGAGGGCTCTAGACCTTAGAGGGGACCTCCCAAAGTTCTAGAAACGGAGAGGAAATCCTGAGAGAGCTGGCAAGTTCTGATGGGAGAAATAGTCATCTGTCCCTGAAGGGCAGAAGAGCAGCTGTGGCCCAGACTCGCGCTTTAAAGGGACAAACAGTGAGAGGTTGAGAGGCTGGGGTGTTACCATACCAACACTCCATTCTCTCTCTTAGGGAAGTAACCTAATAGAAAACTTATGAATTGTGTGATTCATAAATAGCAGAGGACATGTGTGCCTGGGCTAAAATAGTTTTAAACTGAGAAAAAAAAATGTGAAAACTCTGAAAAGAAAAATCACAAGTCCTTAGAATAGTACAAAACACTTAATTAGCTTAATCCATAGAAGGGAAGATCCTTTGGTCCAGTTTCCCACAAAAGGCACAAACATGTAGAGGACTCTTTCTGGCTGAAACCACCTCATTGTTTCAAATGAATCAGCCTCCAGGGTACTAAAGTATATACACGCTCCTCTTTTAACTGCTTCTCCTTGATCCACTCCCATCTCTCTCTAGCTTTAAGAAACTGTCTAGTTGGTTGCTGCAATGTCTTCCAGGTCTAAGATTTTAAGATTCTAAGTGGGGCACTGCAGTGCTATGGCCCCCAAAGACCCAAAGGAAAACACTATGCTCACAGAATGCTAATCACATGCTTGTTGCTGCATAAAACTTAGAAATAGGACACAGTCCAGCTCCATCTAAAAGTTCCTTCATCTGATTTCATTCCACTTTATCTTTCCATTTTACAGTTATATTCTGAACTGCATTTTGTTTATCTAAAATACCTTCTTTTTCCCTTATTAGACTGTCGATTCCTTGAGGGTAGGAACAATTTCTTAATCTCATTTCTATCACCCTCAGTCCAATGTATAATGCTCTACAACTAGCAGTGACTTAATAAAGGTTGAATGAACGAGCAAAAACCTGGGTTGGGAACAAGGAGAAAAGGGAGTGAAAGGAATCCAAGATAACACAAAAACAAACCCATCCTCCAGGAAACTGAAGATCAAAGAATAATAGAATGTCAGAGGCCATCTATTCAAACCCCTACTGGATCAAGAATTCCTGCCACAACATCTATGACAAGTGCTCATCCAGCCTTGAAAACTTACAGTAAGGAGGAAACCATTGCCTCCTAAATCAGCCTATTCCACTGTAAATCCACTGTTCCATCCATTAAGCCTAATATTTAGTAAAGTATCCCTTATAAAAAGCCTAAGCCTGCCTCTAATTTCTTCCCATTGTGCCTAAGACTACCCTCGAAGGTCAACCAAAATAAAATGGGTTCAGATCCTGGCCCATCTGCATCTGTTGTCCTCATGACATCTCTTCAGGTCCTCTCTCCTTCTGGCCAAACACCCCCAGTTCCTTCAGTCAATGCTATTACTTCCAATCCTCACCAATGCCGGGTGTCCTCCTCTGAATGACAATTTGCTGCACTGTCAATATCCTCCCCAGCTGAGTGACATCCCCTTGTTGGAGTTCTCCACTGAGCTCCGACCAGAACACCTGTAGCTCCTCATGGCTGTTTTTGCATTCAGTTAACAGGGAAGTTAACAGCCTAAGCCAACAGTCTCCAGAATAATACCAATACCTTTTAAGCAAAAACTAGCCTAACTTGTATAGGGAGAGAAGTTAAGATATTGCTCCTATCACAATCTCCAAATTTAATTTTCTTTCTCTAAGACATAGTGTATAAAATTTTGACAGAAGAAATTAGGTGGAAGTTGCAAAGAGATTTAGGTTCAAATTAAAGAAAACCTCGTAACAATTAGAATCATCCAAAAATGGAAGGAGCTGCTTTTGGGGAGGACTAGAGGTCTTCAAGTACTTGACAGGGATGTGAGAGAGACAGATATGGGTTGGATGGATTCTGAAGTCTCTTTCAACCTTGACATTCTATGAGAAGAGAAAAAGTAGCTGCCACGGACAGGTAAGACAGAAAGGCAGCCCTAAGGTTCGCCTAAAGAACAAGGCAAAGGGAGAGATGTCAAGCCAATCCATCCTTGTTCGGTGAAATTAGCTGGTTGAAATCTCAATGGATTTCAACTATCTGTACTTTCCTTATCTCAACTAACCATAAAAATAGAAAAAAAAAACTGAGTAAACCCACATGTAGCTAATCTAGTCAAATCAGGAGGACACAAATCACAAAGGTTGAAGGAGCTAGATGGTATCTGGGGAACAAAGACAAAGCATTTATGATACTATAAACCCAAGGGCAAGATGCTAGGCCAGTCATGAAAATAACACATACTCACAGCCTAAGAGAAGCCAGGCAGAAAAATCTGACCAGAGAAGGGTATCTGGGCTATAGGGAAATGTCCTTTCTCAACCTGGATAGTAAGGATAAGAGAAAAAACTTATTCTAAAGGAATTTTCAAAGCCTCTCTGCAACCCTGGACCCTGCAAAGCAAGAAAAAGCAAGGGTGCTAGTTGGACAGACCAAAAGCTTACATTAATGAATGCATTTCGGCAGAGCTAAAAATTGATGCCTTTCCTTTGTTCACAAAAAGCTAAGCATACATGCCACGGCCACCTTGTTCATAAGCAAAAAAGAGCAAAAATACATCCATCCCATAAAAAGGAAATATATGCCCAACCATGCCCTCCCCCTGGCTCAAGGGAGAGTGCGTGCTTTATTCAGTGATAGGGGTAAATCTTATATCCACTTCTGCAGGGCTTTTTCCAAGCTAAGTCTAAGTTCACTCTGAGGAACAAGTTCCTTCTGAGTATGACTGCAAGAGAAGATGTACATTGGCATTCGGAATCTTCAATCTGAAATTGTGGGTAGCTGTCCCAATCATTCTATTATTAGTCTTCGAGCAGTTGGCTTGATTGGAAACCAAGTTTATGAGCAGACCTGCTGTACTCATGAAGAATCTTTTCGTTGTGTTTGATTCCAAGGCAATAGGCTCTTCAGAATTATAAAGAGAGAAAGAGTGGAGGAGAGGGAGGTTTTCAATTTACACAAACCTTGCTCTCCATAAATTTGAAAGGGGGAAAAAAATCAAACCAAGTCGATTTCCTAGGGTAGGCAGGAAGAGATTGGAACGGGTGCCGTCCTAACTCCCCTCACCTTGAACTCTTAACTAACATGAAAATGAAAATGGCAGGCCCTGCTGGCGCTCCAAGGAGCTCCAAGGGAACAAGCTTCCTTGGCAAAAAGTACACGTGAAATGGGAAATGTACCTCCGCAGTTCATTCATAACCTTGAATGCCTTCCCCATGTGGGCAGGGTTGACTGTGATCGTCCTCTGGTCCTTCTCTTCGTCCTCACCTTCCACCAGGGACTGGGAACTTGGCTTGATGCTGTGAAAGGAAACAAGGGGGAGAGGGAGGGTCACACGTGGACTGTCTTCATAAAGCACACAACGCTAAAAGCTCAGTGAGAGAGGTCACAAACTCAATCACAGAGAAAGGAATGAGGACCTGGGTTCAAATCCTGGCTCTGCCACCTCCTACCTACCTACGTGTCCTGGGGAACGTCTCTTAGGCCTCAGTTTCCTCACCTGTAAAAGGGAGGGGAGATACAGGATGGACTAGACGATGTCTAACGTCCCTACCAGCTCTAAATCAATGATCCTGCCTACAGAGGAAAGGGTCGAAGGGCCAAAATTTGAATCCTAGCTCTGTCACATACTGCTGTAATAAACAGAATGCTGGACTCGGGGTCAGCAAGGGCTGGGTACAAATACCATCTCAGATCCTTACTAGCTGTGCAACTATGAGCTCTTAATCTCAATGGGCCTCTGCTTCCTCATCCACGAAATGAAAAGCTTGGACTAAATTGGGAATTCTTAACCTTTTTGTGGCATCATGGACCCCTTCTGCAATCTGGTAAAAGCTATGGACTCCTTCTTAGAATTAAAATTTTTAAATAATTGAAGGAAATGCTGAATTTCAATGAGAAGTTAGTGAAAATTAAGACACCATTTTTTTTCTTGTCCAAGGACTTACTGAAATCATGATTAAAACCTCTTGGGTGGTGGAAGCAACAAATGGCAGAGCTGGAATTTGAACCCAGCTCTTTTAACTCCAAGCCCAGCACCCATTCAACTATACATCTTGTGCATGAGACAGCAGTTCACTCTACCTCGGGCACTCAGTTCCACACACAAGCAACAATCAAATGGTATCCCAATCACTTCTTGGCTTGGTTTCATTCAAAAAAGGAGCAGGGCTAGAAGCAAGAGCACCTCCCCACCAGCTACAGTTAATTCACACTGAGCATAAGCACTGCTTTCATTTATATCCTGATTTATGCTTTTCAAAGTGTTTTTAGTCAATCCTCCCAACCAACCCATCGAGGAAGAAGGAGAAAAAGACAGGGCTGTGATCCCCGCTTTCAGACAAGGAAACTGAAGTTAAGAGAGATGGAAAATGACTCGACAGTTACCCAAAAGTGGCAGAGCTGGAGAACCCAGACCCACCAACTAGTCAAGCTCCTTTGGTCCTACTACCTCCCTCTAAGAGTCCCTCTATGATGGTGTTATGGTTCAGTCGTGCCTGAGGCTTCATGAACCTGTTCGGCATTTTCTTGGCAAAGGTACTAGAGTGGTTTGCCATTTCCTTCTTCGGCTCATTTTACAGATGAGAAAACTGAGGCAAACAGGGTTAAGTGACTTGCCCAAGGTCACACAATTGGTAAGTGCCAGATTTGCACTCAGGAAGGGGAGTCATCCTGACTCCAGGCCTGGCATTCTATCCACTGTGACACCTCGCTGCCCGTCACTCTATGTGACAGGCTTTCAAAGAACTGGACTACAACAAACCAAAACAAGCTCAATGTTCAAATGGTCCTGAGCAGAATTTAATTTTCCTCCATCCTTTCTGACTCTCTAGGCTTCACATGCAGCACAGCACAGTGGAGAGCTGGCCTCTAAACCAGTACCACCTGGGTTCAAGTCACACTTCTGACACAGACTTTCTCTGGGTCTCTTACTCAGTGCTGTAAGCAACTAACTCTCTAGATTACAGAGAAGGACCCTTTCCAGGAGTTTCCTTCATTAATCAGAGGTCCAGCACCTCTCCTTCATCCTTCCATAGGCATTACAGATCCTCATCACCCGTTTCCTTTGCCCAAGATCATGGATAACAATCTATTTGAGCTCTTGCCCGTCTGAGCTTTCTGAGGGTTTGGTTTCAGAATAAACTGGAGTTGAGGCATAGGCACGAAGTAAAAGGAAAACCAAAGAGATACCAAAGGACATCACACATACCTGGTGACAGAAAGAGCAGAGCTCACGCCAGAACGTAAGATCAAAAAAATGAAGGCGCCCAAAACAATACTCAAAAATCTCACACAATGACACCATCCTCCCATAACTGTTCTGGACTCCAACCATGATGACATCATAAGTTTGGGGTCTAGAGGGTGGGCATGGGAAGAGGACGATCAGGCTCAGTTAAAGGATTCCCAAACAGTGAATGGCCCTTTGGTGTCACTCTCCACAGACATGCTTTTTTGTCCTTGTGAACAAAGGAGTCTTTCATCCATATCCAGCTGTCCCATGCAGGAAAAGACTGATGTTAAAATTGGGTGGTCTTTAAGAATCAAGTCAATCCTGGACCACAGAATTAGAAAGCATGGAACAGCGCACCTCGGTCCTTTATTTTTCCCTTCAGGAATATACAGAATTGTCCAATTAAGCCAATTTCCACAGACTGAGGAGTCAGAGCCATCATGGTATGGTAGAAAGAGAGCTCTGGACGTTGGATCAGGAAAGATCCACTAGTCTTCAAAGTCGGATCACCCCCACCATTCACTCCCTCTGTCGCAATTCTTGAACTACTGAAAAAACACCAGATGAAATCACACAAATACACCAATTGGGCCCACTACAAATTAGTTGTTATCTAATCTCACCTGAGCCCTCGAAGTTTTCATTCTTCCTTGATTAACTTTCTGATGTTCTATCCATAGCATTCTAAGTTTCTGTTCTCAAGTTCCCAGTGTCACCACATGCCCCAGTCTCTCAGCAGGTCACCCAATCTTCTACATGACTTAGAAAATCCAGGCTATTTGTCATGAGTTACTTCACATCCCCCATTCCATACTTCAGAATCCTCTTGTACTGTCATCAGTGCTTTCTGCTTCTGCCCCAGTCTTTGGAGAAGAGGCACCATCTCCTCACCTTCCTCAACAGTTTGTCCTTTCAATCATTCATATTCTCTCCCTCTCCAACCTTTTTCCCCTCTAGATTTCAATCTCTCCTTATCTGTTCTTTTCCTACCTCCTACAAACATGTAATTCACCCTCATTCTTAAAAAAAAAAAAAAAAAACTTCCAAGGAGCCTACCATCCCTTCAAGTTATCATCCTATCCTTTTCATCTGTCACTGATAAAAGAGACACATACATTCCCTAACCATCCATTAACTTCAGCCCCTTGCAATCTGACTGAAAACGCTCTCTCAAAGGTTACTAAAGAGCTCTTAACTGCTCAATCCAATGGTTTTTTCACAGTGCTCATCTTCCCTTACCCCTGTGCTCCTTTTAATGTTTCTGGTCACCCTTTCTCTCCCTTGGTTTAAACAGAAATGCTTTCTCCAGGTTATCTCCCTACCCATTTAACCTCTTTTTCTAGATCTTAATTCCAAGATCATCACCCATCTCCTCACCACCAAGCGTGGGGTGTCCATCAAGGGCTTGTTCTGGGCTCTCTTCACTTCTTCCTCTACACTCTCTTCCTGGTAGAGCCCTTGTGCTCCTATGGGTTCAATGACCGCCTCTAAGTGAATGAATCCAAAATCTGCATATCCAGCCCTAATTTCTTTCTTGAATTCCAATCCCACATCCCCAGTAACGTTCTAACCACCTTCAGCCGATGTCTTGACATTGTATCCAACCATCTGTCTGAAACAAACGAATCGTTTTCTCCCCTTAATCCTGCCCTTCCGCCAAACTTCACATCCCAGCTCTGCCACTTACTGACCCTGAAGCAAGCACACTTAAGCGCTCTGGGCTTGTTTCCTACCCTAAAATGTACAGGTTACACTAGACAACCTCTCAGGTGCACTTTAGCCCCTGGGCCCACCACCATGCAGAATGGATAATGCTGCTCGCACTACCTGGATCATCAGGGAGTCAACCAACTACAATCCTTCCAGGGCTTTGCCATCTGCCCTGCCACTCCACCCTTCGGACCTCCAGGCCCCTCTATCTGACTCTATCAGTGCACCCTAAGGATTTCTAAGTCATCCCCCCATCACTGTACTTCGGCCCTGCAGGTGAACCCTCCTCTATGAGTTATCCCCCCAAGGACAGGACAGGACAAGAGAGTTGTACTAAAAGATCCCTTATGGTCCCACCCTCCCATTCTGCATCCCTATTCCAGGTATGAGCTCCTTGATGAAGTCCTGGAATATGACTTCTGATCTAACCCCTTCATTTTGCATATAGGGAAAATGAGGCCTGGAGAGGGAAAGTGACTTGCCCAAGATAACAAAATTATTAAGTAACAAAGCCAGGATTTAAACCCAAATACTCTGAGTACAGTATTTGTTTCTTTTCTTGTTCTACCATAAGTAACTCAGAAGGGTGGGATTATATAGATGCAGGCAGCCCAAACCTATTCCAGGACTCCCTCATTTTGCAGAGGGTGATGTGGAAGCCCAGAGGGGGGAATGACTTGCCCAGTGTTGCATCAGTCGCTCACGGTTGAGCTGAGAGCATTCCAGGCTTCCATCATCCATTAACTCCTTGAGACCAAAGTTTCCCAATCCAACCCCTTTTTACTGCTCCATAGTTTCCCACCTAAATAGCTTCTCCTGCCTCTAGCCTCTTCCCTCCTTCAATGTTTCTTGCACACTGCCACGGACTAATGCTTCAGAAAGGCCACTTTCGTCCTGTAATACCCAATCTGGAAAAGCTTTCCTAACTCCTGTGGTGATTTGGACAAGATGCTATCCATACTGCTTAGGTACTCAAGGCCCAAGCTGTCTTTCTGGCTTTATCTCCTGCCATTCCTAAACTGTCCCTCCATCAACAGGTCTACTAACCATCCCCCAAAATGTCTTCCACTTTCCCCCTTCCATTCCTTCACTCGCTCCAGACACCCAAAACATTACTTATCCTTCAGGTCGCTTCACTTTTCTGAGACTTAATGTCTTCACCTGCAAAATAGGGATGATATAACCTATACTACTTACCTCCCAGGGTTATAAACCTTAAAGCATTACATAAATGCTAGTTATTATCTGAAACAGGTTAAATGCCACCTCTCCCGAGAAGTCTTTCCTATATCCCCCTTTCCCCGAACCAGTAGTGATACTCATCCCCAAACCTCCCACGGCACTTTTCTGGCACTTCAATAAAAGTGCCAATAAAATTACTTAATATGTAATATTGTACATTATCGTTACCTACATTGGTGTTTTAGTTAATCAATAAACATTTACTGTGCCAAGTGCTGGCAATACAAAGAATAAAAGGGAATCCCTGCCCTCAAAGAGTTCACAATCTAATGAGGGAGACGAGCAAACAGATATGTTCAAACAAGCTATGAACAGGATAAATACAGAATAATTAAGAGAGAAAAGACACGAGTTAAGACGGGTTGGGAAAGGCCTCCTTACAAGATGGGACCTTAGCTGGATTTGAGGAAGCCAGGGAAGCCAGTAAGTAGTGTTAACAGGATTTTACTGAGCCAGTTTCTAACCTAAGAACGATGAAACAGCAGGCCACAGACATAGTGCCAGTAATCAGATACGGTTTAATTAATTAGTTTCATCATGAGGAACAGATTGGCAAATCGGGAATTCTCCTCATCAGAATTCCACCCTGCTGAAGTGAAGGCAGAGATTATATACATAAGTCACAAGTGGGAAGGGAGGGGGGAAGGTGGATTACAATCGTTCCCAGGGCAAGAGTGGTTTTCCAGGACAAACCCACAAATGGAAGACAATACAACGATTCTGGAGTCCTGCTGGATATTGCTCAAGTCCTTGGGGGTCATTACTTGGTGGGTCACAGGACTGGAGTTCGGTGATGGAAACAGGTTCTGCAACCTTTGATTTGCTTCTCTTTAGGTACCTAGGCAGAAGGATGCCAGTGACCTTGAGCTTTGTCAAAGCCTGACTGATTGGTTCAAGCTGCAATGTGAGTTCTCTCACAAGAGAGGCAGTTCTGAAAATCTAATCTATTAGTACATCCATTACATATATCATATTGATTATTATAAAAATCAGAATTCCCTCCGCCACAGTAGAAATGAGAAAGGAGAGCACTCCAGGCTTTTACCATCTATTGTTAGCTGTCTTGTCTCAATTTGTGCATCTCCCCCAGGGACAAACACAGAGCTGTGTAAGCAGTGAGTACTTAATAAATGTTAGTGGAAAGAATGAATACAGACATTTAGCCATCGTGGACAATCACAATTCATCCAAAGACTCCAGAAACTGTCACGTCTAAACTCTTCCCCTTGTAAACAAGTTCAAGAAAAGGCATCCATGTAAATCATGGTACCAAATTACATGACGTACTTTTTCATTCAAATTCCATGGGAAGAATTTTCTAAATGGATTACAATTCATAAGAGAAGAATTGTTATAGAATCACAGAATCTCGGAGCTGGAAGGAATGTCAGAGGCCATTCACTCCATGTACCTAAATAAAAATCCCCTCCACAAAATAGCCAGCCTTTGCTTGCAGACCTGCAGTGAAGGGGAACCCATTACCTCCTAAGGTATCCCAAACCACAGTTAGAAAATTCCTCCTTATCTGAATCTCTCTTTCTTTCTCTCTGTCTCTCTCTGTCTCCCTCTTTCTTCAAACTTCTTTCTTCTTTCAACCTTTCTCATTATCTTGCTTCAAAAAAGGCTCCCATGTCATTTGGGGGCTATTTCCAAACCATGCCACTGTGAGTATACCCCTAATCCCTTTCTAGCTCTCCATTATGTGTTGCCTTCTTCCATTAAAATGTAATCTCCTTGAAGGCTGGTAATGTCTTTCTTATATTTCTATGCCCAAGACTAATAAGCACAGTCCCTGGAACATAGTAAACGTGTAACACATGTTTTATCATTCATTTATTCATTATTCCTAAATCTGCCCTATGGGCCAAAACAAACAAGGAACAGGTAAGTCTCTAAGGTACCTCCAACTCTCCATGTATATAGAGTTATCCACAGGACTGGCCTTCAAATAATCGAAGACAATGACCAAATTCCCCCGAGTCTTGCCCAGGCAAAATTATCCCCAGCTCCCTCAACCAATCTTCTTATTGCATAAACTAGATTTTATGTAAGACATTAGTTTAGTCTGAGACATGGTGAAAGGAAGAATGTATGAAGACGCAGTTCTCATTATTACAGAAAAATGCCAGAAACCAAACTTCCATTGGGTATAAATAGGAGAGTCTCTCTTCCATGTGTGAAATATATATATACACATATATATATACATATATATATATGCTGCAATAAAATTTCATCACATGAAAAGCAGTAGCAAGGCTGCTTGGAGAATTTATCAATACTTCTGGCACAAAACAGTGCTGCACTCACATTTCCAGGCCTTTGGATTTATTAAATACTAAAATACTGAAGCACAAAGGCCTGTAATCAAGCGCTTTTCTACACAGCACACTCCAGTTCAGGTCAGTTTAACCTAGTTCTAGAATTCACTAGGAAACCAAAATGCTGGTATTTGATCCACAATGGCAATATGTCACCAAACAAGAAATTGGCTTTTGAAAACTTTCAAAAAAAAAAAAAGCCTTTTTATTTGGGCACATTTTAACAATCCAAAATTAGGCAAGCTAAATTCTATTAAATCCTAACGTGTAGAAATCTGGGCACTGGGCAGAAGGAAAAGTTTTTCTTAACTTGGTTTTGGTTTTTTCCCTTGAAAATTTTTTTGACCGAGTGTCTCCAAAATGAAAAGTTTGGTTTTAATTATCATGGCTGAAACACGTATCAGCTTCAGGTAGTAGGGATATTCTTTTTTTTCCTTTAAACAAATGGTTCCAACCATAACTTCCAAGGCAAAGTGTTAAGAAATGTCATGAATGTTTGTGAATAAGTACAATAAGCTTTTTAAAATAAAATTTTAAAAAACACCTCTTTTTGACTTGAGAATTCAAAGTAATACAGTGGGTGCTGCAGAGTCAGAAAACCTAGGTTCTATCTCAGATCTGCAATTTACCGGCTCTGTGGCCTTAATGAGTCACTTAACTTTCCTGGACCTCAGTTCCTTAATTGAAAAATGAGAGAGGTCGGGCTAGATGACCCCTGAGCTCCCTTCCAATATAATCCTATAACTCGGATTCAAATCCTGGCAGTTACTGTGTGACCTTGGACAAGTCACTCCTCCTGTGACTCTCTTGACCCTCAATTTCCTAATGTGTAAAACGAGGGGGCTGGTTCAGATGGTCTTTAAGATTCCTTTCTATTCGAACTCCTGTGATTGTATGATCTTCCAGAGATGTTTGTTAGATGTTTCCCCATGCTAAATGTGTACTTTTACCTGACAGTGAAGACGTGACTAAGAGTTCACAAAGCATCGCCTTTTTAATGAGTATCATCAGATTCACAGAGATGCCATCAAACCTTAGGCCTAAAGTTTCCAGCATCAAACATGAAAAAAGGCAAACTCCTTATTCCCTTCAAGCCTCATCTCTGGTGCCTCCTCCTATGGGAGGCCTTTCCTGATCCCCCTAGTTCTCAATGTTTTTTTCCTTGCACAAATAAGCCAGTATCTGCTTAATCTGCATTAATATACACCCCCACCAATATAATATAAACTCTAAAATCAGGGATTATATTTCATTTTGTCTTTGTGCCCCCAAAGCCTGGCACAGTAGGCACTTCATAAATGTGCTCTGATTGGAATTTTATGAAGGAAGTTCCACAAGGCTTGGCTCTGGCTCACTTTAACTCCCTTCCTCCCCAATCTCTCATCCCTTCCACATGCTTCTCACACTCAGTCTCAACATTGGCTGTTGATACACACTAGACTACAAGCTTCTTGAGGGCATCTATCATTGCCTACGGCACTGTATCTCCTATTGCAGTCACCTAAGGGGTGTCGGTTATGTCGGTACTCACTTTACACCCAGCACAGTGACCCCGCAGGAGAGTCCGCAAGTGAGACTCTGAAGAAGAAAGAGTAGAAGGAGGAGGTACAGGAGAAAATACTACTGACTTATGTGCATTTTACAATTAAAGCCCCAGTTCAAATTACAGGCAAAAGGAATCTTCAGGTGGTAATAGTCAAAGCAGGGTGTAAAGAAAAATGACAGACCAGATTCCCCACCCCACATTATGGTGCATTTCTTCCAAAGCTGCTCTTTCCTAGAACCCTGGAAAACTCGGAACATAAGCCTGCATTCTTTCCACCCGGTCACATGGCTGATGTAGATAACTGCAAATGAGTGAGAAACAAGCAAGGCCTGCCACGCTAAATGCCCATTTACTTATAGCTCTCCAGATCCACACACACGCTACAGAATTGGTCACCATGGTACCTGAGAGCCCTTCCACTCTGGCCGGTCCATTTCCATTTTCTTTTGTGAAGCAGAAAACACTTCACCTCACTCCACCTATTCAGCATGAAGACTAAGGGGCATTTCACATAGAATTAGAATATTGAAGAAAATGGAAGCTGAGCGTGGTAGGGGCTCAGATCTCAGATAAATTATAGGCTTTTCTTAGGATTCCGGTCTGGTCGAAGGCAATTAATTTGAAGGAGTCAAAGGACCCAAGTTCAAATCTTGGTTCACTTACTACTTTTGTGACCTTCAGCAAATTACTTAACTTCTATGTCATTTACTTCTTTCATCTGTAAAATGGCAGGGGGAAGGGGGGAACCCTCATTTTACAGATTTGTTAAGGATATTAAGATGGTAAATGGCTGTTAAGGTCCCTTCCAACTCTAGAGCTATGGTTCTGTGATTTCATGAATGAATGAATGAATGCATGCACGCATTAAGCACTTACTCTGTCCTACATGCTGGGAGTACAGATACAATGTCACTCCTCGCCATTAAGGAGTCAACATTCTGATGGAAGAAACAGCACACACAGGGGAGTGGTGACCAGTGAATGGAGTTCTCTGGTCTAGGAAGTCTCACAGGAGGTGAATGATAAGGCAGTCAAATTAACAAAACTTTTCCAGAAGCAATGGTAGTATTGACAGATTACAGTTCTCAAAGTAAAATGAAGAAAGCAAAAACAGGAGGGAGAAGGGGGAGGATGTGTGCAGAGGAAGGGTAGAAAACAATCTGGGTAAAAATGTGTCTATTCGGACCCAGGAAATGCAGAATGGTTCAGTTTAACACCTCCCAGGCATGATATCTAGAGGTCCATTTTGAAGAGTGGGGCAGCAGGAGGTAAGGAGGGCATAAAGTGGCCTAAGTAAAGATCATAAAGATTTCCTGACAGCTTAAGGTCTCCCTGTGGGTTAATATGGTAGGGTAGTATGCCAGGGCCTGGGGAGACCCAGAAGTAGCAGCATGACATAGAGAATGCCACGCTAGCCTAGAAGTCAGAACCATCTAGGATGGGTCCTCATCCCATCTCTTATATTTATTGCCTATGTGACAATAGGCAAATCACTAAATCTCTCTAAACATCAGTTTCCTTTTCTGTAAAATGGAAATCTCACAGTACGCTGGTAAGAGTCAAATGAGGTAATATGTATAAATTGCTTTGCAAACATTAAAGGGAAATGCAAATATGGGCTGTTGTTAAGAGAGCTGAACTGAAGAAAGGAAGAAGTATACGGTATTGGGCAGGGAGAGAGGAGAGAATTATGGGGAGCAGAAGTAAGCTCTGATAGATTTAATTGGACCTTCGGAGCAGGGTGATGCTACATTCCTCTCTTACAGCATGGTGGGCTATGGCACGGTTGATTGAGTGACAGGCTTGAGAAGGCCATCTGTCAATTTCACTCCAAATCCCTGAAGCAGAGTTAGCAGAGACAGAATGAGAGTAGAAGGATGGAGAACAAGCCCATTAAAATACAAATTATTCTTGGGGCATTAAGGAGTCTTACATTAAAAAAAAAACTTTGGATTTTTTTAATTTTAATTTTTTTAATTTTTAATTATTTTTTAAACTACCAAAGAAAGGCTCATAAATGGCCTTTTTTTTTTCATGTGCAGAGAATGAGAATTAATGAAGGCAGGAAGGTGCTCAGGAAAGTGCACAGGATTTGGAATCAGAGTTTAAATCCTGGCTCTGTGAGGGTATTGTGGGTTTCCTCTTCTGTAAAATGAGTGGGTTGGATACCACCAACACTAGCCACCTCTGATTCTAAACACACTTCAGAAGAGAGGGAGAGCAAAATTAGTTGGTATAATATGCACAGACCAATGGAAAAGGAGGGACTAGAGATAGACTTTGAAAGGTAGGTGTTGATTGGTGAGAGAAAAGTGAGCATTCCAGGTAAACCAGGCATAAAGACAGTATAGAAGTGGTATATTCCGGGATGATAAGAACAGAGAGAGTGGAGAGCGCATACTAGGTTTGTCGTTGTTTTAGTTGTTTCAATCACACGCAACTTTTTGTGACTCCATTCTTGGTAAAGATACTGGAGGGGTTTGCCATTTCCTTCTCCAGTTCATTTTGCAGATGAAAAAATTGAGGCAAACAGGGTTAAGTGACTCGTCCAGGGTCACACAGTTAGTGTCTGAGGCCAGATTTGAACTCAGTAAGATGAATCTTCCTGACTCCTAGGCTGTAATGGAAAATAAGGCTCCAAGCATATGGTGGGGGGGATTTTGACTTTAGGGAGTAGGAAACTGTGAGCTATTCCAGCCTGTACAGAAGGAGTCACAGAGTGAAAGTAGGAAACTGACAGGTTGAATTTTTCCTCCCCAACCCAGCCTCTCATGAAAGTGCTTATGAACTGGGGGATGTCCAAAAGGCAGTCAGGGAATCAATAGGCCTTGGATAAACAGGCTCCTAAGTTATCAATGATTAATGGAGTCAAGAATTGAAGAAATCCTAAACTCTTTAAAAGGGAGGTGGGGCAGAAAGGGGAGGAAAGGTAGGCAGAACAACTAAATCATGAACTCCTGGGGAAGGGGGTGGGGGTGGGCAGGGATCCCCTTCTTTGGATTTCTCATAGCCTCCCAATAACTCGTGTCAATATTTATTACCTTTGGTGATTAATTAATTAATGGATTATTCGATCAACAAGCAGTTGGGAAGTGTCAGTAGAGAGGAGGAGTGGGAAGAATGTTGCAGCTATAGTCAGAGGACCAAGATTCAAATCTTGCCTTTGATGATTGATTGCTAGCTGTGTGACTTCGGACAAGTCATTTAACCTCCTGAGGACTCAATTTCCTTACCTAAAATGAAGGGCCACCGAAGTCCCTCTCAGCTCTAAACCTATCATCCCATCTATGTGCCAGGCATTGTGCTTGTCACTGGGATATAGAAACCATCGCTGCTCTTAACGAATTCTCATTCTATCAGGGGAGATGATGAGTATACATTTAAGTATACACAGAATATATATAAAGTCAGTCGCTTAACCTAACACTCTCAGAGAGTACACAATCTGGAGTTATGAAGATGGGGGGTGAATCATACTCCAAACCCTTAACTGTATGACCCCCTAGTGAAATCACTTCCTCTTTCTGAGTTTTAGTTACAGAGTGAAGATTAAAAACAATACCAAATTCCCAAAGTTGCTGTGAGATTCAAATGAGATAATGTATGTATACACCTGAAAGAGCTATACAAATATACTAATATTATCACTACCTCTGCCCCCATACCTACTAGACAACTCCAGTCACTGAGCATCACTTTCTACTTTCCAGGAGTCTGACCTCTGCCTGCCCTCCCTTACCTGCCTACCCTGGCAACTTTACACACACACATTGGCCCCTTCTCGTCCTCCATCATCCCATAAGGTCTCCGGCTGCTGATAGCAGGGATCCTACCAGACTCAAAGGAAATGTTTAAAGTACAGAATTCCATTTACCCCCTACCAGGTCGGGAAAACAAATTTCCAAAACTGTGGCTCCCTGAAAACCTTTAAAGTAACAGGTCCTTCGGAGAGAAGTCAACATAGAGTGCCCACTGCCAATGGGGCGGGGAAACACAAGATCTGAGACATCAATCTTTGACAGATGCTGCCTTCCCATGCAATAAAAATTAATCCCTGACTTGTACTTCACGTACTGGACAAGATCTGGATTCTTTCTGTGAGGGTTACACCAATGGGGGCCTCTCCAGACACAGCGATGATGCAAGCTTACCACAACCGGGAGACTCTAGAGACAATGCTCTGCTATAGTGAAAGCTGTGCAGCTTGGGATTCCCACAGGGCTACCTACAGGAGTGTGGGGGCGGGGGAGCCCCAAGGACTTTGAAGTTCTCCCAGAGACTCCTCTTTGATGGTGGTTGACTCAGGACTATTATCATTTTGTGGGGTTTTTATTGACCAGATACCAACGTCCCTCCGGGGTGGCATTTTTTCTCACTTAGTTCACCGACTTACTATTACTCCAAGAGCTGTCCCTCGGCTCTTACAGGAGGCTTTTCTTGACAAAAACCCAAAGTCTTTGATCACACACACTCACACACACGCACACTCACACACACCCCATACTTGAGAGATGTTTTGGCCTTCTCGCTGACATATCCACACGCTAAACCAGACGTGGTCACTTAAAAATAAAATTAAGTCCTTAAATAATTGGGTTTTTAGTGACTGGTGTGTGTGCATGCGGAAGTCACGGTTACCACTCCTATTTTTGGTTCAGGTCTGTATCATAACCAAGGTCCTCGTCTGAGGAAAAGGCTTCTGGGCTTCTCTATGGCAAACACGTCGTGAACTTTTCAAATGCGGAGCCAAAGCGAAACTGTGGGCAGATAACAAGTCAGCCACTATCTTCTCTCCTTCCACCGCCAGTCTGCACGCAGGGCACGGGTGCTCAAGCAGACAGGCTGGCACACACCAGCTCCAGGTAGGGCACTGCGAGCGCTGCCTGCGTGCCTTCACCCGCGATTTCAACGGCACGAAACCCGCAAGCTGTGTGTGTTCTCTGCCCTTCCCAACCATGACATCTGGAAGGCGACTCCCGACGTCTAATCGCAAACCAACCCAGAGCCTGGGAAAGGAAATGTCTCCTTGGAAAGAGCACGGCTTAGGTAACCCGTCCTCAGCGCAGCCCGAGCCTGCTACTGCAGCCAGTGTCTCCCTCGCACGCTCTGGGTTGGGCGTGGGTGAGGTCGTTCCGTCCGTCCGTCTGTCTGTCTGTATGCTTGCCTGTGCACGGGCCAGATTTCAGGGGGCAGGAGGGATTTCGGGGAAACTCGGGCTTGCAGCAGCGTTTCCCCGGATCGGGCTCCGGCTGGAGGGTTCGATTCCACCCCATCGGCAGCCTCCTTCCCCAATATAAATACAAAGGAGACAGGCTGCAGTGCACACCCGCGCGCACACACTCACACGAGCGCGCGCGCACGCACACACATACACACACACACGCACACCCACACACACACACATACCTTTCCCCCTCCATTGTGCACAGCTCCCGCGGCGGCGGGACTCCGGCACCGAGCCCGGCTCCCAGCCCCGCTCGCAGGTCCGATCCGCCCGCGGTTCCCAGGCAGCCAGCAGAGAGAGAGAAAGGGAGTGGAAGTCCAGGTTGCAAGGGGATCGAATCAGGGACAGTGATTCAGCATGGCTGCAACCGGACCTCCTCCCTCCAACCTCCCTCCCTTCCTCCTCTGATTCTCTCCAGCAGCTAACACTGCAGAACCGCCAGCGGCGGCGGCGGCAAGCAGCGGCGGCGGCAGCACCAGCAGCGGTAGAAAACGTCTTACCCAGAGCTCCCTGCAGCCCTTTCAGCTGCTAAAAGCGGCAGCCCACTCCTCCCCCTTCCCCCCGCCCCCTCCCCCCCCCCCACTCGCTACTTGGTCTCCTAGGAACCGCGGCTCCTGCTAAACCACGTGCGCGGCCCTCTCTCCAGCTGCTCCCGCATCTGCACGGCGAGGGCATCCCCGATGCTCCCACAGGCCACCCATTCGTTCTCTGGGGGACCCCGGGGGCAGCAGGGTTCTAGCCACAGGCATCGGCTTTTCTTCCTTGCTGCAGACATTTAGGCGGTCTCTCCTAGCCCAGAGATGTCTCGCTCCACCCATCCCTCCTTTGGTTTGGCCAAACAGCACGAAAAGGAGACCCTTCAGCTGCCTGCAATAAAAGTTACAGCGGCTGGGGGGGGGGGGGGGGGAGAGGGTGTAACGAGGAGAGAGGAAGGTGGGAAAGCCCACAGGTAAGGTACCGCCAAGGGCCCATTCTCCCCTCCTGGTATCGTGAGCGGTTTTCAAAATGACTGAGGAAGAAATCAGTTTGAGGATGACATCCGGGGGTGACATGAAAGTAACTGTTGGCAAAACAGGCCACAAAATTAATACTGCCGATTTCTGCAAAAGGAGGATTACCACGATAAACAGTGATCACGTAGTTTGCAAAATACCTGCAACAGCGAACTTCAACATAATGGAAAGAGCCGGGGCCCTCCTTGAAGCGTACTGCACTGGAACTCGACCCCTGCTGCGCTGCGATTAAATTTTCTGCCGCTCTTCTGCTCTGACCAAACCCTCCCCAAGCACTTGCCTCTTTGCTCATGCCCGCCCTCCCGGTCTGGAATATCCGCCCCTCTTCCTCCACGCTATCTAAATCCTGCATCACTCAAATCCCACCTCCTTCTCATAACCTCATTTGATGCCCCCCACCCACCCCCAGGCTGGACCGGTCCCACTACTCTAGTTACCGTTTGGATCAAGTATGTCCTCTCACCTCAGCTAACCTACCAATTGCCGGAGGGCAGGTCGCACTCCCCCCACAATCCCCCGCGTAGGAGGCATTATCGACGGATGGATTCAACCCCAGACCCAAGAACGGCAAAATGTTGGGGCGGGAAGAGACCTTGGAGACCGTCCGATCCAATGTCCTCATTCTACGGAGGGGGTGGTAACCCAGCCAATGTTACACGTCAGGTTAGGGGCGGAGAAAGCCGTGGTCCCCTCAGCTTCACTTTGGTGGGACTCCAGAGCGGGGGGGCTGTCTCCAGGATCACTGTTACTAATGCACGAGTCAAATCACTTTCCTTTCTCGGTTTCCTCTCAGTTAGCTTCCTCGAGACTACATACACCAGGGGCGGCTAGGGGGCAGCAGTGAGCAGAGCACTGGTCCTGGAGTCAGGAGGACCTGAGTTCAAAGTCGACCTCAGACACTCGACACACTTACTAGCTCTGTGACCTTGGGAAAGTCACTTAACCCCAATTGCCCTGCCTTCCCCCCCCCCAAAAAAAACCTACATACACTAAAATCTGTTTCTGCTAGATTACTGCCAGCTACCATACTGTCATCCTATACAAATTCTACAGAGAGTGTCCAGAGAGAAACCATTGAAGATGTACAACAACTAAAGTCCTGAATGGAAGAGGAACGAGCACAAGAGGCGGAGTAATGCAGGGCTACCTGCTTCTGATGAATCCTTCATAAATACATGTTCCTAATTAAACAAACTCGTGCGCCTTTATTTTATAATGTAAATAGTAAGTCTGTGCTTCAAAAATACAGGATTTCGTCTGTGTGGATATTCCATTTCTCAGTAGATAATTAATAAGTTTCAGTGCCCAAGAAATTAATTACCTGAAGGTCAACCCTCTAGTGATCAGCCTCTCCAAATTGAGCCAGGCGAGCCCTCCAACAAGACACACAGTTCATCACCAGACTGACGCTTAATGCCTAGATGTAGCTTGCCTTCCACTCAAGAACCCATATTCCCTTCAAGAACCCAAAGTCACTTCCGTGTTACCATTCGGCATCATCATAATTGAGCTTTCTGGTTTATTAGTAACTCTGTGAGCAAAGTCATTCAGATGTTAGTTTGTATGATGATCCTCAGCTTATAGATAGGCCACACCGCTAGTAAAGGTAGGCCCTGAGGCTTAAAGCCCAACTTCAGGCCTCTTCCCTCATCCTCTAACTGAACCGAAGAGAAACACACAAATAACTTCCATTACAAACTACGGGCTGGCATCATTCTTCTTTCACCTCACCAAAAAAAAAAGCTTCTCTCTGCCTCCTCATCCCTTCTTCTTCCTCTTTTTTTGCTAATCATCCTGGCTTTTCCCCGGATGTTTCCTCTTCACTAACAAAACATAAACAAAGAAACTCAATCCCAAGGGGTCATCCTCCACCAGGAGGGTGACAGTATAGAAAAGCAAAAGAAACATTCACCGGGTCTCACTTTGGCAATGCCCTGTTCATGACTTCCCCGTACAGAAAAGAAAGAGCAGGAGTCAGCAAAGCAGCGAACCATACAGTGAAGAGTATCAGCGCAGGGAGAATTTACGGCATGAGGGCCCAAAGATTTCCACAGTCGTGTCTGTGAAATACGAAGGCCCGGCGTAGGAGAGAAAGTTCTGCAGCGATTTTGAAGGTTCATGGATTTAGAACTGAGTGGGACTTCAGAAGCTAGTCCAATCCCCTCATTTTCCAGATGAGGCAACTGGGATCCGGAGAGGTTGAGTGATTTATCCAAGGTGACCCAGGTAAGGGAAGAAAGTGACAGCACTTGAACTTGGGTCCTTGTCTCCAAATCCATTGCTTTTTCTGCTACAACTTGCTGCCCTGAATCAGCCCCGGGAATTCTCTTACCGCCCTTCAAAACATTCCTCAAACACTTAAGATCAAACAATTCTTGACATCAAAGTAACTGGTAGAATAAAATATATTGCCTCCTATGGGTACAGCCTGTATACTTTTCAAAGCTCTTTAGTGTACCTTTCTTTATTTGCTTATATGCAATGAGCTTAACTGACTTTGCCCAAGAAAATAACAACAAAATAATAGCTCGCGTGTATATGATATTTTAAGGTCTGCAGTATGCTTTAAATACTTTTCTCATCTGATCCTTCAAATGATCCTGTCAGGAAGTCACTAGTATCATCTATATTTTGTGGATGATGAAACTGAACCCAAGAGAAGTTAGTGCTTTGCCCAAGATCACACTGCTGGTAAGCATCTGAAGTGGGATTCAAACCTAGGTCTACCTGACTCCGAGTCTAATGCCTGATCCGCTACTTCACACACTTTCCTCTCATCACCCAGCAAATCAGAGGCGGAACCAGGATTAGAATTTGGGTCTCCTGGTTCCTAGTCCAAGGCTTGCATCCCATGCTTCACTGACAACATAAAGCTTACCTAGGACCGCATATTTCATTATTTGTTCAAATTCTCCCTGGGCTCATTCCTTTCATACTTGTGAGTTCAGATTAATTTTATTGAGTATAATAGAGCAAGACAACCTGCCACATTTTAAATTGTTTAAAATTTATTTTCTTCATTTTCTCAATTAACAAACAATTATATCTGTCTATCCCTCTGCCCCTCTCATTGCGAAATTGATTGATTGATTAAGCCCCTAATGCAGATACAAAACAAATACCCACATTAGTCATGTCTGAAAATTCCATCTCCATGACTCTTTCTAGATTTCAAGTTCATCATCTCTCTGTCAGGAGGTGATACCACATTTGAAATTAAAGAAAAGGAAGAATCAAGGAGAGAAATTCACCCAAGTCTATTCAGTCAGTTATGAAAGGCTAAGTAGGAAGAGAACAGGTTAATCCCACAAATGAGCTTGCTTTACAAGAGCCCAGAGCCTGAACAGATGTCTAAGAGAATCATAAAGAGTCTTCTATGGTGATTGTCCTCAATCCCCCAGATACCCCATGCTGATTGCTGGCCAATGATATGCCAAAGCACAGAGATGTGACTCATTCATATCTCTCAGACTCTGAAGTCAAGGGACTGCCTGAGCAAGGTGGGCCCGCTGGAGAAGGCCTTTAAATACAGGGGGTGAAAGAGGAGGTAGATTTGCACTCCCTCTACTGGTCCTCTGCCATCTCTTCTCCCTAACTGCCAAAACATACACTTCTCCATTTCCTCCAGATATCTCTCCTACTCCCTAATTGTTCACAATCCATTCATTAACAGTATCTCATATATAACCCCTTGTCCTCCATCCTAGGATAGGCGACCATATCAACTCAATTCAATCCAACAGGTATTTATTAAGCACCGACTATGTGCCAGGTACTGCGTTTAGGTAATGGGGATAAAAACTAGAGAGAGAGAGAGAGAGAGAGAGGAAGGAAGGAAGAAAGGAAGGAAGGAAGGAAGGAAGGAAGGAAGGAAGGAAGGAAGGAAGGAAGGAAGGAAGGAAGGAAGGAAGGAAGGAAGGAAGGAAGGAAGGAAGGAAAGAAGGAAGGAAGGAAGGAAGGAAAGAAGGAAGGAAGGAAGGAAGGAAGGAAGGAAGGAAAGAAGGAGGGAGGGAAGGAAAGAAGGAAGGAAGGAAGAGTCTCTACCCTCAAGAAACTCATATTTTACTGAAAAATAACTCTCATTTGTACGGTGTTTACAAAGCCCTGTACATAATTCTCATTTCATCAAACCAGTAATATCTTCCACAATCTTGGCTGCAGGTGGTTTATGCCCCAGATTAAGAAAAAGATTCCTTGACTAAAATAGGGGTACTTAAAGTCACATTTGTTTTTACAAGGTACTTTCCCCCCTATTCCTTTCACCTATTCTCTTTGTCCAAAATCATAATGCTAGACTGAATCTCTAGCTCTCTCTTGAGAGCTAAATTCTAAATAAGAAGGAAAGTCAGACAGCTCCCACTCAGTGGTAGATTGCACTATGGCAGGTCCACTCATGGGCCTCTCAACCTGACTCATTCAAATCCTTTGTGGGTTACCACTGTCATCAAAGATGATAACAATCCCCCATGATGAAAGGAGACCTTTATCCCTTTTCCTGCATTGAGAGGACCATAAAACAGGGCCACCTTATACAGCATAATATAAACAGTACTGAAATCTGATCCTTTATAATTCTCTATGCTTTTCTGGCAAATCAGACAGTGCTCGGTAGTCAGAAGATCATGGATCTAGAATTGGAAAGGATCTCAAGGACCATCTAGCCTAAGCCCCTTTACAGATGAGACTGAAGCCCTAGAAAGGTGGTGTAACTTTCCCAGGTCACACAGGTAAAAAGGATTTTGAACTCAGGCTTTCTGATTCAAGAACAAGTTATTTTCCCAGCGTATCAGCCCAGATAATTTTTCAAAATATATTGCACTATTTAGAAAGAGGAAGGAAGTTGGGCATGAAAGACAAAAGAAGCTTGTCTTATTGAACAAGTCCCATCTAATTCAGAAAGAGGCCCTACCTTCTCCTAAGAGTCTTCCAAAGTACAACCCCAGAAATGTGAATTTTCTACCAACAGGGAATGAGTGACCCAAGAATCTATAAACTCTAGCAGCCTGATATCCCAAGGGATTTGATCTCTTACATCTTCAATCTTACCCTATCTACTGACTTATTCTGAATTGCTTACAATCATGTTTAAGTCTTAACCATCCTGATGAAAAGTAACAAGCCTCTGTTTGGGACTCCTGAGAGCATCTCCCTTTGGAAAGTATTGATGAACCTCTCTTGTTAGACATCCTGGAGAAGGACTAAGGACATCTCCTGATTAAGTCTCAATGACTGGACCTGACCCTATGGCTCATATTGCTGTGGGACAGAAATGAGTTAGGAGAGCCACCCCTTTATGTTGGCCTTAAAAGGGAGCTGTTAGAATCTTTTGTTCCCTTTGCCCCTTTTGTCTTCTGTTTTCTGGGAAAATCTTACAAGAATATCAGGGTTAGGAGCATTAGGGCTGGGGAGTGGAGTGGGTAGGAGCTGAGTAGCAGGTATTCCTCTAGGAGGTGATAAGGCTGCCTTGGGGCAGATGCTGGTAACAGAAGACAGCATGTTTTCACCCATATAGCTGGAGAGAAGAGTTCCTAGACACTGAGCTCTCAGTCTTCGAAGGGGTAATGGTAATTCTCAACCATGTGGCAGCTGTATGTATGGGAAGCAGGTGGTCTGGACCTCAACTTCCTGGATGGTGGAGGGGGGTGTCAAGAAGTTCTGGACAATGTTGAATTCTGGAACCCCAGTTTCCTAGTTAGAATCTAGTTTTCTAGGGAAAGAAGGGGAGTTTCCTTGGATAGCAATGCTTCTAGGGTTGTTCTGATTAGCAGCCCCAAGTTTGTTTCTCTTCTAAAGGGACTCTAAATTACATGATGGGGTTATGAGTCTGAAGGGCTTTAAGACCCTCCGGAACTCATTGGAGAGGTCAGAGAATTAAACCAATTTTTTAAGGGCTATTGTGAACTCTTAATGTAGTAAGCATTATTTATGGGCTATGAAATCTTTTCATTTTCTGCATTTCTGTGGAGTGGAATAAAGGCTATTTTGTACCCTATATATACCAAATAGCAATGAAATTGCAAATTCATTCACTATACCTATCTCTATTCTTATCCTAAATGTTCATTGTTACCTTGAGTGCTTATAAATGATCTAGGGGCCCCTTTTACCCACATGAGCTAGATTCTTTGATTTCTGAGAGGCAACTTTGGGTGGAGGCAAAATAAGCCAAAAATACACTAATTTTGGAGACTACCCTCCAACCTTCTCTCCTCAAGCCTCCCAAAGCACCCCTCCCCACCCTTCAGCTCAGGACCTTGCCACATGAATTACTGAGAAACTAGGAGCTATTTTCTGTGAGTTCCCTCCTCTCTCTTTTCTATGTATCTCAAATCTCTTTAATAGTACCATTTTCTCCTTACCTCCAGTCTTTAATAGGTGACCTTTCTCCTCACCAAAGCCAATCACTGTACGTATACTCTTGATCCTATCCCCTTCTCTTAGTATGGTAGATTGTCCCCACAATCACCCATGCTTTCAGTCAGTCAATAAACATCTATTAAGCACTTACTATGTGGCAAGCATTGTACTAAGCACGGATATGAAGAAAGGAAAAAGATTCTCTCTGACTCTGGGTCTAATGCTCTACCCCCCATTTCACCCACTTCCTCAGACCACCCGGCAAAACAGAAGTGGAACCAGGATTAGAACTTGGTCGATAAATTCTGATCCAAAAGACAGTCCTTACCCTCACAATCAAATAAAGGAACTCACAATCTAATAAAGGAACATGAAAAGCAATGGAAGAGAGGGAGGGTATGATGAGGGGGCAGCCCTGGACCTCCTCTTTAAATGGAGAATCTGGAAGGACCTCTCCAAAGTCCACTCTCTACCCTCTTCAAATAAAGAGAGGGAGGAAGCTCAGGGCCAAGGGATACTGAAGAATGAGTTTCAGATTTGATTCAATCTTGCTAAAAGATAATGTCCTGGAGACAACAGGTAAGGTTTAGGAGATTAGTCAAGTGGGCTATAAACCTATATTTCTCCCTTTCTACTGATTCCTTCCTAGCTGTCTATCCAGAACCTAGATGTCCAAGTCTCTTCCATCCTGGAAAAAAACTCTCACTTTGCTACTCGGTCATGTCAGACTCTTCATGGGTTTTCTTGGCAAAGAGTGGTTTTCCACTCCGCTCTCCTCAGAAAGAAAGGGGGCCTCTGCTCCCTTAAATATTGTTAGTCTAGGGGGATGTGCTTTTCAGATTCAAGCTAAATTCTAATAACCATTTCATCAACTGAGGGGAGCAGGACCCCTAAGCTTTACATATAACGCTTGACTCCTTTCCTACCAAACCCTAGTTCCACAAGGAACACACATAACGGGAAACCAGGAAACTCATTTATCCAAGTCAAAGCCAAATAGAATTCAGAGAAAGTGTATATAGAAGAATATATAGTGGTTGGTTGGTTGTTGTCCTTCATTCTCGAGGAAGACCAAAACGATGCCACTATACTTCAGTCAAGATTTAACGTGTCCAACTGTGGCTGATCAGGCCAATACGAGGGTCAGAACGCTCTACCACAGGTAGGGCACAAATAGTCTGTGTGAACATTTGGGGTGGACACTCCAAAATTGTGCATCCTGTGTTTCTTTTGAGCTGTTTCAATTTTGCTTTGCTCATAGAGCCCAGCACATTCTCTGATGCGGGAACGCCATGCATGCTGAGTGGTCCTGTGCCAGTGTCTCCCAAGTGACACAATCAGTTCCAAAGTTCTTGAGAGAGAGCTTGAGAGTGTCCTTGTGTCGCTTCTTCTGACCACCATGAGAGCACTTGCCCTGGGTGAGTTCTCCATAAAACAGTCTTTTTGGCAAGCGTTCTAGACAATACAGCGTGAAGGAGTTCTCTCACTGGGATGGCTGTAAGTCAGCTGAACCAAGACAGAGTCCCAGATCTCATCCAAAGGGAAGTTCCCCAAAGTCTCTAGTGTACTAAGCTAGGGACAAGGACATGATGGAGACTGCCAGCTTTTCTCCCGGTAGCCTCCTCCCAGAGTCTTTCCTTCAGCAACCTGGAATGGGGTTGGTAACATCCACCTACTCTCTCATAGCTGGAAGCCAGAGGCACTTGATGCCTAAAGGGACTGAAGAGACCTAAGGAGACCAGAAGAGACCTAAGGAGATTGAAGACACTCCTCTCTCAACCACTCTGTCCCACCCTCATTCAGGCGGGGCATTGACCTCCACCAATAAGGATCTAGTCCAATACCAAGGGGCTCTGAGACTGGGGTTACATCTAGAGTACATTGAAGTTTCATCTCTATCTTTCAGCATCCTCAGTTGCTAGAGTTTACTGCCTACTTAAATTACCTTTTATTCACTTGTCTGGGGATATGTTATATTCATTCAGTAGAAGGTAAATTCCTCGAGCGCAGGGACTATTTGTTGTTGGATTTTTGTTTTGGGGGAGCTTTCGGGGGGATGGGGAGGGAGGTGGTCTTTGCATTTCTATTGCCTAGCACAGCATGTTATGTGTTAAGTTTGTTTGACTCAAACGGCGATGAGAGGTCCATTCTTCCAGTCTTTCTGCCCATCGGAGACCCAAAGCTCATTAGAGGACCTCAGTTCTGACAATGCACAAACAGCCCGGGCGCGATGGCCCCTCTGAGTCTGTAGCGGGCGCCCTCTGGTGGTACAGGAGATAACTGTGTAGAGGAGAGTCTCGGGATAAGAACAAAAGCGAAACTCCGACGGAGTCAACGGAAAAGAGACAGGAACGCTTCTTCTCTGCAGGGTCCTAGTGCCTCCGGTTCCTCAGACGCCGGTCGGTGGACATAGTCACTCTGCGAATGAACCACACGGCGCCCAAAGGACTAGAGGGAATTAGGCACAACTTTGCTTACTTCTCTGAAGCCCGCTCAGCCCCTCGTCTTTTACATCCTCATAGGAATCTATTTCTGAGGGAATTTAGTCTATTTGCGGTAGACTTTTGCTTATGCAGAAGATACGTGAGAATGAGGAGAAATGGTTGGCATCTCTGGGAAGACAAGAGAGCGCTTAGGCTTCTTAGTACAGAGCCCTGTCCAATTTGTTAGCAAAACCTGGGTGGCGGATCTCAGAGGATTATAATGGGGGGCGGAGTGGGGGGCGGGGGAAGGCGGGGCGGGAGCGGAGCTGCTCAAGGAGAACGAGCTTCGGGGCTTAATTTTTGTTAAAGAACTGTGCAACACGCTGTGCCAGTGTTTCCACCCCAGGGGTGGCGTGCCGAAATCGACGATGAGGTTAAATCTGAGCTTTCCTAAGGTAGTCGTTTTGTAAATTTCAGAAGGGAAATCTATTTACACCCGGAAAAGGAGCCCGTGCAGCAGCAAACGCTATTCCCGTTGCCCAACAATGTTGGAAGAATTTTACAGTAAGCTACTTTGATTGACGGCATCACATGTTAATGACATAAAGGCATGTTAAGCGCCAAACGACTGAAACGGATCAGAGCAAGGCGAGGATTGTGTTATTTAAAAACTAGAACAGAACATGTCCCGTTATTAAAGATGCACGAAAGTGGGTCCAAAGGTTTCAGGGAGACAGACCCCACGTGCATGCTCTTTAGGGTCTCATTCAGCGGCACAGAGTAATTCCAGAAGAGGCAAAATCCAAGGTCCGTGTTGGTAGTAACCTCCTTGTTTTGTCGTGCAATTCCTTAACTTCTCTGTACCTGAAATCTTTTTCTGTATAAGGCTAACGAAAATAAATTCTCCCCCCACCCAGATTTCACTGTAGGATCATTAATAAAGCACCCTTGCTAAGCGCATCACAGCAAAGAGCAAATCAACATCAAATAATTCATGGTGAGTCCAAGAACAAAATGGCGCACGTGGACAATTTCTTTTGTGACGATGGCACTATCTGTTCTTACTCAGACATCTCTTCTGCCGGGAAAAATTATTTTTGTGAATTAGCTTTTCAGTTTTTCTCTTTTGGATCTGGCCCAACCCTACACACACACACACACACACACACACACACTACGTCATCCCCAACTCCCCCCCCCCCCACACACACACACTATGTCATTTTTGTGATTTCATCAGTGCAGGGAATTCCCAGTAAGAAAACTTGCTCTATCAGTGCAGAATGACAATAGCTGTGCAATTTGTAACCTTAGGGAGTTTCCTAGGACATGGGAAGTTAAGTGACTTGCTCAGGGCCCAGAGTCAGCACTTGCCAGAGGCAAGACTTGAACCCACATCATCATCGTGACTCCGAGGCCAGGCTCTGTCCATGTTCTCATTACTGTGTGTATTTATAGGTTTAAATTTTAATGTGTCCAAACAGGGTGTCCCAAAAGTCTTAGTGCACTTTTAAGTTTTGATAACTTCTGGAGGATAAATGCTATGAACTAACAAAACAATCATTTGAAAACTTAATTAAATTTCTTTCACATTTATTTATTTTTGAGAATTTTGGATAACAGATTTCTAATTTTAACAAGACAAGGCACACTGCACTGGGTGCCTTGTCTTGTTAAAATATGCTGAAGTCCTCTAGGACAATTATCAATCAACAAGAACTCATTAAGGACCCACTATATGACAGGCAGCAGGCTAGGAAACGTGGAAACAAAGAAAAAAAAGACACCCTCCCCCAGAAGCAAACACTCCACTGGAAGAAACATATGTGTGCATAATGACACAATACCATATATATTTATCTATACATAGATAAGAGGTAATGGGGGAAGGACACACTAGCGCCTGGAAGGATCAAGAAATCATTCAGAAGGCAGCACCGGAGCTGAGCTTTGAAACCAGCACTATGAGGCATCACTTACCGGAGCCGTTAAAGATACTTTTTGAATCTCTCAATTGGTCAGTCAATAGTCCATTTTCCATCTCCAGTAAATGGGATGCTCAAATATAAACATCGCCCTCAATCTCTCAGTCACTCCACAATTAATCACAATAGTGTCAGGGATCATCTAAAATGCAGAAACCAAAGCCTCTGACCAATTCAGAGTTAGCTCCATTAGGAAAAAAGTAGAATAGAGTCTACTAAAAAAATGAAGGTGGTTTATTTAAAATGTGTATGTACAGATAAACACATGTATGTGTAAATAATACTAAGAGCAGATAGCATTTTTATGGCACTTACTATATGCCAGGCTGTGTGCTGTAAAATTATTGTCTCCTCTGATCCCCAAAACGTCCCTGGAGAAGAGGTGCTGTTATTATCCCCACTTTATAAATGAGGAAACTGGGGCAAATAGAGATTCAAGTCACTTGCCCAGGGCCATACCGCTATTAAGTGTCTGTGGCTAGATTTGTTTTTTGCAAGTCCAGCAGCCTATCCACTATATGACCTTGCTACCTACACACACACACACACACACACACACACACATATATACATATATATGATAAATGAAACTGAGTTAAGAGTACTGCTTAAGGCCTGGAGAAATTGCTTAATAAATAGAATTATAATTAACTTAC